>NC_133572.1:4560454-4863484 GCF_048773025.1 Camelus bactrianus | reverse complement strand
GTCATTGATAGTCCTCATCACATGGAAAAACTTCTCTCTCTTCCTTTTAGGAGTACTTTGAGCATTTTATTCTTTTTCTTTTTTTGTGTTGTCTCCATCTCATCACCAGATAACTTACGAATTTGTTTTGAGGGGTTCATACTCCTCTATCCTCTACCCAAATAGAGACTTAGTAGAGTAGTAAATTATTCAGTCATCCACTGATGCAGGACCAAGAACTGGATTCCAGAAGTCTTGATTCCTCGGTTCCTCCTCTACTAAATTTGGTTTATATGAGTATTTCATGACTTTCTAAGGGTTGGTTGTTTGAGAGAACGTTAGTTTCTTGAGAAAAGAAAATCATGCTTTATTTGAAAAATAATTTTAAATTTAAAAAATTGTCATTTAGTACCAGGAAAGAGGTGGTAGTCTTCACCACATCTACGAAAACCACATGCTGGAGGCAGTGGTGTCTATATCCCTGGGTGGTTAGTAGCACTGTGGGAGGATGGACAGACTGACAGAGCTTTGGTGCAAGAGTTCAAGGCCCTCTTGCATGTTTCATGAATGTTACTTAATATTGTCTTTTTCCTTCACCTCCTCAGTGGTTCCAGAATTTCTTTTGAGTTTGGAAAAGAAGTATGTAAACCTCTTGAAAGAAAAGTAGTGTCCAACTTAATTACAGTAAACCTCCCTTCATATTAGTAGAACAGGAGAGACCTGGGGCAGTGGTAAAGTTGAAATTAGAACCCAAATTTTCAATCTGCCAACATCTTCTTTCCCCCTAGTGTGTTTTTCCTTCTTTTCTGTCCTTTGGGGCTATAGTAGAAGCCTTCCTCTTCCTTCTCAGTCTAGGGTAAACCAGTTTTGTTTTTTTTTTTTTAAATATTGGCATAATCATCAAAACCGGCGCTCTGTGTACAGACGAGCTTTCCCTGTAATATCATTACCTTCTTCAGGTTTTAAGACTTGCTCTGTGCCTGCTTGGATGTGGGGATCGTTTGCAGGGAGTTCCTTCACACAGGGTGGACAGTTGAGAGCAGAAGTGGTAAAACGACAGTAAACAGCTGTTTGAGGGACCCGGCACCCGGCCACCGCAGGACACAACTCCAGGGGGCGCCATTTACATTGTGTTCTGACAACAGCCTGCCTTCTTGGCCTCTGTTTGCTCTCAGGTCAGGAAAACAGAGATGTAAGTCAGCCTCATCAGAACAGCATTGGGCCTTTCTCAGGTGTCATCCTGTTGGCAAATACTGCTTCTAGTTGGGCCAGCAGTGCTCCCATGTACCCCCTTTTCGGGCTGATGTGTTTATCAGAAGCCCACAGGCACCTTTATCGTCTTGTCTTGGGAGTAGCTGTGGTTCTGAACTTCACTTTGTTCTCTTAAGAACCAAAACAGAGTGAAAGACTGGGTATCGGGGAGGTGGAGGGACATTTTATTCCTTTTACCCCTCCAGACAGTGTGGCCTTTTAACTCAGACTCCATCATTCTAAAATCAGTTATCTTGGTGGCCAAGTGAGATTTCACTAGATGTGGATGGAAAATACCATCTTTCACCGCATTTTGCTGTTACTGAGAACTTCATTTTTAAAAACATTTGCTGAGAGCTCTCTAAGAAGTATATAGTCCGTTCCCTGGAATTATTTTAGATTTTGATTTGTGAATCAAACCACAGCATCAGAGAACACATACTTGGGTTGGTCTCTTGTAGGACCTCTTTCCTAGCTTGCTTTTCGATCCTAGGTTGAGATCCCTGCTCTGCTGTTTACTGTTTGCCTCCAGTTTCCTCTTTTGAAAAACAGGATTGCAGTATCCTGCTTCATAGATTTTTTGTGGGAGTAAATGGTGCAATGGTTGTAAAGTGTTTAGAACAGTACCTTGAACACAGTTGGCACTTAATAGACGTTAGTGGTGGTGGTGATATTGTCCACCAGGTGAGAACCCAAGGCCACGTTTCGCCCAGAAACGGCCTCGCCGGAGCCCCTGGTAGGACCCTGTGAACGAATGCAGTCTTTTCTGGGGGGAGGGGGCCTCATTCACAGGAGTCCTATCTGAGGACATTCTTATTTTCAGGCTCTCAGTTCCTCCTTCCTAAGTTTTCACATCCATAATGTGTTTACTTCCTTGACTCTCTAGGGGGAAATTATAAGTAGACCCTCCTTTCTTTTACTCCCAGGCCTAATTCCCTACTTCATTTCCGCCATAGTCACCACTCTTTGTTTCATTCCCCTCAGCTAGAAGGTTAGATGGATGGGGGCTGTGGGTTAAAGTCAGAGCCCCTAGCATTGTTTTCAAGATCTGAGTGTACAGTCGGCTGTCAGTCGGTTCATTAAGTGTGGACTTGCTTACTGAGCGATGAGTCCTATGTTAGAGACTGGGGGCAAGTTCAGGGTGCGACCCCTGCCTACCAAAAAGGTCGGCAAGATTGGATCCCCTTAAACAGTGATCTGATTGCCTCTTGATGCCCATTGCCTAAGGAGGGCCTGGGGCCCTTTGTAAAGCTGGGGCTGGAAGGGAAACAGTTAGCACCTGTGTTGGGGACTTTCTGGTTTTACTGTGTTTTATAATTCAGGGAGCAGGATTTGCCTGTGGTTGATCATCAAGGCATTTAAAGTTGAGCCTCACTTGTGTGAAGATGTTGTAGCCACAGATTTGGTGCACTCGTCTCCTCTCCTTTGCTACTTTTTGGGAAAAAATAGGCTGAAATTAAGTTCTGCTTCCTTTCTTGGGGTTTTATGAAAATTGAGAGGGCTGTTCAATAGAGCAGAAAAAGGGTGTTGAGATTTCTGGAGGAGGACCGCGTGCAGGGTTACATTTAGAGTGATATCCTTTTGCTTCACTTCCTTTGTTGAAGAACCTTCCTAGTTTCCTCAGTCCCAACTTGAAACCTGGTTTCTGTGTCTAGTCCGGCCTCCCGCTCTCAGTACCACTGGCCTCTGCCTCCAGCATGCCCTCAGCAGGGCCATGGCCGTAAGTCAGAGCCTCCTGTGAGTCCTTCCCGCCCAGACCGTGGTTGCTCTTGGCCCAGGGTAGCAGCGTGGTGTTAATGTGTGGTTCCACTCTTCTTTGTCTCCCCGTCCCACCAGTCTCGTTCATACTCCCTCTTCACCTGCCTGCTGCCAGCCTGCATCTCTCCTGGTCCAGGCTTTGGGGAGGTTGCTCTTGACCAATATCCTGCAATGAAGCCTTGCTAGGAGAGGCGATCAGAGTGTGAAAATGGGGGGTGGGAAGCCTGGGCTCTGGACCCATCTGTGACTTGCAGTGCGATTCTGAGGGATTGCTTTTCTTCTTATCTCTTTCTACTTCCCGAAGTTTTAAGCTCTCCTGTCATCCACCTACAGGGACCTTGAACTCTCAGAAACGTAGTGTTGGAGAATGACGAAACAAGAGTCTGGTCGTGTGTGAGTGTCTGGCCCATCGGCGTCCCGATTCAGACTCTCTTTAGGTGGAGATCTGGTCTGTTGCTGCTTTTGCTGGCGCTAGAACCCTTTTAAAACTGGTCACTCCTAGGTTCTCACTGCTCAGTCCAGTGGGTGTGGTGGCCAGTGCAGTGTCATAGATGTTCTTAGACCTTGGTGGGGTCTGTTGAGTGGGGCATGGTCCCCCAAAATACCTTAATCCTGATTCCTGCCAATTTCATTCTTTACTTCTCTTGGGCATTTTGTGTTCTGGCCTAGAACCTTTACAAGCTACATGGAACTATAAATGTGTCGATTAGAACTCTTGAAATTTTTTATTTCTAGGAAGATGGACTCGAGGGATGGAGGAAGAGGAACAATGATGCATACCCTGGCTGGTTTCAGGCCAGTCAGTGATCTGCTTGGTGGGACCTTGGGCCCATGCCTTCCCCTCTCATGACCTCAGTTTCTCTTTTTGTCAGCAAAAGAAAGTAACACCAACTCTTGTTTCTTTGGGGTCTGGGAGCCGTTGTGTGGGAAAATGAGATGTGTATAAGCTCTCTGACCAGCATCACAACTGGAAGAGTCTCTGTTGAATGGGGAAATAGTGCCGAGTGGCTCAGACCAATGGGACTGACCATGCTGGATCCTAAGGTCTTGACTCCTGATTCCCAGCCTGTGGTCAGATGCCAGAGAGGAGACCAGGAACCCCTCAGCCCACCTTCACTGCTCAGCTGCTTCGCGTTGTTCCTGGGTGTGACGTGGTCTCTCTTTCCTCCTTCAGGTAGAATGGAAGAATCTCACTTCAATTCTAACCCGTACTTCTGGCCTTCTATCCCCACAGTCTCAGGACAGGTAGGTGGTATTGGTTCTTTGCTTCTACTCCATTGCATACTTTTTTCAGCTCTGTTTGGTAAATTCTGTCACCGTGGAGACTACAGCAAGATAAGTCACGTGCTGTTTCTCCGGGTCCCCCTCTGTTGAGAATTCTGTAGTGTTTCTGTTGGGCTTCTCTCCGGAAGCACAGAGATACTGACCACTTGCCTTTTGGTCTCCACGGAGGATGGAAAGTACAAGGTGCCGAGGGAGCAGACAGATCCAGACTCCCCCTCAGAGACGCTCTCCTCTTCCTTCCCTTTCAGATTGAGAACACGATGTTCATCAACAAGATGAAGGATCAGCTGCTGCCAGAGAAGGGCTGTGGGCTGGCTCCACCCCACTACCCCACCTTGCTGACAGTGCCTGCCTCGGTGTCCCTGCCCTCGGGCATCAGTATGGACACAGAGTCCAAGCCAGACCAGCTGACCCCACATAGCCAGGCATCTGTTACCCAGAATATCACGGTGGTCCCTGTGCCGTCTACAGGACTGATGACTGCTGGTGAGCACCTCTGCTCTTCTCCAATCTGAGGTCTTGATCTTCTGTGATCAGTACCCCAGGCTGGAGGGCTCCAAGGACTTGGGGAGTGGGATATGTGTTTGATTGCTCAATCAAATTTTTATTAAGTGCCTACTGTGTGCCTAGCAATGCGCTAGGCATTGTGGGGGATACAAAGAAGTAGAAGATGCGGTCCCTGCCTTTGAGGAGGTGACATTCTTTCCTTCTCTGAATCAAGGAGTCTCCTGTTCTCAGAGGTGGAGAAGAGAAGGGAGTCAATCAAGGGGTAAATCTCACTGTTACCGGGGATGGGGTGGGGACAGGGGTTAGGAGACTATTGTTTTTCTACAGGGTTTGGGGTTTCCTATATACTCTGGGCGAGGGGGTGGTGGTGAGGGGTTAAGTAGACACTGATCTGGGGGAAGTTAAATAGGACTCAGATCAGGACTGGGCAACATGACACCATCTCCCTTTTCTCCCAATCCTAGGTCCTGGTTTGGTAATCACGTCCCCCTCAGGCTCCCTTGTGACCACAGCCTCATCAGCTCAGACCTTCCCCATTTCGGCTCCCATGATTGTCTCAGCTCTTCCCCCTGGCTCACAAGCCCTGCAGGTGGTCCCTGACCTCTCTAAGAAGGTAGCATCAACCCTAACAGAGGAAGGAGGCGGTGGTGGTGGTGGAGGTGGCCCTGTGGCCACTAAGCCCCCCCGGGGCCGAAAGAAGAAGCGGATGCTGGAGTCGGGGCTGCCTGAGATGAACGACCCTTATGTCCTGTCCCCCGAGGATGATGATGACCATCAGAAAGATGGCAAGACCTACAGGTAAGAGTCAGAGCTAAGGGCAGGCCAGGGGGCGGCTCCCAGCTTCCCTGCCGCATCGGGCTCTGCGCTCTGCAGCTTCCACTTCCACTTCAGGTCCCTGTGCATGTCAGGCGTCTGCTGAGGGTAGGAAGGTGGGGCTTCTGGCACTTCTCCAGTGCCTCCTCCCTAGGATGCAGACCCATTTCACCCCTGCCCTTTCTGGGGGTGTAAGCGTTAACTTATTTGGGGCGACATAATGGGGTTTCTTGTAATGAGGCTCCAGACTGGGCCTGAGATCCTTGACACCAGCTCCTTTTTGCTTTCTCCGTCTTCCATTCCTATTTTTCCAAGAAACCTTCCTGCCAAGCCCCTAACCTTGACCTGTGTGCCACCCACAGGTTCTTGGGCCGTATTTGAGCATTGAGCCTGCCTGACCCTGCATGGCTGGGACGAGGGGATGACGGGAGGGGTCTATGAAAAGGCGGGATTGAACAAGGTCCCCCCTTCCCCCTGTGGAGCACATGCTTGTGAGATGGCTGTTTGCTCACTTTCTCATTCACGGATGTTCTCTTGATCCTCCACTTCCTTTAAGTTGTCCATTGCCGAAAAGCATTCTGTGCGTATTTGCATGTGGTACTGTACAAAAATAATTACATCTCTAAACTCCCTGCCCTTTGAAAGTTGGAAACCTTTTAATCCCCTTGAGAACCATCAAGGGCCCTAGTGGGTTTGGGAAGTGTGGTCCCAGTGTACAGAGTGGAATAACCACTGTCACAGCTTTGATGCAGACAGGGGCAGTTGTGCATGGCTGGGAGACGGGGTCTGTCCTTAGCGTACCGAGATGGGCAATGTTGTTCCCATTTTAGGAGCGAAGGGAACTGCGGCACAGGAAATGGACAGAGCCTTGGGCTCATGGATTCAGTTCCCGGCTCCACCACGAACTTGCTGTGTGACCCTGGGCAAGTCCTTTTCCCCTCTCTGGGCCTCAGTTTCCTCATCTGTAAAATGGGGAGAATTCTGTGTATGCCTCCCAAGTGTCGGGAGTATATATCAGATAAGATTTGAAATGTTGGGAACATCAAAAGAGATAAACAGTCATCGTTTAACTTTATTTCTATGTGTTGTACACTTCTACTGTGGAGAGTACAGTGTCTAAATTCCTCTTTGTAAGTGAAAACGAGGAGAGTGTTGCTATGCAGAAAGTATCGAGCTCTGCAGAATTCCAGCTCATAATCTGACAGTTCATCGCAGCTTTATCATTGCAGGTGTACCTCACTGTATAGAATAAAGGTATTCCAGGAAAATGTTTATATCGTATCAGAAAACTGCCTGACAAGTGTAATTCATTTAAAGGCATTATTTTATGTATCGTTTCATAAAATGAAAATCCCTTTTAAGTTTATTTTGTAGAAGTCTGGATTTTTATGTATTTGCTTAAAGTGAGGTCATTGTGACATGGAGGTTCACCTGCACAGAGTCGGCTCCTGTAGGAGTAGCAGGTTGCCCTCTGACCGTCTCATGGGCCAGGGCCCTGATTCTGCCAGGTTTTCTTTGTTTGCTTTTTGGTCCCACATTAAAGCTATTTCTAGACTTCCCAAATGGTGTATGGAAAGAAATGTGAATATATACTCAGCGGGCAGTCCCATAGGACCTTCCCACCCTCAGTGGTTTTGGAGTTCTTGATGGCCTCACCTCCAGGTGACTCGAGAACTCTGAACTTAGGGGGGACTAATTGTGTTACAGGTGAATGGAATTTCTTCTGAAAATCTGAAGCTCCAAAGGAATCTTTTTAATCCCTTTTTCGATGCACGTCAGTCACATCTGTCCCCGTGGTTGGTGGCATCTGACTGGGTGTTGGAGGAATTAGGCTGTTTTTCTGGGTGGGTCCACTTACTCCCAGCTCTTCGTTCCCATCCAGCGAATGGGAAGCAGTCATGGCCCTCGTCTACCGTGTGGAAATGTTTTGAGGGAAAATCGGAGTATTTGAAAGTATTTTTGAGCATCTTAGAAAAAAAGGGATGATAACTCAGTGGTTATTGTAACCACGGCCATGGCATTATACGCCTCCAAGGGGCACCTTTGTCGTGTCGGGTGTGAATAATGCCCCGTAGAGCTGTGCGCCCAGTGACATGGACATTTCTGTTCCCTGCCACTGCCCCCTGCCACAGCTCTCCTGTGTCAGGTTTCTTTCCGACCACCCGACACCTTGCATTAGACTTGTACTGATTTGGCTTCATGGGATTTCAGAGTTGGAAATACTTTAAAGGTCGCCTGAGCCTCTCTGTAGTTTTAGTGCTCAAACGTTTTTGGCGGGAGAGGGTCCGGCCTCTCCCTGAATGCGGCTAGTGAGAGGAGCCTCGGGTCAGGCACGAGTGAAGCACTGTTAGCCTTTGGCAAATTACTTTCCCTTTCTGAGCCTTTCTGTACTTGCTGGGTTGTTGTAAGGAGTGGAAACAATGTGTTTAAAGCGCTTCATTCCCAGCCGGGCAGCATCAGGCGCAAGAGCGAGTGGCAACTATTACTGCATTTGTTATCACGGCATTGCTGTCATCACCCTGATGATACTCACTCCTTCGGAGACAGCTCGTTTTGTGCCAGCCCATTATTGATGAATTTAAGTTTTGCAACTTCTTCCCTAGTTGAAAACTTTGATGAAGAGGGCTGTTTTCTCTTGTATAATCAGTCACAGATTAAGGGTGCAGTTGTGTGTTCAACATTTACATGCAAACTAAGGAAATTTTGCTTGAGTTATAATGAACGTGTTGTCCCACCTGTCAGAGAAATCTCAGGGCCAAGGGAAGTTATTTTGTAACTTTAGTTCAGTTCCCATCCAAGTGACAGTGTGGCTAGTTTCCAGCCTCAGTCTTAGTGAAATGCACAGCGGCGTGAGCTCGTCCAGTGCTGGTGCGGCTCACGGTGACACACTTTCATTGTGAGAGGACACTTGGCTTACACTGACCATCCTGGGTGTTTGCTGGCCCCTCTGGGGGGGCAGATGTTTCTCTCTCCATTTTACAGACCAGAAAATTGAGGTCTAGATTGATAAGCAAGCCTGTAACTGAACCCTGGGTAGAACCCAGGTGTCCAGATTTCCATGGGCTGTGTCCTGTGGACCCTGCTAACTATAAACAGAACCTCCCGCCTCCCATCCAATGGTTGGGCTTCTCAGACACAGCCTGGGGTTGGTGAACTGGTAATCAGATTTCCTTCAGAGTTATCAAGTGACTAGAGAACTAGAAATTGGCCTTAACGACTGGAATTTTAGAAGCGTAAATACAGGGACCATACCCCCCGCCACTATCAGTGGGCTCTTCTTCTCTGAGGAGCTCAGAGATCATTCTAGATTGCATCTCAGCTATTCTGTAAAACTTCTCCTGAGATCAGAAAAAAGCAGAAGCCACCCTTCCCCATCCCAAACCCCTCTCACAGAGATAGGCTGGGGAGGACCCGAGGGAGAGGGGCTTGTCCCAGGAGCTTGCCTCCCAGGCTGCGGCCCTTTCCACCAGCCTGCGTTGTGTGCTGGTGAGTTATTGAGGGATGGTGGGGTTCCAGCTCACCTGTAGATCGCTCTCGCCCAGTGAAGTCTGAGTGGCGTGGCTCATCTTGCCCACAGGCCTCCTTATTTGCTGTTGTTGGGCAGTATCGGAGCAGGAAGAAGGATGGCCATCTCAGGTGATGAGTGAAAGTACATTCAGATGCTGCTGAAGTCCCCAGCAGCGCTGACACTGGCTCCCTGTGCCAGGGAAGCTCAGGTCCTGCCAGTCTTTTTCTCCTACACCTCTGAGGGAATACAGCTCACTCCACCAGTTACCTTGGCTCATTGCAGAAGTGGTTCTCACTTGATCGCCAAGGGGCTGGGCGGTGGGGGTGGTTGCTGGAACACCAGGTACAGGGTGGAGGCCAGACGTCTGTGGTTTGGGACAGGCCCTCCATGTAATCCTGACACTTCTCCACCCCATCCCTCTAGGAATCACTGGCAAAAAGGAAGCAGGAGAAACTCTGAGAGAAGACAGTTAAATGAGGAGTCAGGAGAGAAGTCCTGGGGAATCTAGTCAGTGTGTCCTTATCATCATCTTGGGAACTTGAGGACTACCTGAAGGATATACTTGATCCATGGGGAACTGGGGAAAGGAGTTCTTTAAAAGTCTGAAATCAAGTTATAGGTAGAAAGAAAACGGAAGTTGGGTGATACTCCTGGCTTAGTGGAATCCACATCAGCCCAGAGCCCGTAACAAGATTTTCCTGTTGCACCTGGTTGAATTCTTATTTTTGTACACATTTAGGGAGTCCAGTCGTTCAGCCAACACTTACGAAGTCCTTTATTGTGTTGGGCTGTATTAGAAGCATAGACTGTAAAGACAGGTAAAACAGAGCTCTCGCGGGCTTCCCAGTGTCGCTGGAAAAGGAGAGCCATCAGACAGGTTGGCTTCTTTGGAAGTGGAGGGGCGGGGTCAGCAGTGCCCTCCTGGCGGAGCGGGTGCTAACCGCTGCCCTCCCTTGGCCCAGGTGCCGGATGTGCTCCCTGACATTCTACTCAAAGTCGGAGATGCAGATCCACTCCAAGTCACACACCGAGACCAAGCCCCACAAGTGCCCACATTGTTCCAAGACCTTCGCCAACAGCTCCTACCTGGCCCAGCACATCCGTATCCACTCAGGGGCCAAGCCCTACAGTTGTAACTTCTGTGAGAAATCCTTCCGCCAGCTCTCTCACCTCCAGCAGCACACCCGGTAAGGCTGCTCTTGGTTTCACCCCACTCCCTGCCGTGAGCCCCTCACCCCAAGGCCACGTGGCCTGCACCTCCTCTTCTCTCCACGTCTTCTTTTTTCCCTTTCGCCTCTGTCCCCGGGGAGCCTCAGTGCTCTCCTGTTGCTGTCTGTGAAAACTCAACTACATATCCCTGCAGTCTGGGGGGCCTGGAAAATGGTGCTCTCCCATCCCAAAGTCTGGAATGATGTGTGTGGTTTCTCTCTGTGTCTGTGTTTGGAAATCTTCTGCAGAGCAGGCCCTGCTTTTACTCAGTTCAGAGCCAAAGTGTGCCTACAGCCTCAGGTCCATGGGGAACAGGCGGTCTTGGTCTTGTTCAGATTGCTATTTGGAAGCAGGGTGTCTGTGGTGAGTGTGTAACCTTAGCGCCGAGCAGAGGGCTGACGAGACGGAAATCTTTAAGGTTACAGGAGCCAGGGCTGCAGCTCTTCATCATCTCACTGCCATTCTAGCCACCGACTTAAGATCAGCAGCAACATAGACGTGGGTGTCCTCTTCATTAGCCTCTTCAGGCCGGAGTGCGTGTTGGGGGAGGGAGGAGGGGCGTTCTCATCCGTCAAGCAACGTCATTTCACCCAGCAGAGAGCTGAGCCCGTGGTGTCGAACTGCTCCCTCCTCCCTCCTTCCCTCCTCTCCTCTCCGGCAGGATCCACTCCAAGATGCACACGGAGACCATCAAGCCCCACAAGTGCCCGCACTGCTCCAAGACCTTCGCCAACACCTCCTACCTGGCCCAGCACCTCCGTATCCACTCGGGGGCCAAGCCCTACAACTGTTCCTACTGCCAGAAGGCCTTCCGCCAGCTCTCCCACCTCCAGCAGCACACACGGTAAGGGAGAGTGGCAGGCTACTGCCCCCGCCCCGCTGGCATGCCCTCCCCACCCCCGCCCCGGACACACACAACAACCCGCATGCGGGGGGCGGGGGAGAGACCCGGCTGGAGGAGAGACCTGGCTGGAGGAGAGCATCGCTGGCACCTAGGAGAAAGACCAAGCAACACTGGAGGCACAGATGGATGCTCAGAGAGAGCCCTTCTGGGGCAGAAGCAGTGCTGAGGAGATGCAGCGACTGTGTGGCATTCCCTGGCCTGTGGGAGGAGGAGCCTCACCTGGAGTGGAGATGTCTTCTTCCCTCGTTTCCCTCCCTGAAATCACCCATGCACATGTCTTGCAAGACTTCTTCCTCAATGCCAAAGCAGGGCCATTTGGTTGAAGCCCGTCCCTCTAGCCCTTGGGGCACCAATCATGAATGGGAGTTAGAATGAGACTTCAGCTGGGTCCCAGCCCGGCGGCACCTGCAGCAACAAGCAAGGCTCCTCGGGATGCCCGGAGTGGAGCGTGGAACAAAGTGCATCCTGCATGTTCACGGAGAACCAGCACACAAAACAGAAAAGCTCAGACTCCGTAAGGATGTGCACTGTTTGCCCCGTGAATCTGGAGCGACTCGGAGGAGGTGAGCCTGCCGTCTAGAAGAGGTGGTGATTTCCTTCGATGGTATGTCAAGTTGAACTGGCGTTCAGACTTGCTGGCCGTAGGCCGCCTCTCCCGGCTGCTTCTGGAGGTGGCGACCCCCCTTAAGGCGGTCCGACATCTTGCTTCACGAAGAGAAGGAATTGGGCTTTCCTCACAGGGAGACGTGTCCCGCGAAGTTTTCAGAATTTCATACCAGGGGTCTTGAAAAGCACCCAGTCACGGAGATGGTTCTGAAGTCCCTGCTGAGGAGCAGGGGTCTGTACACCCTCGAGTCTGTGGCTCATCCCAGCGGAGGGCCCTGTAGTGTTTGGAAAGAGGTCAAATTGGTACTAACTAGGCATTTCCTGCAGTTAGGGGGCTGGACTGGGACAAGCCCCAAGGAGTGTCCACGAGTGTTAGTATCACTGCTGCTCTTCACAGTGCGCATAACTCTGCTTTTCTTTGACACCAGGACTTTCTCTGGGAGTGGTACTCAAGGCTGGGGGGAGAGTTTCTGGCTGTGTGTTGGGGGCCAAGGGAAGAGTGTTGCGTGTTTCTTTTTTCTCACCATTGTGTTTCCCTTATGTTCATGAGCGAGGGGCGGTTACTGTAGGAGCTGCCTTGTCTGTCATTGCGGTCCGCCTGCCCCCAGCCCCGCCCCTGGCAGACAGGAGCCCAGCCCCGGCTGAGTGGTGCAGACAGCCGTGGAAACCCGGCCCCCCGGCCTGATCCTGATCCAGCCTGATCCGTGTCAGAGGCGCTGAGCTGGCGCCTCCTGGAGACCTCCGTGTGCTCCCAGAGGAGGCCTGTTGAGGCGCCGGTCCCCGAGTGGCCTTGCTGACGTCCTTCCCTTTCTTCTTTTCTCGTCCCGTGCAGAATCCACACCGGTGACAGACCGTACAAATGTGCACACCCGGGCTGTGAGAAGGCCTTCACGCAGCTCTCCAATCTGCAGGTAAATGCTCCGCCCTCCACGCGAGGCCTTGAGCCTAAGACTTGGGGTCGCAGGGCCGCTTGACTAGAACCGTGGTTCTCAGACTTTCAGGCCCCTTGACACTCTTCACAGTCCTGGGGGGACCCAAAAAGCTTTGCTTGGTGTGAGTAACATCGAATTACATAGACATTACAAAAGTGGAAAAGTTGAAAAAATATTTAGTAATTTGTTTAAAAATAACAAAGCCTATTGCATGTTAACGTAAGTAACATATCTCTAAATCCACCCCCCCCCCAGAATTTAAGAAGAATGGCATGGCTTTACATTTTTGCATATTTATTTAATACCTGGCTGCCTAGAAGGTGGCGAGGTTCTCACATCTGCTGCGTTCAGTCTTTATATTACACAGTGTGTAATCTCTGTACAGTCACGATGGAATGAGAGTGAAAATGCAGACAGTGTCTTATTATTATCTTGCAAATAGTTTTGACCTTGGGGGCCCCCTGAGAAGGCCTTGGTACTCCCTAGCGATCCCAGTGCCTCACTTTGAGAACCACTGGACTAGCGGGGCCAGGCATAGCCATCTTTCTTACTTTCGGGACCCTGGTATGTGCTGCATGAGGTACGCTCCTTCCCTTAGCCGGTAGCTCCTGCAGTTTCATTTGGAGCAGTTTCTGCTGCCTTCCGATAGGAGGAGAACCTGGGAGCCCTGGCACCCCGCTCAGGGCTTTCCAGTAAGGTCAAGGAGGCAGAAGGGCGGAGTCCAGCGCACTCACCCTGATTTCTCTTAATTTTCCCAGTCCCACAGGCGGCAGCACAACAAAGATAAACCCTTCAAGTGCCACAACTGTCATCGGGCATACACAGACGCGGCCTCGCTGGAGGTGCACCTGTCCACGCACACCGTGAAGCACGCCAAGGTGTACACCTGCACCATCTGCAGCCGGGCCTACACGTCGGTGAGCGCTCGAGTCCTCCCCTCCTTCCCTCCTGCCAGCGCCACCGCCCACCTTCTTGGTGAAGAGCTGCTGCAGCAGACACGCCCCCTCCCTTGTTCCAACCTGGCAGAATCAGTAAAGAGAACAGAAATTGCAAAGACCCAGAGCTGAGGAGCTGAGAGGATGCCTGGTCCTTTAGGCCTATAGAGATTGCTAAGCAGTGATTCTTCATTTGACTTAAACATCGGGCAGAAGAGAGCATCTGGCAATTGTGGGAGGAGAGTTTTCAGTGAGATGTTTTCCGTTAGACTCCAGAGACAGGTGGTCAGGTTGTTCCACGCAGAGATATTTGAGAAGATGGCAGCTTGCCCTGTGCTGGTGGAATGCCCACGGTGATGCTAAAGGTCCCCCAAGTAGTGACACCAGAAGTGGCTCCAGAAAACCCCTGTATAAGTGTCGTTCTCTGTACAGCAAAGTAAGAGCCCAGGGTGCTGGGCACAAGGAACCTCTCTCCTCCTTCCCTCAACTCCTTTTTCATCTCCCTCAGGAAACGTACCTGATGAAACACATGCGCAAACACAACCCTCCTGATCTCCAGCAGCAGGTGCAGGCGGCGGCGGCGGCGGCGGCGGTGGCGCAGGCCCAGGCCCAGGCCCAAGCTCAAGCCCAGGCCCAGGCCCAGGCCTCCCAGGCTTCGCAGCAGCCCCAGCAGCAGCAGCCGCAGCCACCACACTTCCAGTCCCCGGGGGCAGCCCCCCAGGGTGGGGGCGGCGGGGACAGCAACCCCAACCCCCCACCCCAGTGTTCCTTTGACCTGACCCCCTATAAGACGGCGGAGCATCATAAGGACATCTGCCTCACTGTCACCACCAGCACCATCCAGGTGGAGCACCTGGCCAGCTCATAGGGACCTGTGCTGCCGTCCACTGGGAAGAGGGGAAAGAAGTTCCGCTCCCTTCTTTCTCCACCTCCCCTTGGTGGGAAAAGTCCTCTTCTTCCTTGACAGGCCTTGGCTCCATCTCCTTGGGCCTCAGGCACGGCCTTCCTTCACAGGACACCATCCTTGTTCTTGACTCCTCTTCAGAAGGAACGTCAGCCCTCCTGATGGCAGAGGAGTCCTGAGCTGGTAGCGTAATCCAGCAGCCTCCCCTCCTAAGCATAGCTTTTAAAATTGGGGGTCGGTGCTCAGGGGAGGGGTTTGCTATGACCTCATAGAGACTTTTCCAGCATGGGCACTTAAACTCTCTCCTCACCCTTGTGATCCTCCAAGCTTGGGCTGATAGAGGACTAGAGGCTGGCCTCCCAGATTCCAGAGGAGGGAGCCCTAAATGCAGCCGGCCTCCTGTTCTGTCCTTGCCTGCACAAGAACAGAGGTTTCTCTCATACCCCTGTCCCTGGGAGCCGTTTTCTTCCCCTCACGGTCTCGTTTCACTTCCTACCTAATGCTGGAAGGAGATCTGGGGGAGTCAAACCCCCTTTATTTGTAAAGGGGCAAGGGCTGAGATGTGGTCCCCAAGGGGCCAGAGATCCCCAGAATGGTCACAGGTGGCTTAGAAGTGTGGGCTGTGGTTTCCCTTGGAACCTCTCCCCTTCTTTGCCAGCCGAGGCTCCCTGCTCAGTCTCCTGGTCCCCAAACCTAAGGAGCTGTGGAATCTGTGGGTTCTTTGTGAAACCCCATGACAAGGGAGCAGTGCAGAGAAGGGAGAGTTCAGGGCAAATGCAAGGACTGGACTTAACTCCCTAGGTGCCACGGTCAGTTGCCGGACACGGATTTATATATAAATATATATATATAAATATATATATACCCACTCATCACGGCCATCTTTGTTGTAACCATTTCTGTGTTTATAAATGCATTATCTCCGAGAATTTTCATATTTGATGTTTTGTTTATTTTTGTCCTTTTTGTTTTTCTCCACCCTGTCTTCTGGCCAATGGCATTTTTGTTTCCTTTTGTCTTTTTTTTTTTTAATCATGGCAGATTTCAGAGAAAAGAGAAAATGAAAAAAAAAATCAGAAAACCAGTTGTTATAAAGCAATTTAAAATGAAGAAAAAAAGAAAATCTTATGTACAAACCAAGGGGTGTTTTTAGAACCTTGTATAGAAATAAATTCGTGTAAAAGGATCGGAGGCAGTGGAGCTGCTGCTGTGAGTGAGCATGGGAGCCAGCTGTCTGGGGAGGCGTGCGAGGATTTACAGCAGGGTGTGCGTATGCGAAGACTGAATGCTGCGTGTCGCGGCCTTGTGTGTATCCCCAGCCATAGAAGGGTACAGCTTTGATACTTCTGAGGTGAAGTCTTGGTTTACGAGGGTTTCTACATACAAATCCTGTTGCGAGGACCGCATTGCCTAAGTCAGTCACGTATTATTAACAAGACAAAATCGCAAAGCTCCCCATCAAAGAAATGGAAGCCTGGCCTCCTGGAAGGACCTACACTTCTGCCAGAGCATCCATGGGCTCAGTGCTAATTCCAGTTGACTTATCCTGTGGCACCTAAAACCAGAGGTTTCCAGTGGTGAAAACCAGGATTGAAGAACGACGCAGGACAGTTGTAGTGCTGAGGATAGAACGTGGTCAGGAAACCTGGACTTCAGCCCTGGCTCTCCCATCAACCAGTGTCAGCCGTGATGCTTCTTCAGGTATTAAATGAAGGGATTGGGCTAGATCACCACCAAGAATCCTTTTTGGGAATTAAAAAAGCACTGAAAAAGTTGTGACAATGCTGCCACATCTGACAGTGTGGCTGTTGTCTGTGGGACTGCTGGGCAGCTGCGTTCATTACCTGGTGGCGTGTGGACAGGCAATGAAATAATGCCTCTTAATTTAGGGCTCAGTCTCTTGTGTGGGCATCCAAGATAGTTTGACTCTGTGGTATGACACTGATGCACGGAGCACGGATGACCAAATATGCCAGTGTTTGTTAGCCTCTTAAATATTCACTGCTTTTCCCCCTGTTCTCACCAACTGTTGAATAGGGGCTGAGAGCCCTACCTTCATCGCAGGTTTTGGAGCCAGAATCTGTTCTTTTTAAGGGATACACTCACACTTAACAGCAACAACCCTGTGAAGTAGGTAGCGTTACAGCCATTTTATGGAGAAGGCAATAGGCACAGAGATTAAATTATCCAAGGGCATGCCACTTACAATTAGAGGGAAGTCTTCTAGATTCTATTCTAGATCCTGTCTTACCACCTGCTCAGTAGTAAACCTTGCCCTTTTTTTTTTTTTAACCTATTTGATCTAAATTATGTGGCTGAAAATCTGTTTCATTGAAAACCTACTATGTGATATTATTATCAAGAATGTGTGAGGGGAGACGGTGTTCTCCAAAACTGTCCTAACACTACGATCGTGTTCTAGGCGTCGAGTTCTGATTGCCGAGTTGGTGGCAGCCTGTCACGCATGGGCTTTCCCTCCTGATGAAAAGCGTGCCTTTTGCTGTGCAATAGCGGACCAGGGTGAGAGCTACATCCAACTGGCCCAGCTGTGACAGCTCCGTGTCCCAGTACTTCCAGAACGTGGTGCTAGTTAACATCTTTTGTGAACTCGAATAAAGAGGGAGACCAAAACAGGAGAAAAAGGCCAGAAGTATTGTCACTGTATAACGTACTTGAGTATGAAAAGACAGGAACCCTGACAAAAGGCGTGGACAATCGCAGTTTTATTGTGAGCAATTCTTTGTATTTACCAGTAGAGTTTATAAATAACGAGTTGCTTCCACGTTAGAACATAACCCTGAGGAGCTGGTGTTCTTGAGAGTGAACAGAAATGCGGAGGGCATAAATCTCCCACGGCCAGGTGCGCCTCCCTCAACTTCCGTAAGAAACTAGTGACTTGAGAAGGTGACCAGATGTCCTAGTCACCAGATTCACATTCCGCAAAGGGGCAGAAAGACCCTCGGCAGCTGCAAAGGGCTCTTTATGGACTATAAGCCTAAAGAGACAGGTTTCTCACGCCCGCACATCCCCGTCCTGGAGGGAGAGGAAGTTTGAGCGAGGATGCAAAATGGCGCCCTCCGCCGCAGCCGCCGCCGACCGGCGCTCCGCGGCCCCGCGAGGGACGAGTGTAGGTGCCGCGCGGAGGCGTCCCGGCGGGCGCTGTACAGAGGACGGAAGTTCCCCTCGTGAGGGCGGAAGGGCTCCAGGCCGAGGAGGACAGCTTGGGCGCCCGTCGCGATTCAGTCACTTCCGGGGCGGACCGGAAGTTGCTTTGTTTTGCTTCAAGATGGCTGCGGGGATGTATTTGGAACATTATCTGGACAGTAAGAGCAGGCTGGAGGAGGGGGTCAGGGGTCACAGAGGGGTGGAGGTGGGTCGGGGCTGAGAAGATCTACGGCCCCGAAGTCCTGGTAGTCAGAAGGTCACGATCGTGAAGGGCTGCGTGAGAGAGAATCCTGGAGTGTGTGAAGAAAGGGGGCGGGGCGGCGGGGTCGAGGCCTCGCTCTGGGATATAGACGGGAGAAGGAGGGGCTGCGCGGCGGGGCTGAGGGACGGCTCTTGAAGGGCTGGTGGGCATACCTGGGAAAATATTTGCTGCCCCACCTTCAGGATCTCCGACCTCAGGGTATTTTTTTTTTTTTTCTCAAAGTCGTTCTGAATCCGTCGTTTTAGTGTATCATCCACTGCCATTTGGAGCAGCGACAAAGAACTGCTCGTGGCTCCTTTGCCCAGTTCTTTAGCAGAAGCGGCTTCTCATGGGGATGGAGAGTTATGTGTGAAGACTGTCAGATGACTAACTGGAAGGCTTCTCTTCTTGGAGTAAAGATCCAATTCCCATCACATGGAAATCTGGTGTTTATGCTATCTGTGTAACCCAGCCCTTCAGGGAGCCTGTCAACCTCTGTGCTTACATTTGTCTTGGCCTTGGAAGTCAATTCGTTCATTCGTTTCTTGAGGTCCTGCGATGGGTCAGACGTAATGGCAGGTACTAGGAATATACAAGAATGAGTAAGACACAGCCCCTGCCCTTAAGTGCTCAGAATCCAGTAGGACACAGATTCTGCTAGTAAATGATTATAAAAGTGTGACAAGTGAAATAATAGGAATACATTGAAAGAACAGTAGATAACGCTGGAAAAAGAGTAGCTAATTACCCGGGGATGTAAGTGAAGCTCTACAGAGTATGTGATGTTTGAATAGTGTTTTGTTTTTTTTTAAATGGAGGTTCTGGGGGTTGAACCTAGAACCTCGTGTGTGCTAAACAGGGCTCTACCACTGAGCTATATCCTCCCCCCTGAATAGAGTCTTGAAGGTTGTTTATTTGCCAGTGAGGAGAGAGGGAGGGAATTGCAGGTTGGGGAAAGCATCAGCAAAGTTGTGATGGGTTTGTGGTAAGGTCAGGGAAAAGTGAGACCAGAGTGTTTGATATGCAGGACTCTAAGGTCCAAGAGTGGGAAATGAGACTACAGAAGGGGGCTGGGGCTAGGTTGTGCAAGGTCTTTTAAGCAAGCTACGAAGCTTGCACTTTAGTGAGGAGTAAACAGATTTTTTTAAATAGAATGATTTTTTTTACAGAGGAAAATAACTGATGGATGATAAATTGGAACATGATAACATTGGTAACGTGGACATCAATTAGTGATAATAGTCCTGGTCAGAGGTGAGGACCTGATCTCAGGGAGTGACAGAAGTATTTAAAGGTTAGATAGGACTGACTGAATGACTCAGTGGAGGAGAGAGAAGGAAGACTCTAAGATGACTTCTCAATTTCCTGTTTGGGAAGTGAGGTGGAAAATATATCATCAATAAGTTAAGAAATTCAGGAGTGACAGTAATATATTTAATTCAGTTTAAATTTAAACATAGGAATGGTAATTGTATTTGTGAGAGTAAAGGAAATGGAGATCATTCGAGGAAACCAAGTGAGAAAATTAGAGGATTAAATTAAGTGTAAGCTCAAGAAAACATTGACATTTAAGGGACAGGCTAAGGAAACGTCAGTGATGGAATTACCAGGAAATATATGGTGAAATTTGGAATCCTAAAACAAAGAAAGTTACTTGAAGGAGAAAAAATGGTGCCAGCTGCTGAAAACATATTTTTTTTAGGGTAGGCCTAAAAGGGATCATTTGATTTAGTAAATCATTGGGGACTTAATCTCAGTAAACTGGTGGTGGCAGACCTGAGGTTATAGGTTAAAGCCATAGAGGCATTTGAAAAGTTGGGAGTAGAGTCATGGGAAGAGATTTTCCTTTTTAAGACTTAAGTGTTTATGCATTTATTCACGTAATTATTGAGGACCCTCTGTATGCACATCATAGTTCTAAACACTAGGGAAATAGAAAAGAAGACAGACATGTCCAACTCTTCTGGAGAGCTGAGGAGACAGATACCAAATACCTAATTACACAGTTACTTGTTTAATTATATCGGATAAGCGCCAAAAAGGGTAGAGATAGAATAGCTTGGCAGTATAATCCAGGGCACTTGTTAGAGTCTGGGGAATTCAGGGTTGAGCTGAACTTTGAAGAATAAACAGGAATTTAATAGGCCAACAGGTACGGTGGAGGTGGGATGAAGACCAGGAGGTGCATTCCGGACAGAGAGAGTAGCATGTGGAAAGCCACATGGCAGGAAGGGCACTCAGAGAGGGCCAGTGGGATAGAGCAGAGAGCACGCAGCAGGGCGCTGGCCTGAGTTAAGGCTGGGGTGAGGTAAGCAAGGGCCAGGAGGTGTGGAACAGGACTAAGAATATTGTGATAGGAACTTACCAGAGGGTTATAAACAGGAGAGTGACTTGATCAAATCTGTGTATTATAAAGAATATTCTGGCTCCATCCAGAATGCAGATTGGAAGTGTGTGTGAGATGAGTGATGGAGGAGGCCAGGAGGGTATTTGTAAATTGAGGACTAGGAGCTTGGAGGTAGAGATTGAAAATAAAGGAAAGGGAGGGGCTGATTTGTAGAGTAGGGTCACTGAAGAGGGGAAGGGAGGGAAAGCTGTGCAGAGATGGAGGGCTTGGTTGTGGAGAGACATGGACGTGGCCTCTCCTGAGAGGAATGATGAATGTTGTCACAGACCATCTGACAGTTCAAAGACAGGAAAATGGAGTCCTGTTTTGGACCTGTTCTTCAAAAGCAGCTGTAGGACCTAGGAAGTGCAGGGAGTATCAGTTTCTTCTCTTCTTCCCAGGTATTGAAAACCTCCCCTTTGAACTGCAGAGAAACTTCCAGCTCATGAGGGACCTGGACCAAAGAACAGAGGGTATGTATGGAGTAAGGAGTCCAGTGTGTTATGAGCGTGTCTGGTCGTTTCTGTTTGGTGTTACCACATCATCTGGTCTGGCTGGGAGAGCAGCGGCTTCTCTCTTTCACTTTCTTGCAATTCTTAAAAGGAGAGTAATGATAACCCACATTTCTATATCCGCTTTTCCATAACACATGAAGATTTGGGACAGTGCCTCAAGGATTCAGAGGTGCTGTGCTCTTTGTAGCTTCCTCAAGAAGAATTCACAGAACCAAAGTCACCCCTGGAATCATTTCTCCTCTCCATATTCAGTGTGTTTATAGGAAGACTAGAATGTTTGTACTCCACTGGACTGTTAACTTGACTATCACAAAATTCGGTGTGGCTTTAGACTGCAACTCACGTTGTTAGAGAGGAGCTTTGCTACATGAGAAGTTCTTAAAAAAGAAAGAGAGAAGGAAGGAAAGAAGGAAAAAAGCAATTAACCTCAGGATCTCTACACTACGTCCTTCAACCTAACAGAAGCGCCAGATGCCAGCTGTGGCCTTCCGTGGGCATTGACCAGGTTTGGCTGCGCTGAGGCTATACTTCAGTGATCAAGTTTCTCCCTTCAGGGTGGAAGGTGTCTGTTGGAGCTATCCCCCATGCCTGCTGGAGGACACGTAGGGTATCCTTATGTAGCCTTACTCCAGGATGTAATGAGCTGGTATTAGGACACCTGAAGCTGTGGTTTAAGTTACTCGGGTTAAGTTTACTCATGAAAAGGTGACCATCATCTAAAATCCTGGACGCAGGCCCCTGAGAACTGCCTGCCAAATGCTGCGCCCCAGCTCTGGTCTTATACAGCTCCAGCTCCTGAGTTCACGCACAGAAAGACAGTTGGAGCTGACTGAACTATATGCATGCTTTCCCAGCTTCCTCCAAGGGCTTCTAGCGAAGCGGGGCAGAAACAGTGTGCACACAGGTCCTTGTTCCTCCTGCTGCACCATGTTGCAGTCGCACTTGTGTCTCCATCCACATCTTTTCTGAGCGCTACCAAATATTAGGCAGTAGGCATGTACAGTCGCAGTGTCCTGGGATGCCATCAGCCTTCCAGTATTAAAATGTTGGAGCAGTCTCTAAAATGAACAGACAGAACAAAAGTGATGGGAAATATAACCAAGCTGTAAATGATAAGCAAGTCAGGGTGGGCAGGAAGTAGAAGAAGCGTTACACGAGTGGACTAGGGCCTCACTTTAAATGAAGCATAGACGCGCAGGCCTGGAAGCCGGCAGCAGCACATGACCCAGCCTGGTTTGCAGCACTCAGAGCAGTTCTGGGATGTTTTTGAGATGAGAGACTGGATGGCTTTTGAGACAAAACTCATGGTTCAAGAGGCAGCAAGCCCTGCAAAGAAGCATCTTCAGACATCAACAAAATTATACTTCACATTAATGCAATGTGCAAAGAATCCTTTATTCTGTTTCAGTAATTTCAGTTCCAGATATGATAGCAATGTTCTCAGCACCTGAAGGCACCTTTACAGCAAATACTGTGAATATGTTGCATTCCTTGAGTACACGGCCCAGTGCCTAGGAACGTTCAGTGCGTTTTAGTTCGAAGGTTATGATGGTCCATGGAAAAGGTCCAAGGAGCAAGAGGAAGAAGTGTGTTTCACCTAGCCACCCAGGGGCCATTGTGACCAGGCCTCTGTCTCTGTTGTAGACCTGAAGGCTGAAATTGACAAGTTGGCCACTGAGTATATGAGTAGCGCCCGCAGCCTGAGCTCCGAGGAAAAATTGGCCCTTCTCAAACAGATCCAGGAGGCCTATGGCAAGTGCAAGGAATTTGGTGACGACAAGGTGCAGCTGGCCATGCAGACCTATGAGATGGTATGGCCCTGTTCACCGCTCCCCACCTACCTCCCATCTGTTCCTCGGGGTCCTCGACCCCTCCTTCAGCTGTGTTGGGATCTGTTCTGGGTCTGGGAGAGCCACAGACTCTGTCTTAGTCTGTTTTCTTCTGGTGGAACCAGCCTTGTAGCTCTTCCTTTTCCTTCCTTCCCACCCAGGTGGACAAACACATTCGGCGACTGGACACAGACCTGGCCCGTTTTGAGGCTGATCTGAAGGAGAAACAGATTGAGTCAAGTGACTATGACAGCTCTTCCAGCAAAGGCAAAAAGAGTGAGGAGGGGGGTGGGGATGTGAGCAGAGGGGCGAGGATTCCAAGGGAGAAGCCAGAGGGAGAAGCCAGGGGCTCTTCAGCTCTGAGGGCTGAGGGCAGGCCACCAGGTGGGGGCAGGAGAAGGGGACTTAACCCATCTTTCTGTCTCCCTGCCTTCTGGCTCCCCGCCTCTCTCCTAGAAGGCAGGACTCAAAAGGAGAAGAAAGCTGCTCGTGCTCGTTCCAAAGGGAAAAACTCGGATGAAGAAGCCCCCAAGGCCGCCCAGAAGAAGTTAAAACTTGTGCGCACGTGAGTGTGTCAGGGAGCACTTGGCCAAGTGACGGATTGCTCTTTCCCACTGCCCATCCCACTCGCACTGCCCCTTGCCACTCTCTCTGTCTTCTGCACCAACTACCCTTCTTGTTATTTTGGAATCTTTTGGGCAGAGGAGAAGCCACAGATCACTAGCCCCATAAGGGTCTCCTTTTGCCACCTCTGGGAGTCTCAGGGTGTAGCTTCCCTTCCTGCAGATGACACCTTCTCTTCCTCTTGGCACGCAGAAGTCCTGAGTATGGGATGCCCTCAGTGACCTTTGGCAGTGTCCACCCCTCTGATGTGTTGGATATGCCTGTGGATCCCAACGAACCCACCTATTGCCTTTGTCACCAGGTCTCCTACGGAGAGATGATTGGCTGTGACAACCCTGATGTAAGAACCATTTTGCCTCAAGATCGGGGTTCTGGGGACCTGAAGGGACAAGGAGAGGGTGGTTAATAGTGGGACTTCGGGATAGGAGGAAGGTGGTTGGAGTCGATTGGCCTTGGGACTTCCAAGGATTCTCCCAAGGGACAGAATAAGGGAATATTCCTAAGGAGTCGGGGAGGGGGGGTTCTTTCCTTTCCTCTGCCCTCCCCCCCCCCCGGTCCCTGACTTCTGCTGCTTCCATCTTCTTCCTTTCCCAGTGTTCCATTGAGTGGTTCCACTTTGCCTGTGTGGGGCTGACCACCAAGCCTCGAGGGAAGTGGTGAGTGAGAGCTGCGGAGAGCTGGACAGCCCCCAGCTGAGTGACCAGGGGCATCCTCCCTCTCGCTCACTCTCCCCTTTCTCCCTCGCATTCTTTTTTAGGTTTTGCCCACGCTGCTCCCAAGAACGGAAAAAGAAATAGATAAGGGCCTTGGATTCCAGCACAGTTTCTTCCACATCCCCTGACCTGGGCTAGTGGGGAGAGGGATGCCTGCCGGGGCCGGGGGCAGGGAGAGGTGGATGGCGCAGCGTCGTCATCCCCTCTCCTCCCCTCCCACTCCTGGTGCTGAAGCTGCACCCAAACCCTGGTAGGGGGGGTGCCGCAGCCACTAATGGTATGTGCTCTCGTTCAGCCCCCGTCTCCCGAGGGAGGTGGTCCTGCCCACTGTCCTTTTGCCTCCATGCTGAGGTTGGTGCTGCATTTTTGAGGGATGGTCCTCTTCACTCCCCTTGCTTTGTATTTAAGGACTGAGGCAGTAGCGTGGGGCCCTCCCCCAGCCTCCTAATTCGCTCCCCCCGTGGGGGGCCATCGTGTGATAAATTTTTCCACTCTCTTCCTGGTTTTTTCAGCAGGGGCTCCCCCACATCACCTGGGCTGTGGCCCTGGTTGAAGGGGCACGGCACCCCTTCCTCTGTGCCAAGAGGATTCATCCTGGCCTCGTGAGTGGGAGGGGCGGGGTGGAATGCAGATATCTCACGTGTAAAGGAGGTGGGTAGGTGAATAAAAGCTGTACGTGTTGGTCTGCTGTGTTTATTGTAGAGACACTATTTTAGCACGTGTGCGAAGCAGATTTTTGCCTTCTCTTGAGTTGGCTAAAAGGCAGGAGGCGGACATGTCAGAAGTGGGACGAGACATGGAACCAGAAGTGGTACCTCTGCTCCGGAATCATCAGCTTCTCTGCTTGAGGAGGACAGAGCTGGCTGGGGCTGTGCCTCAGACCAGGGGTTAACACAGCTTAAGATTGTGTATCTTTTCTCCATAAAATACCTTTCACTTGATTCCCAATAAATGTGTGTTTGTTTTACACATGAATTACTATAGTAAGTATTAGCCTGACTTGTTTTAAATACTAAGCAAGAAAACAAGTATTTTTTCCCTACGCCAACGAGTCGTCTTGCTCACCTCCACTTGGAAACCATTTCCTTAGGCTGAGCGGTCCTCGCGGCTGATTTTCTCCGCGCCTGAACTGGCTCTTGCTTCCCCTTCGGCTCCTTACCTGGAGGCTTCCTCTCTAGTTCTTACCCAGGCAGCCCGACTGCCTTAGTACGTTCCATCGCCCCATCACCCCATCACCGCCTGCCTCGCTTCCAGGCCTCACCCCTTCCTGGGCAGGTGGTTTCTCGGAACTCGGTTTTCTCGTCTATAAAGTAGGGGTAACAGTACCCACTTTATGGGAGATGAAGTGGTAATACGGTGAAGAGCAACGCAGGCAGGACCCACTCCATCGAAAGCACCGAGTCAGTGGTCACCTGCCGCCCCTGTCCTCTCGAGCGGAATGCGACACCCGCCGCCCGGGCCCCCGCCGCGTCAGTTTCCGCGGCCCGCCCCGCCCTTTGTGACGTCGGGCGGCCTCGCACCCCCTGACTTGGCCCGTTAGAGGCCGCTCGGTCCCGGGAACGCGGGCGGATCCTCCGGGGCCATGAGGCAGCTAGCCGCCGGCTCCCTGCTCTCACTCCTGAAGGGTGAGAGCGTCCTCCGCCTCCGGAGCCCTCCGTCACAGTGTCTCAGCCGCTTTCCCCCGGGCGCCCGGTGCCCCCGCTCCCGACCCCTCCCCACCTTCCCTGCGGGCAGACGGCCCCCTACCCCCGGCCCCTCACCCTCACCCGCGGCCTCGGCGGCCAGACGACCGGGTCCCCGGGTCCCCGCCCCACTCTCCCGCTGGGTCAGGCCGGCCCCGCGGGTGTCGGAGCCGGGTCCAGCCGTGGTCCGTTCCCGCCCCATAGTGCTGCTCCTGCCTCTGGCACCGGCCTCAGCCCAGGATTCCACTCCGGGCAGCCCCCTCTCTACCACAGAGTATGAGCGCTTCTTCGCGCTGCTGACCCCAACCTGGAAGGCGGAGACCACCTGCCGGCTCCGCGCCACCCACGGCTGCCGGAACCCCACCCTCGTCCAGCTGGACCAGTATGAAAACCACGGCCTGGTGCCCGACGGTGAGGGCCCGACTGGAGGGCCAGCCCTGAGCTCACCTGACACAGGGGAAGGGGATAGCTGGCTCCTTTCCCTGAGCCAGCTCCGCTCTGCAGACCCCAGGAGCCCACTGCCCCGCTCTGGGAGGACGTCCCCTCTGCCCTGCCCAGTGTGTTCACCTCCACACCGCCCTTCCCCAGGCGCTGTCTGCTCGGACCTCCCTTACGCCTCCTGGTTTGAATCCTTCTGCCAGTTTACTCAGTACCGTTGCTCCAACCACGTCTACTATGCCAAGGTGAGGCCAGGACGAAGGCTGGATGTCGTGGCCAGGACCTACGGAGAGGCTAGCAGTGAAGAGTTGAGGAAGGGCCCCAGGCCATCCTTAGCTCCTCCTTTCCTGCCACTTTGCCATCATTTACCCTGATTATATAGAAGTACAGTCTCACCTTGGGCGTTCAGACTGCCAGAACAATCCTGTTACTGCAAGAAAAGTAGGGAAGAGGCGAAGAGATAAGCCCTTCCCTTTCTTCCAACAGGGTGGTGATTTCAGTCAGAGTCAAATGCAAAAGACTGAAGGCAAGAGTGTGGGCCAGATGGGACTTTGATCTTGCAAGGCAACCACTTGTCAGGTCTAGCAGGTTCCACCAGGGGCCATGTCCCCTCATTCCTGCCCAGGAACTGTGAGAGCAAACATGAGGCACATGGACAGAGGATGAGCTGGAGCAGAAATCGGCCCCTTGGGAAAGGCATTCCCACTTTCCTTCTCTCCTTGCAGAGAGTCCGGTGCTCCCAGCCAGTCTCAATCCTCTCACCTAACACTTTCAAGGAGGCAGACACTTCCCCTGACCTGCCGCTTACCAAGATGACCTCCCCCATGTCATCCCACATCACAGGTGAGGCCTTCCCAGGGCCCCGGGAAGACTACCAGCTACTCCTCCTCCGAGCCCAGGGTTGAAGGTGTCAGTGGGAGGGAAGCCGGGAGGATGTTG
Organism: Camelus bactrianus; assembly: GCF_048773025.1. Lineage (NCBI taxonomy): Eukaryota > Metazoa > Chordata > Mammalia > Artiodactyla > Camelidae > Camelus > Camelus bactrianus. Next base: position 4,836,362 of record NC_133572.1, on the reverse strand, counting down.
AGCCCGAGGAGGTAGCCGTGGGCAGCTATTTACGTAAGGGGGAGCCTGCTTTTCATGAATACAAGTTGGGGCTTTCCTATCCCAGAATATTTTCTGATTCCTAGATCCCCCAAACATTCCTGCATTTAGAAGTCCTCTGGGACTTTCCTAAGCTCACATCTTCATTCCAGAAAGGATTGATTGCTAGCTGTTTAGAATATGTGGTGTTTCCTAAGTGATCGGGACAGAAGGTGGAATTTGAAGTGGGTTGGGGAGAGGAGCACTTGTAAGGGAGGTGGGACGGGGGCACACACCACCATCACCACCACCACCACCACAATCACCAGGGTAATATTTTTTTATTTTGATGTTCATATTCTTTTCCGTGTTTTTTATCCTTGACTGAGTGAGTGTGTGATTAGTGTTTCTGTGTTTACGTGCATCCCTCTGCGAATAAAGCCACTGGGGCCAGAAGCCTGACCGGCCTTTTCCCTTCTCTCTCTCGGTCCCTCTCAAACCCTGCTGCAGGCACAGAACGACAGGTCTTCCAGCCCTGGCCAGAGCGACTTAACAACAACGTGGAAGAGCTGCTGCAGTCCTCCTTGTCCCTGGGCAGCCAGGACGAAGGGCAGGAGCACAAGCAGGAACAAGGGCAGGAGCACAAGCAGGAGGAGGGGCAGGAGCAGGAGGAGCAGGAGGAGGAGCAGGAGGAGGAGGGGAAGCAGGAGGAAGGACAGGGCACAGAGGAGGCCCTGGAGGCAAGGTCTGGGCTGCAGGCAGACTCCGAGTCCAAGCTCCAGTCCGAATTTGTCTCTTCCAACCCTTTCTCCTTCACTGCCCGGGTGCGGGAAGTGGAGTCTACCCCCACGATGATGGAGAACCTCCAGGAGCTCATCCAATCAGTCCAGGAAATGGATGAAATGAATGATATCTATGAGGAGGATAACATTCGGAAAGCCCAAAGCACCGGCAGGTACCGGAAGTTCTGAACTGCCCCCCTCCCGTCCACACACACCAGCCCAGCCCTCCCTGTTGTCTTCTTTGGGAAGGAGAAGCCCACTTGGCCAGCTTCAGCCTCCAGACCCACCCAGATCTGCCTGGCTGCAGCAAGTCCCCGCCTCGCCTGTTCTGTGGCCCTCGCTGGCTTCAGCACTGCCCTAGACATCCTTTCTCGCAGTGATACAGTGGAACCTAGAGCTGCCAGGCTTGCGTTCTGGTCTGGTCTCTGGGCCTGATTAGCACTGCAACTTTCACTTCCCTTTCTGGGTGTCAGTTCCCCTTTTCTAAAAGGAGGCAGTTGGTCCGGAGGCCTCTAAGGCCCCATGCAGCATGTGGAACGTGTGTGACTAGGACTAGATGCTGAAGGGGGTGGGGAGTGGATGTGGTTGTCTGGACCATTCCCGCAGCCGGCGTGTGTCCCTGCAGCCTCCTGCAGCTGCCCCACGTGGAGGCCTTGCTGACACTGTGCTATTCGATTGTGGAGAACACCTGCATCATAACCCCCACAGCCAGGGCCTGGCAGCACCTGGAGGATGAGATCCTTGGTTTCGGGAAGTCGGTAGGCCCACTATGCTGTTTAACGGGTCCAGGCTCATGGGACATCCTCTGGGCCTGGCACTGTACTGGACCTCAGGAGTGGGGGACGGGCGGGGCCACGGAAAGCACGAGGCATCGCTGGAGAGAGTCTCTCCGAGTGAGAATCCCTTCTTTGGAAGGACATCTCCAGCTCCCCTTAAAGGAGGAAGGCTCGAGACCAAGTCTGGAATTGACTCCAGTCCAGTATTCATTCTTCGGCTTCTAGTTGTTAGGCCTGAGCTAGTTCACTGTCTTCAGTGCGTGGCTTTACCTTAGATGCAGCTCTCCTCTCTAGAGGGGTCATAGAGCTCATTCCAGGGACCTGTAGAGAGATCCCAGCTCTGTGTGTCCTAAGCACCCAGCAAGTCCCATTCCCTGGAAACAGGACTTTGAAAAAAATTTTCAAACGGTAACGTTAGCAAGCGTTTGCTGAGAGCTAGTACGCCATCCATTCATCCACTGTTCAACAGATACTGACTGGGCTCAGTGTCTGAGACATGAGCAGCTCTGTGCTTAGGTCTCTGAGACGTTAGCAGTGAGCACAACAGGGCCAGTCCCCTGTCCTCTTGGAGTCTAGTGGGGAGACAGACGCAGAAACAGGTAGAACAGGGTGACAAGATCAACACATGACTAAGGACAAAGGGCAGAGAGCATCTGGGGAGCACAGATGTGGTGTTTGGCAGGACAGCAGAATGCCTCCTAGAGGAACTGATGTTTAAACTGAGATCTGAAGATAAAAGAAGTTAACCAGGCCAAAGGAGGGGTTGGTAAGAGGTTCCTGCTAGAAGGACCAGTACGTGCAAAGACTCTGTGGTGAGAAAAAGGAGAGATTTCATGCAGGACCAAGAATAATGAGCTTACCGCTCCCGCCCTTGGCTTGCTTAAGGGAGCAGCAAGAACCCTGTTTTACCTGGAGATGGAGTCAAAGTGATAGTAAGGGTCATCATATGAAAAATCACGAATGGTAGCCTGAAGCATTTGTATTTAATTTGGTAGGAAAAGGGAATTTAATGATGTTCGGTTAGGGATGTGGTGATGCCTCCCCCGACCCCCGAGTGCTGTTGTGAGGAGCAAACAAGGCAGCGGAAGAGGTTTGTGCCCGTGGCTTTCCCTCCTGGGAAGGTTGCAGAAACCAGATCGGGCCGGAGAGTCTGGCCGAGAGATGCACGGCTCCACGTTGAAGAGTGTCTTCCCCTAGGTTCTCAGGGAACATACAGGTTTTGGACTTGGAAGCACCTGGAGCAATGTCCCACCTCCACTGTGTCTTAGACGTGTATCTGAGCAAGTTTCTCAGCCTCACCGAGCCTCAGTTTCTTCGTGAGTCAAACGGACACATGATTAGTACCTAAGCTAGTCTAGGGTTGTAAGTGAGATGACGATCTTTCTTGCCATGGTGTGCAGCACTGTGCCTGCCAGCTGTTTGCAAATATTAGCATTATCATTAGCAGAGAGAGAGAGCGGCTTATGAGTCTTTTTCAGATAGGCTACGTCAGACAACTGTTGGGCACCTGGCCATGGGGATTTGGAGCTTGCAAAAGAGGTCAGAACTGATGCTAAAGGTTTGGGTGTCACCGGCAAGGTGATGAAGATTACCTGGGAGAAGATAAATCATCCAGGAAAAGGAAGAAATAGAGAGCTGATGTGAGGTCCTTGAGGACTCTGGCTGGGGTGGGAGGAGGAGAGAAAAGTCAGAGGAGCTTCTGGAAGAGCCTTAATGTGGAGACGTTCTGCGGGGCGGCTCTGGAAGGCGGAGGCCTGGGAGGGCCTCAGCCTCAGTCTCTCAACCGCACTTGTCCTCAGGTCTGTGACAACCTTGGGCGGCGACACATAGCTACGTGTACCCTCTGTGACTTCTGCTCCCTGAAACTGGAGCAGTGCCACTCAGAGGCCAACCTGCAGCGGCAGCAGTGTGACATCTCCCACAAGACGCCCTTCATCAGCCCCCTGCTCACGTCCCAGAGCATGTCCATTGGCACCCAGGTACCTCATGCGGCAGCCTGCGGCTGGGGGAGGGAGTAGGCTCCAGGCAGGATGGGGCAGCAGGAGGGCCGGAACACGCACCTCTCCCCTATCCCCTGTGCCACAGGTGGGGACCGCAAAATCAGGCCGCTTTTACGGGCTGGAGTTATATGGTGGGCTGCGCATGGACTTCTGGTGTGCCCGGCTGGCCACCAAGGGCTGCGAAGACAGTCGAGTCGCCAGCTGGCTCCAGACTGAGTTCCTCAGCTTCCAGGACGGGGACTTCCCCACCAGGGTCAGAGCTTTCCCCAGAGCTCAGCCCCACCTGCTCACCCTGGTGCCTCTGGTTACCTGCTCCTGGGAGCCCTAGGGTGTGGAAGGCGGTTTGGGCCCCTGGCTTCTGAGAACAAGTCCTTGCGGAGCCTCCTGCCTGTCTCCAGTGGACCCCCCACCCCAACCCCTCAGTAGAGCAGGATTGTATTTAGCAAAGGAGTGGGAATCGGAGGGCTGGGTGGGGCCAGGACTAGGGGGCAGGAGACAGTTTCTGGTCCCAGTTTGCCCTCTACCTGCGGGGGCGGGGCCTCATCTCCACAGCAAACAGTGAGTGATGCCTGAGGGGCAACTGGTCCTGATCTCAGGCTTCCCTGCCTCCATCTGGAGGCTCCTTCCAGAATCTTCCAGGGCTTTCCCTCTAGGTGGAATCAGGGGAGTTACCTCCCCTGTGGAACTACCTGTCCTGGCTGAGAGCCAGGCTCTCCCTTCTCTGGCTCAGCCGGAAAAATCACGGCTAGGAAAAGTAGGGGCACCTTGAGAAAGGGCTTTTAGCTGAGCTGAGGGGCTTTTGCCCAGCTCTTCTCCCTGGGTCCCTAGACCTGGAAGGGGTCTTGGTCCATCTCAGCCGCTCCCCTGGAGTTACAGATGGGGAGCGACATCCTCAGAGGGAAGTGACTCCCTCAAGGTCATACTAAACCATCACCAGGAGGCTCCCTGTGATGGGACCACTATTGGGCACCTTCCCGGGCCCTGGGTCCTTAGTGCCACCGTCCCCGGTCCTCATTCCCAGAAAGCTGACCAGCAGGGCAGCCCCTTCTCATCTCCAGCTCCTGGCTTCTTCCCAGCAGCTGAACTGTGACTGAGGGTGGGATGGGAAGGGCAGAGGGGACACCCCAGGTGCCGTGGGGGGTCTGGTTATCCGAGGCCATACCCCTGTCCTGGTTCTGCCATGGTGGGCATGCTCCAGAGAGCTGGTGTCTTGTGAGGCTTCTAATATCTCCCACCTCCCATCCTTGGCTCCTGGCTTAGATTTGTGACACAGAATACGTGCAGTACCCTAACTACTGTGCCTTCAAAAGCCAGCAGTGTATGATGAGAAACCGGGACCGGAAGGTGAGCTCCTCACGCTGCCCTCCCCGACCCACCCCTCAGTTGGTTTCCAGGGGTGGGCGGGACTCTTCTGAGCCCCCCGTGGTGTCTGAGCAGTAGGGGTATGGAGGGAGGGTGACCCTCTGGGTAGAGGCCTCCTTGGAGCTCTGTTCCCACTCCTCCAATTTGGGGGTGAGCATCCCTCCTAGGCTGAGGGCTCTGGGAGGGAGGGAGGGAGGGTGCCAGGTGGGAAAACCCCCTGCCTGGTTAGGTGTCAGATTTGAGGCCTCAGTCTGGCCTGCTCTTACTCACCAAGTCATCTGGGCAAAATCACTTCCTCTCCAGCCTCATTTCTGAAAGGATGGGGTTTGGGTTATGCGGTGTCTCTTGGCGCTTTAAAAACCCATACCTGAATTTCCTCCTCTCTCCTCCCTTTGCCCACACGTGCCTGCCTTGGGTTCTTGGACTTCTGACACCTGCCCACCACGGCATCTCTGGCTCCTGGCTCCCTGACGTGGGCTGTGTGCACCCAATCCCCTCGTAGGTGTCCCGCATGAGATGTCTGCAGAACGAGACGTACACGGTCCTGACCCAGGCCAAAAGCGAGGACCTCGTGCTTCGATGGAGCCAGGAGTTTAGCACTTTGACTCTAAGCCAAGCCGGATGAGCTGGTCTCCATCCTGTCCCCACCCCAGCCCCACCTTTCCACATTCTCCATTGCTTTTAAATCCCAGGCTGCCCCTTATGGGTCTCTTATCTGGCTCCAATTCATGCTTCCCTTGGGTTGGATCAGCAGTCCCAGAGAAGACCATGATGGGGACGCCACCCATCTTAAAGGATGTCTTTACATAAAGTGTTTATTTTCAACCTGTGTGGCCTGTTTTGGTTAAGATCCCACCCTCAGCCCTGCTACCCTGCCACCCTGCCCCATAGGATTCAACCTTCCCACCCCTGGGTTTATGGATCAATCTGCAGGTGAGGGAACCATGGGAATGGTACTCAGGGAAGCAGCCCTCTGCCAGGAGGAGAAGCCGTAAAGAAATCATAGAGTTGGATTGAAGAAGGTCACAGCCAGTGTCTTGGGGACCATGTGGCCATGAGGACGTATGTGTCTTCATTTCTGAATTCCTGAGTCCAGTGACCTCAAATGCAAGTGTAGGATCGTCCCTCTGGAGGATAATCCGAATGAGATCATGTCCAGGGGGACCAACCCCAGGGCTGTAGGGCAGAACTTGCACTTTTTAGGAGGGAGGAAACAACGGGGGCTGGAGTTCAGGAAACCCTTGCTTTGATGTCCAGTAATGGGCCCTATGGTCTGAAGGTGGGGGGAGCTGCATTTGGACACCATGCGGGAGGTGTGACTCCAGCGTCAACCTTTAATAGTCTGGGATCTCCCAAAACATGTTCTGGGGACACACATGTGTGGGAAACCATACAGCATTTAAAAGAAAACGTTTATTATGGAAAAGTTCAAACATGCACAAACATAGACTAGTACGATACACCCCCAGGCACCCTTCACGCAGCTTCAATTATCAACACACAGTCAACCTTTAAATGGCACGTTGAAGGCTCTGAGAAGCCCTGTAAAAGGGAAACCGGTTCACGTGAGCGTCTCCCATTTTTAGTCAACCACCACGTCCTTTCTCACCTACTGTTCAAAGTTTGTTTTCTTGTTCTGAGCACAGACAACATGCCTGGCCCTGCTGTTACGGAGGACAAAGGGTTTAGCCCAGAGTACAGGGGCAAGGGGCTGTCGTCTGAGCCCTGCTTCCCGCCACTTGCCCACATACAACCATACACACCCATAAAGGGAGGGATAAGTCATACGTCCTAAGAGCAAAACCGCCTGCTGGAACCCAAGAGAGACAGACAGCCAAGGGGAACTGGGGAGGAGAATGAGAGGCTGGTGGGTTAGTCTTCTGGCATCAGTGGTTGGGTGTGTCAGCTGGCTTCCCGGAAGCTGCAGGGAGTTTTGAGCTATGAGTTGGGGGAATCATTAGTCAACTAGAGTTGGGGCAAATCAAGTGCTTTTCCCCTGGCCAGGCTGCAGTGGCTACTCGGCACTGCTTCCTCTTCTCTCTCTCCCTGCCCCGTGTGGGGTTGGGTGAGTGCAGGGAGCTGGGATCTGCCCAGATCTGCTGAAGTGGGTGTGTTCCACTCACCCCAGAGCAGGTCCTACCAGCCCGGCCCAGCCCAGAGCAGGCAGCGGAAGCTGGCTTGGGGCAGCACAGAGCCACAGCGAGCACAGGTACTGGGTGTCCCTGGTGGGGTTGCACCTCACGGGGGGAAACAAGGGGCAGCACCCCTCCTTTAGAAATGGGGGCCATGGGATGGGGTGGAGCCGAGAGTGGGCCTTGGGCCCTGGGAAACCTTTTTGAATAGAGTAAAACGCTCAAAGGGATGGCCTGGGGCAGGCAGAGCTGCTCAGACAGAGGGTGCGCCCTGGAGCTTGAAGCCCCCACACTGGGGCCTGTCAGGTCCTGGAGGCCCCAACCTCCCCTTCACGCATTAGGCCCCTACAGTCTCACTGAACCCTGGTTCCTGGGCCACAGAGGAGGGCCCTCTGGGGATGGTTTCCAGCCCTTTCCCACTCTCAGATGAGATGATCCCCCACACCCGCTCACCCCGGGCCGGGCCTCTGCTGGATGACAATGAACTGATCTGATTAAACTCCAGGAGGGTTCAAGGCACGGAAGTGCCCTTACAGCCATCCTTCCCAACTGTCCTCCCCTTCGCTGTGATTGTGGGGGCCTCTCTGACAGGAAGGGGACCTCCCACTTGTGGGTCTTAAGTCCCTTCGGGGTGAGATACAGTTGTAGCCAAAGAGGAGATGGAGGCAAGGACTTAGGGAAAGCAGAAATTTAACCCTCAAGCCTCATTCCCTGGCCACCCAGAGCCCCCAGAGCCCAGCCCCATCTACCTCTGTCTGATGCCCCCACAGCTCAGAAGCCTGCATGCCCAGCCCAGGGGGAAGAGGACAGCAGAGGCATGAGGGCTGGTGCATGGAGCACACTCAGTGCCGCCTGGGGTCAGGGCAAGGGCCACAAGGCTAAAGTCTCCAGGAGGTTTCTCTGAGGCAGCGGGACCCAGCCCAGTCCCAAAGCAAGGACCACCCAGCGCACAGAGCTGTGAGGGCCCACCCCAGCTGAGCGTCTCTCTTGGCTGGGGTTTTGTGCCCTGGTTTTCCAGCTCCCAAAAGCAGGGCGGAAGGACGTGAGCAGGTGGAGATGTGACATCCACACACTGAGGAAACTGACTATTGAGCTGTAAGTCGTCTTTGCTTTCTTCCTTTTCCAGAAAAATTATCTGGAGAGTTGAGGTGAGAAGACCCGAGGATGATGTTGGAAAGGTGAGGGGAGGCTGTAGCAGGAATCTGGGCTGGAGAAAGCAGGGCAGGACTGGACCAGGGGGAGTGGGGTTGGAGAGAAGATAGGACACGTGTGCGGGGAAGAACATGACTCTTAGGGCAGGAGGTAGGCCATCCACTCACCCCAGTGACCTCGTACTATCTCCATCCGACAGAGCCGGGACGAGGTAATGGGCGGGATTCATCTGTGTCCCCAGAGCAGCCCTGGACAGAGCTTTTCACAAAGCCTTCATTTTAGACTGCATTAAACTTCTGCTAGAGGCTCAGCACAGTTTGAATCAGTTTGGGGAGTCCGAACTCCCTCCCAGACACTTAATTACACGTGTCTGTGGGTCCAGGTGCTTCCTCTTGTCGCTGCCGGAGCGCATGCTGTGTGGGGTGGGGGTGGGGGTGGAGGTGGGGGCACGCTAACCAGCTCCTGGCCGCCAGAATCTAAAAGGAGGCTGGAGCTATTCTAGAGCCGATCTTCTGAGGCTAGGAGTATGAGACCTGAGATTCCTGCTTTTCCAACTTCCGAAGGCTATGGATTCCTATGAAGAGGGGGTGAAGACAGCAAGGTCTTTGGTGAATGTGCGGTGGGGGTCGGGGGGCAGCACATGGAGAGGGTGGCAGATAGGATGAAGGTGGACAGGAGGTGTCTTCCTCCCCTCCTGGCCTCCAGTACTGTCCCAAATCGCCCATCCCTTTCTGTCAGGCTCCCCTTTGCACTGTTGGTCAGGTGCCAGAAGGGTGGATACCACGGGCTGGTTGTGGGAGGAGAGGGAGGGAAAGATGATGATCCAGTCTCCTGCCCACATTTATACTCTCCTTCTCACTTCCGGCCAGTGCAGAGAAGAGCCCTGCCCCTCTGACTTATCTCAGCAAAGTTGGTGCCCAGCCCAGCTCAGAAAGTATTGGGACAGGTCCCAGACGCCCCGAGGACATAAGGAATGGGCCCCAGGTGTACACGTGGGACGCTGAAGGACAGAGACACCGGGTGGAGGAAAATGGCCACACACCCACTGGTGTGTGCGTGGTGTAGGGGGCCAGGATGTGGAAGGGGCAGTTTCCGGGGCCTTGGGGCCATGAGACTGGGGTCTGTCTTTGGGCATCTGCATACATATGTGCTCCTGAAGCTGTCTGTCTGTCAGCCCAAGGATATTGCCCCTAAGATGGGGGCTGTGTCTGCCCTTCCTCTCCTGGCCCCGCCGTCTGCGCCTCTGTGCACACACATGTGCTATAGGCCATGTGGACGTGTCGGACTGCAAGTGACCAGGGATCTTGCGTACGCACCCCGAGGGGGTACCGGCCCCTGGTGTGGCCTTGCACTCGCACGTGTGCAGTGGCGTGCGCACGTGGCCACATCCGGGCGTGCTCAGGTTACTGGGCCTGTGTGGGCCTCTCGTCCCTCCTTCTCCCCAGTGAGATGAAGTCCCTGCTTTTCTCCGCTTTACACCCCAGACAACCTGACCTCTTGCTCGAGGCAGGATTGAGGGGAGGGCTGTGCTGCCCCTCCCCCATGCCTTGAGCCCTCCTTCCATTTCCTGTTTGCCTCCTTTTTGGCAGTTTTTCCCATTTTTGCCATCTGGCCTGGCACTGTGCCCATTCAGCTCCACTGACGGGCAGCCTAGGGAAGCAAGCGGTTGGGGTGGGGACCAGGGCAGGGGCCTGGCAGCTCTCAACACTCAGCTTGGGCCATTCTGTGCGAGTCTGTGGTAAAGGGGTGGTTTTTTGACAAATAAGCCCGAGGGCTTCTCCCCTTTGGAATGGAGTAATGAAGTATCACCTTTTGCTCTCCGGAAGGATTCCTAGCTCTCTGCCTTCAAGTAGGCGCACCTAATACGTTTTGGCCGGTTTAACAGTGTAACTTTGTTGAGGAAAGACTTGGGATTCTTGGAAATTAATTAGTCATTCACTCAGTCAGTGTCCACTATGTGCCCCTAGTTGCAAGACGCTATTGATTCTCCAAGTAAAGGTTCAGAATGGTAAGGGTTACTGTAATCATGGAGTAAACTCTTCTTGAAATTTTAATGCATGCTGTTCCCAAACAAGCCTTTTAAAAGGGACACAGCCTTTCACTGAGTTATACGTGTGGGCAAGATGGTCAGGAGTGTGAGAGGAGGTGGTTCACAGGCTCTCTCTCTTGCCTTCCGAGATGGCCCGCATTCTGCCTATAGAGTGTGTATTTGCCTTTACTTTAACGCCCCCCTACCTCTCTAAATAAATACACTTTTGCTCAACAACAAAAAAAAAGTGGCTCGCTGACTGGAGTAATACAAGAAATATAACTGGATTACAGGCTGGGCAGACATGGGGGGAGGGCGGTCTCCTGCCAGTCAGCTAGTGGATCTCACAAGGGCCAGCTGAGTAGAGACTGAAGTGAATTTAGAAGTAAAGCAGTGGAAGGTGTGGCCCCCACACCAGGACCTTACCATCTAGTTCAGGAAACAGAACAAATACACGTGACACAAACTGAGGAGTTCACAGCAGCAAAGTGAGGGCTTCGACAGGAAGGGGAAATCCTCAGGGGGGGCATATCTGTGTGTGTGTGAAAGGGAGATGAGTCTGTGTGACCAGGGATAAAGAAGAAAGTAGGTTATTAAAAGTATATGTCTGAATTGGACAAAGGAGGAAGTAAAACAGTTCACCTCTGGGCACAGATTTCACACAGGCAGCTGTAAAAGCTAGGTGCTCGGAACCACATCCAGCTCACAGCCACCCACCCACTCTTGTTGGAAGCAGCTTGGACTTTGGAGTCGGGACGTCCTGGGTTTGAGTCCTGACTTCACTCCTCACTGGCTGAGCTCAAGTGAAAATCAGGAGAAACACCTACCTGGAAGGGCTATCGGAAGGATCTGAGCTGGCGCACATGAAACACCCTGGGAGACGGTGAGTGATCAGTAAATGGCAGCTACTATTTTTTACTCAACATTTATTGAGGGAGGGGCTGGGGCTATGAAGATGAACAAGTCACAGTCCGCAGACCCTCCCGCAGGGAGCTCACCGTCTAGCGGGAGGGGCAGACGGAGAGCAGCCAATCACAGCACAGATGGCAACAAAGTGCCAGGAAAGCGCCGGTGAGGGGACTGCACCTGCCTGGTGGGAAGGGAGGGAGTCAGGAAAGGCATCGCAGAGTCCCAAGAAATGACTGAGTTTGCCACTTAGAGAATTCCAAGTTGAAGTAACAGCACGTGCAAAGGCAGAGTCCTGAAAACATAAGGTAGGTGCAAAATTATCACTAGTGTGGCGTGACTGGAGCAAAGGAGCATGGGAGGTGGGCGTGAGTCAGGAAAAGAGGCTGGTGCTCCTTTTCAGCAAGCATAAGCCCCATCTAGCATGATGCTCGTTGTTGAAATTGGTATTTTGTGGAGGAAATGTTTCTTCATTCCCTTTAACTGTTGTACTCTGCTTCTCCCAAGTCTTAAACTGCTGGAGTCATGGAGTTGGAGGGAAAACAAAGGCATGAATGACAACAAGGCTTGTTATAGTCAGGTTGACAACTTGGTTCCATGTAAGGGTTTAAGCAGTTCCTTTTGAAGGAGTACGTTCAGTATCTTGGGATAACGGCTCAGGGTCTCCGGACAACTTCTGCCTCTAAGATGGCACATGGACACCCATGTTCACAGCATTATTCCCAATAGCCAAAAAGTAGAAAAACCCAAGTAACCGTGGACAGATGATTGGATGAACAAAAAATGGTGTATATATAGGAATATATTATTAAGCCCTAAAAAAGACTATAATTCTGATACAAGCTACAACATGGATGAACTTGAAAACTTTATGCTAAGTGAAATAAGCCAGACAGAAAAGGACAGGTATTACATAGTTCCACTCAGATAAGCTCTCTAGAACAGGAAATCCACAGAGGCAGAAACTAGAATGGAGGTTATGGGCGGGGAGGGGAAGTTATTTTTGTTTTGTTTTGTTTTGTTTTGTTTTGTGGGAGGAGGTAATTAAATTTTTGTTTTTTGATTCCAACTCTCTAACCACTTGGCCATCACAGCTGCTAGATTTTTTTTTTATGGTGGTACTGGGGACTGAACCCAGGACGTCGTGCATGCTAGGCATGCACTCTACTACTGACCTATACACTCCTCCCCAGTTATTCTTTAATGGGTATAGAGTTGTTGTTTGGGATGATGCAAAACTTCTGGAACCAGTGACAATGGTTACACAACATTGCGATTGTACGTAATGTCACTGAATCATACACTTAAAGTTATTTAGAATGGTAAATTTTAAGTTATGTATATTTTTTCACACACAAAATAGATGGCATCTGGAGGTCGCGATGGATGGTGGCTTGTGTGACCTTATATAAGGCATTACGGAAGTTGGGATCCTGAGACCAAGGGCTGTCTTCTGGCTGCTTTCCCTCTTGGCCACATCCTTTGCTGCCAGCTTTTGCCTGAGGACGGCAGTGGCTGTCGTCTGCTCTCTCCAGCAGTCTCCTTGGTGCTCATGATACCTCACTACTAAACCACCACCTCCTCCCATCACAGAATCCCATCTGCAAAGCACCTGCGTCAGACTCTCTCATTCAACGGTCAGGGCTTGGCAGGACTGTGCTGTGTGTGTGATCAGCCCATGGAAGCCCTGTTATATCTCATCTCCATTTTACAGCTGAAGAAACTGAGAGTTAGAGAGGTCAAACAATACAGCTGAACCCAGGTCCCTCTGACCACAAACCCAGCCACACAGGAGCAGTGGTGGAGGGGAGGCTGGGATTCTGTCCTGTACTCAGGAATTTGAACTTTATTCTTTAGATAATGGGGAGCCAGCAGAGCAGGCTGGTGCCAGGGGAGCTGCTGTCACCGCCTGACGTAACACCTGTTTCACTGTGCTTTATTACCTGGCTCCCTTCAATGGAATGGAAAGTAGGTGGGGCAAGGTCTTTATATTGTTCACGGCTGTGAACATGCCTGGAACCTTCTAAAGTCCCAGGAAGCATTTGCAGAAGAAAGAAAAAGGGAGGGAGAGATATTAACAGATAATAACAGCAACCTAAGCACTTAACGTATATTATCTAATTTAATCTAAGGACCTCATGAAGTAGGGACCCCTCTTCTTTTTTTTTTCTCCAGGTAAGGAAAGCAAGGGGCAGAGAGATTAAGTCACTTTTCTGAGGACAAACGCTAGGCGAGTTGTCAAAACCCGGATTTAAACCTAGGCAATCTGATTCCAGGGCCTGGGCATTTAACACTGGGCCGTACAGCCCTTTGGCAGAAAAGCCAGAAGGAAGGCGGGGGAAAGATACGAGGCTGAGAAAAGACTCAGGAGGCCAGCCAGTTCAGCTAGATAAACATTTGTGTCTTCGGCCCTTCCTTGTACAATCCTGACTTTCGGCTTCCCTCCTATTCCAGGTCTCCATTGCCCATGAAGCTGTGACCAAAGGCATCCCACTCCTGGAGGCCGTCTGCCCTGCAGCCACAGCCCACACTCCCATGCCCTGCGTCTGCTTGCTCTGGGACTGTCTCTGCGCAGCCTCCAGGCCCCCGCCCTGGAGAATGGAGATGAACGCCTGGACAGGACGCTGGTGCGCCCCATGATGCCCCCAGCCTAGCTCCTCCTCGCACTTTGGCACGATGCTGGCCAACTCCTTAGCCAACACTTCTATCAATGACTCTGTTAACAAGTGCCCGGACCACCAGCCCATCCACCACCTGCACTTGGTGGTCTACAGCGTGGTGCTGGCCGCAGGGCTCCCCCTCAACGCGCTGGCCCTCTGGGTCTTCCTGCGCGCGCTGCGCGTGCACTCGGTGGTGAGCGTGTACATGTGCAACCTGGCGGCCAGTGACCTGCTCTTCACCCTCTCGCTGCCCTTGCGCCTCTCGTACTACGCGCGGCACTACTGGCCCTTCTCAGAACTCCTGTGCCAGTTAGCTGGGGCCGTCTTCCAGATGAACATGTACGGCAGCTGCATCTTCCTGACCCTCATCAACGTGGACCGCTACGCCGCCATCGTGCACCCGCTGCGGCTGCGCCACCTGCGGCGGCCCCGCGTGGCGCGGCTGCTCTGCCTGGGGGTCTGGGCGCTCATCCTGGTGTTCGCCGTGCCCACCGTCCTCGTGCACCGGCCCTCGTCCTGCACCCGCGACGACCATTCTGTGCGCCTGTGCTTCGAGAGCTTCAGCGACGAGCTGTGGAAGGGCAAGCTGCTGCCGCTCGTGCTGCTGGCCGAGGCGCTGGGCTTCCTGCTGCCCCTGGCGGCCGTCGTCTACTCGTCGGGCCGCGTCTTCTGGACGCTGGCGCGGCCCGACGCCACGCAGAGCCGGCGGCGGCGGAAGACGGTGCGCCTCCTGCTGGCCAACCTGGTCATCTTCCTGCTGTGCTTCGTGCCCTACAACGCCACGCTGGCCGTCTACGGGCTGCTGCGCGGCCACGTGGTGCTGGCCAGCCCAGAGGCCCGCAGCCGGGTGCGCCGGGTGCTCATGGTGCTGGTGCTGCTGGCCGGCGCCAACTGCGTGCTCGATCCGCTGGTGTACTACTTCAGCGCCGAGGGTTTCCGCAACACCCTGCGCGGCCTCAGCACTCCGCTCCGGGACAGGACCTTGGCCGCCAACGGGGCTCGGGGAGCGCTCGCCGAACCGTCCACTGAGACGTCGCATGCTACCACAACTGCCGCCGGCAGTCAGGGGCTGCTCGGGCCCTCCAACCCCAGGTCGTCCTTCCTCCAGTGCCAGGACCCCGAGGATTCGTCCCTCTGAAAGCACGTCGTGCCAAAGCGTGGCCATCCCACTCCCAGTCCCGCGCCCCTCTCACTCGCAGACGTGTTGGGCGGTGGGTTGGGCACTTGGACTTCTGGGCGGCAGCTCCAGCTCACAAAGTGTGAGAGCAGGAGAGAGCAAAGTGTGGGAACCAGGGACACAGGGAAGGAAGAAAGCTGCTGGAAGTGTCTTCTTTGAATCGGGGGTGAAGGTGAGCACGGAAGGACTCCTTCCCCAGTCCTTAGGAAGTGCTGCTGTGAGCCTGCCAATGCAGAGGGGGGAGACTGGATGCAGTGCCCCTGGCGGGGCATGAACACAGCGATGGCTGGTAGATGGAGCAGAAGACAGGTGTCGTGCATTTAGACGGACCGCAGCGGTCTTAGGGCCATGGGCGCCACCCACTCTATTGTCCACCCGGGGTCCCCCAGCCCAGCACTGAGGCATAATACGAAAGTGTATTGGATGCCGGCTGAAATGGTTTCCTTCTTGTTTAGTGACTTTCAACATTTAGACCTGACACCCAACATGGGTGGTTGAGGGCAGGGCAAAACTGTAAGTTAGAGGGGTTTTTCCTCCAAGATTCTGGTCCCTGTTCCCCTTTCTAGGTCTTCCCTTCTTCCACCTCACCCCCCTTTCAAGATCGCCTCCATTCTAGATCGTAAATTCTGTGTGTGGATGTCGCTGCTGCTTCATCTAGAGTAAGTGGAACATTCTCTGTACTAGAGTAGCGGTTCTCAAACGTTTTGGTCTCAGATGCTTTTACACTCTTTAAAATGGAGAATTCCAAAGAGCTTTTGCTTATTCTTTGTTCTTTTGACACTTAACCATGTTATAAATCAAAAAGAATACATTTTAAAACAGAAATACATAATCACGCATCCCCCTAGCTGTGAGAGCAGCTGTGTCGTCTGGCAAACTCCACTGTCTACTAGTGAGAGAATGAGAGAAGAGGACAAATGAATCTTAGTAATATTATGAAAACAACTTTGACCTCGTGGACTTCCTCAAAGAGTCCATCCCCCATCACAGTGGGAAAGCCATACCTGTTCTGTAGTATTAGAGCAGTGAGTGTGTAACTCCTTCCGAGGGCATTATACACATTGCTTTTAACTGCTGCCGGGAGAGGGATCCACAGATCAACTGCTAATTGTAGTCCTTAAGGCTTGGGGTTTTCGGGGGGGGGGGGGCGGGGAGTGGGTAGGAGCTGCACACCCAGTGGAACATTACACCTTGACTTCCTGGAACGGCAGCCGGAGATGGGAGTGTAACTAGTCACACAAACACTCAGGAGGAGGTGGGGGGCTTCTCTGGGCAGGGAAAAGGGAACTGTGCCACAGCCAGGCAAGAGTTTACCAGGACCAGACGTAACAGCGTGACGGATGGGAGGATAGGAATTGGCTGGCTGCTTGTGGCAAGCTGGAGGTCAGGGAACTGGAAGTCTGGTCTATGGGCCACCTACTGTTTCCTTCCCTCTTTAGCAGAGTCGGGGCTGAGAGGGATGGCAGGGCTGGCTCTATGACATCTTGAGACCCTGACGTCAGTGAGGGAGTTGGTGCTATGCATGTGTTCTGCATGCTTTTCTGTCCTTATGCCTCTCAGTGCTGTATGTTTCTGTGTGTGTGTGTGTGTGTGAGAGAGAGAGAGAGAGAGACAGTGTCAGGGTGTTCCCGGGTGTGTCTCTGTTTTAGTTGGGACTAAGCCTTTTGTGTGTCTTGATGTGATCGCTCCAGACGGTGATTTACAGGGGGAAAATGACCCCTGGTGGCCAAACCAGAGAACTGACCCAGATTCCTCAGTGATGGCAGTGAAGTCGGGCCCTCCTCCATCTGGCCGGAGGTTAGAGTCCTCGCCTCCTGCTGATCTAGAAGAGGCCTGGTGGTTAGCACCTGCTCCATCTTCCTCCATCCTTAGGGTTCAGGACCTACGCCCTTCCAGCCCTGGGAACGCCAAAAGTCGTCATAGTCCAAAGTCTCAGCACTTTGCCCTATCTGAACAAGACAGAACACAATTTTAAAAAACTACTTAAGTATTTTTATATGCAGATATGTGAATAAATCCCAAAGTAGTTAAAAGTCACATAGCAAGTATCTTCTAACATACTATACAATTTACTATTTATTTATTATAAATTTTGTGGTTTATTGTCTGTGTCCCCCCACCCTCAGGTAGAATGTAAGCTCCCTGAGGGCAGGGATTTTTGTTTAGTTGCTTCTCTGATGTATCCCCAGCATCTAGAACAGCACCCGGCATAAAAGAAGTACTTAATAAATGTTTATAATACTTAATAAATAAGTGACGAATGGTTGAATCTTGCTGTGAAGTAGTTTACTATCTTGTGGGGACCACAGAACAAGTCAATAATAATTATCATTCAAGATGGAAGATGTGAGAATGCAGGATAAGGGGCTGGCAGTTAATTTAGTGGGCAATGGGAAGTCCCTGGAGGTTCTGGAGTGAGGTTTTGCCCACCCTGACACACTGTGTGGGATACACTGTAGGGAAATGGGGTGGGGGGAGTCTAAGGGGAAAGAAAGACTGCTCAGAGAGCTGTTAAATTAGTCCAGGAGGAGCGTGCCCGCGGCCAGTGGAGGCAGATGGAAATGAGTTTTCTCCAGTGTGGAATCTCCACTGTTCAAGCTCCGGTGCCCTGCTCCCCGACATTCAGTATATCCAAAGGGTTTCCATCAAGAGCTTAAAGAGGCAAGCATGGATTAAGTAGATGTTGCAGGCAGAGGAGAAATAAACAGAATGCGACACTATTGGACGTTTAAGAAAGCCTGTGGCCACTGCCACTTCCACGGGAACCCCCAACTACTGGGCAGCCAGTGTGACAGAAGCAAGATGTGGGAAATCGAGAGCCCTCAGCCCAGGTCCTGCAGTTACGTCTTTTAAGGTTTAGGAAAATCCAAAGGAGAAAAATGAGAAAATCTTAGAGGTAGAAGGGCATTAAGTTCTAAAACACTTTCTATGCCAAGACCTCAATTTGGTGCTTAAAATGCATATCCTTCTGAGTCAGGGATGATGATTCTCCCCGTTTTACAGGTGAAACATCCTGGAGAAGCTAAGGTCTTAAGGCCACACAACCAGGAAGTAGTACAGTATCTGTTTGGCTCCCAAACTCCTTCTCTGTGCAGTACGTCTCCTCTTCCTCTACCGCCCACCTTCTCAGCCTACCTGCCTTCCTTTCTCCTCCTTCCCTCCTCATGTAGGCCACCCCAACTGCCTCTCTCGTCCCAAGTCTGCTGTGTCATCTTGGCCCCACCTTGGCAGTTTTTCCTTGGCGCTCCTAACCCACTCACCCTACAGGATACCTGCCCTATCCACCTGCTTCAGCCTCTGTGGAGGACCCAGTGCTGCTGTGTGAGCACCAAGAACTGGGCTCACTGTGTTCCAATGGTGTTGGGCCCTAAAACACATCCCATCGAGGGCTCAGAAGGGAGTGGCTCGTGGGTGGCACCCAAGGCAGGATGGCTCACCCTTCGTGCAATGCAGTCAGTCGGCCATGACTCCCCTCCCCGACCTGGGATGTACCCAGTATCTCCAAGACAGCACTCTTGATTGTCCACCAGCTAAACCAAAGAGGACACCTCCCTTGGTTCTCCTCAAAGTCCGCCTCCTCTGTAGGATGGTCCCGCCATGTGGTGAGAGTAGTTGGGGGAAGAGTAACAATCACTGGTCTTAAGATAAAACAAATTGAGGAGAACCAGGGTGTACCAGAGGTAAGGGATACTGAGGTGGCAGAGGTGCTTAGCCCTGGGCCATACTGAGGGAAGTCCCTGCGGGGTTGCCATCTGGGGTCCCCAGGAAGAAATGGGGAGGGTGAGGTTAATCTCACACGGAGCCCCCTTTTTCTATTCTTTCAGGAGATCCTAGGGACAAGGAAGGCTTTATCCTTTCCTGGGCAGCACTGAAAATACTGAAAAGTGAAGTTTCTCCTAGGAGCTTGGGGAATCCCAAAGGCTCTCAGAACTTTGCAACCAAAGAAACCTGGGTACTAATTTCAGCTCTGTCGCTTCTTGGCAATGTGACCTTAGAAGCTATTTAACCTCTCTGAGCCTCTATTTTCTTCTCTGCAAAATGGGGATCATGATACCTACTTACTAGGTTGTAGTGAGGGTCAATGAAGTCACCTTTGAAAGGCACCTGAGAGGCAGCCCATAAGGGGGAGCTCTCTTTCCACCAGGGTGTGGGGAGGAGGTGCCTTTGGGAAAGTCTGTTTGTGATGCCCAAGGGGACTGTTCTGAGACAGCAAGGGTTCCAGGTGAATCCTCACCCAGGCGGAGCTCGGCCAGCAGTCAGAACCAGGGCCAGGGATGGGTGAGCAAGGCAGGCTGGGCCAGCTTCCATGGTGTCAAGGAGACAGTTTTCAGGGGCAGTGACTGGCCTGTCGCCCTCTGGGGGCACTCTCTCCCCATCGGCCCCACTGCCCACCCCACAGACAGAGGAGTGGGTGGGAAAGTGTCTGAAGAGGAGAGGAGAAGGGGCATGGGATGAAGAACCAAGCACGGGAGAAAGGGCAAGAGAGGAGGCTGGAGGGGAAGTGAGGGCCCAGGCAGGCACAGGGTGGGGCCGGGAGAGGGGCCCAGGGCAGGAGGGCGGGACACAGCCTGGGAGAGAGAGCGCCGAGGAGGGAGGAGGGAGGGACAGGGAGCGAGACCGGCAGCGCTGACACAGCCTCGATGTGTGGAACGGGCTGGGGTTTGGCCCACAGGTCAGGCGTCTGGCAGTATTATGGGATGGAGAGGCCTTAGGAGACAGGGAGAGTATTATGGGCTGGAACAGCCTTAGGAGACTGGGGAATATTATGGGCTGGTGAGGCCCGGCTCCAACTGGAGGCGGGAGGAAGGGGTGCGGGGCGGGAAGGGGGGGTGGTGGTGGAAGGGAATATTATGGGCTGGAGGCCTCCTGCGACCAGAGGCTAGAGTATTATGGGCTGGCAAGGCCTTCGGTGGCCAGAGGGGGGAGCAGCGGGGGATGGCACCGGCTGCATGTGACTGAGGGGGGGCCAAGTTGGGGGGGTGGCGAGTAGGGGGTGGGGAGCATATTATGGGATAGCTCTTTGTACCTACTGCGGGGACTGCTTCTCCAGAAGATATTATGGGATGTCGTGTGTGGGAGGGGGAGTGGGGCTGGGGGATTATTATGGGATGGTGGTGCAGAATGGGGAGGGCCTGAGGAGCTCTTCTCCAACCCCCCCCACCCCTGACTCTCTTGCCATCCTCTCTAAGGTCTGCCTTCTCTCTCAAATGGCCCAAGGGGAACACCTGAAATCGATCCCCACACTAGCTCTTTGGGCACCTCAACCCTTCCTGGGCATCTCCCCTAACTAGCAGCCACCTCCCGGATGCTGAGAGGGAAAGGCAGCCCCTGGGGATGGGGAGAAGGTCCCAAAGCAGGCTTGTGGTGGCCATGGACCACATCTCCCACCTGCACGGCCTCCCCTGGGCTCCCTATCCCCTTGGGACGCTCTCCTTCCCTTCTACCTCGCTACCAAAAAGTGGGGGCTCTTGGTCCTCTTCCCCTCCCCCTTCCCCTCCATTTCCTCTCCAGCTCCCTCCACAGCCGTAACCAGTAAAACAGGCGGCCAGCTATTATGGGATGGCTGCTCCGGCAGCTCTGCAGGGAGGGGGCGGTCACCGCGGAATGTCTCTTGTGGGTGGCTATTATGGGATGGCCGCCTCTCTTTTTTGGGGGGGGTGGGGGCTAGCAAGGAGAAGGATTATTATGGGATGTGCCCAGCACAGCTGGGTGGGGCTGTCCTGGGTAGGTGAAGCTCTGGGGAGGGGGGAGGGGGAAGGAAAGGAAGGAAGAGGGAGGGAAGGAGCTGGGGAGGGTGGGGTGAGCCCTGGAGCCAGACCTGAGGCCTGGCAAGAGTGACTGGCTGGAGAGGTTCTTCAGTGACAGCTGTTTGGAGGGGCCCCGGGGGCAGGCAAGCGCTAGCCAACTCTGAACCTTGGACACCTGGGTCCCTAAAAAGCTTGTGAGCTAGAGGTTTGCCGAGTCCAGGGCCTGCAATGAGGAGGCCTGGGTTCTGGCTGTGCCCGTGTGGCACCCGAGGGAGCAGTGTTCCCAGGTTACCGCAGCACCAAGTCCCCCTCTCTCCCTGCCTTCCTGGGTTTGAGCTTTGGGACTGTAGCTCAGGTAGGGGTCTGTCCAGGGGAGCTCTGCCACCTTGCAGTCACCCCTGAGGAGCTGAGACTAGGTTGGCACCTGAGGGACACATGTTTGGGTGGTTCCCACCCCCATCCCTGCACCACCTGCATCCTGTCTGGTCATCAGAGTGCCCTGTCACTCTGGCTTTTTTGTCCTGTGTCGCCTTCCCA
The DNA here is from genome assembly GCF_048773025.1 of Camelus bactrianus. Taxonomy (NCBI): domain Eukaryota; kingdom Metazoa; phylum Chordata; class Mammalia; order Artiodactyla; family Camelidae; genus Camelus; species Camelus bactrianus. The sequence goes on along the minus strand of NC_133572.1, from coordinate 4,815,105 downwards.
GACCCCCTTTCTGACAGAGCAGGAGAACACTGATCCCTTAGATGTATTATGAGCAGAGTTTCTGGGGCTCACACAGAACAGAGATGCAGAGAGAGAAACTATAGAGCGTGTGCTGAAAACTCCATGGACAACTTAATCTTGAGTGTTATTCTAGGTTTTTCTGTACCATGGGACAGAAACAGAACTCTAAGGTAACAGGCTAGAGAGGCTGTCCCCCTGGGTGCATTAATCAGGAGATTATCCCACCCTTAGTCTCTGTGGGCCAATCATGCTGGTGGTTTATTTATAATTTATCTGGGAGGATAGCACGGGCGAGGGTAGGGAGAGGGGGAGTAGAAGCATAAGGACCACAAAAGCATCACACAGACACACACATCCTAGCCCTCTCTGGAACTCAAGAAGAGAGTAAGGGACTTTAACCTGCTCCTTGTGCTGGTATCAGGGAGAGGTGAAGAGTAAGAGGAGCCAGGGGATGAGTGGGTTGAATCTGCAGGGATGAGGCAGAGGGGTTGTGGTGGACAAAAGTTACCATGTTTGTAATCACAGGCAAGAGGCTGTGACTACCCAGTTACAAAACTCTCTTCCTGGTTTATATTATGAATCACTGTAGTAATGTGGTGTGTATATACACACACATATATATATACACACACACACACACATACATACATGGGAAAGAGAGGGTATGGGGCGGATGGAGACATTACAGAAGGGAATTTGAGGCCCAGAGGCAGGCTGGATCCCCTAGAGAAATGGGGAGAGAGGAGGGCATACCAGGTATCTGGCAGGTCTGTATACAAATGAGAAACTTCTTGAAAGGAGGTGTCTCCACATTATGTTATCTTAATAAAAGAGTTGCGTCCTGTCCCCCAAGTAAGGAGCACAAGGGTTGATCCTGGTACTCAGAATAAGCATGGGAGAGAGTTTACACAAATGAATGGGGCCCAATCTGGCTGTCAAGAAAATCGAATGAGAAGACCAGGCAGCCTTGCAGAATGGGGGAGACAACCTGTCTGCCACAGTGGATATGCCAAAGGGGTGGTCTGGAAAATTAAGTCCAGCAGGGGCTGGGGTAAAGACTTCTCAGCATCACTGGTGCTCCTCTTGGAAGCGTAGGGATGGTGATTTCCTGAAGCAGGCTCTTGCTTCTCCTGAACTCCCCTCTCCTTGCCAGTTCTCCAGTCCAGTGGTTCCCAGAGGAGGGAGAGTCATCTGGCCAGGCCCTTTCTCTAGGGAATTGAGATTACAGGGGCAAAGCAGAGATGATGTAAAGTTCATCCCACTCACTTCTGGTCGGGAAGGGCCTCTCCTAGGAGGAAGCTCCAGTTTCTCTTCAACCTGTCCTACTGCTACAGGTCTTGGACTTGTGTGGAAAAGGCACGGGAGAGTAGAGGAAGACAATATCTGACTTTGGGCTCTGGAGTGGGTGCAGCAAAGAGATGGTCCCGGGACATTGGTTTTCTGGGGGTCCTGGTTCTCTGGGCTCAGGTTCTCTGAGGGTCAAAGGATTTTAAGATTGGGCTCTCTGACTTTCTCAGGCTGGGTCCCTGGAGTGGCTGCTGGGTCCCTGCAGTGGCTTAGGGAAGGGGATGGTATATGTTGGGAGGCTACCTGTGGCATAATGAATGAAGAAGGCATTCTGGAACGTTTACTTGTACACGGGAGGGGAAGTGGGTGAATATTTTACAATGATGAGGTTATTATTGGGTGGAAAATGGGGCCTCAACAAGCTGAGGATGGGGGCAGTTGCAAGTATGAGATTTTAGGATATAAAATGAGAAAGGATATGAATGAGAAATACGGCACATTGAGGGTAAGCAGAATTTGGTGTTCAAACATGAGGAAAACAATTCTGGCCTGTTGATGAGTCTCTCAAGAAGGAGGCACCTGATGATATTATAGGATTTCAGTATTAGAAGTGCTGGGTGGATGAACACTGCTATTCCAGTCAAAAGTCCTTAGTATGTAGGGAACAGATAGGAGATTATCTTGACCATCCATCCATATTGTAAATCCTTTTGAAAGACCTTCCTGCCTCCAGAAGGACCGCCAAGAACCTCTACTGGGATCTGATCTCTCCTGAGATCAGTTGGGATTTATTTTATTCTCTGTAACAGGAAATTAGGAAATAGCACTCAGAATGTCTGTTGACACCACACAGTCTCTCTTCTTGTAGTTTAGTTGTTTAGGCTTCTTGAAGGGAGGGAGGCACCCATGGTCCTTGCACTCCCCACAGTGCCCAGCTCTGTGCCTTGCTTGAACGTAAGTACAGTGAGTAGAGGGAGAGCAGGTCTTGACTCTTCATGAGTATGTAGCAGGATCCTCCGTTCATACCATGGTGGGATTATCCATCCTTAGGAGTGGCCTAAGGTTAGAATGGACCGTTTGACCTGGGCAGGGGTGTGGGAAGAGGATTGCTGGAATGCTGAGAAATACTCTTTAGATGGGAGTTTGTAATTATTATGGGATGCTCTGGGGTCAACTAAACTTTATGTGAATGGCTTGTCTCACTTACATGGTATTTGGTTGGTCTTAACTCAAAATTTAACTGTCAGTAAGTATCTGGAGAATATCTAGTTTTGGGTGGGGCACTAGGTTGACTCTCAGTTCCTGCATGTCTGGAAATGATGAATGAGGGAAGCTAGGGTCTGTCCTAGACATCAAGAGGCTTTGTGCCAGGATACTGCTTTGGCCCATTAAGGTGTGCACAAGTTGGGGCGGGGACAGGGCAGTGTGGGTAGCCTGTTTCACCCTTGCTGGTGTGGGTGTCAGAATAGACTGACAGCCTCTGGAGGTGGGGGAGGTAGGAATATGACTATTATGGGATGTCTGCCTAGAAAGGTATAGGGGTGGTGGAGTGGGGATTGAAGCATTATGGGATGTGACTCTGGGTTGTCCTGGGAGTATTATGGTATGTCTCGTTGACCACGGGTCCTTTGCAATTATTATGGGATGTCAGGGTGTGGGTGCTGGGATAAAATTATGGGATATCTTTCCAGTGTTAGAGAAAAGGAGATTAGATGTCCATCTGTGAGGTGACAGTAGGGCTGTTGATCATCATGGGGTATCTTTGTGACGGGGGGAGTGGTTTTTATGGGCTGTGGAGCTAGAATGAGTATGTGAAGCTGGGGGTCTGGTTGTGAGGATCTAGCCTGCAGGGGCTGAGGGCAGCTCCAGGGGGTTGGTTATTATGGGATGTCAGTATAGAAAGTGGGAGACTGATTATTACGGGATGTGTGTGGGAGGAGGCCGAAGTGTCCGTTGTTGGGGGGGTGAGTTTCTGACTATTATGGGATATCAATCTGGGGGTGGATGAAGAGTGGTTATTATGGGATGTCTGTGGGGGATGGGGATGAGTATTATGGGATGTGAGGCTGAAGGGCTGGGAGGGGTGCTTATTATGGGATGGCCATGGGGAGGGAGAGGTGACGAATTATTATGGGATGTTAGCATTAGGGCCAAGAGTGAAGAAGTTGGCAAAGGATGTCTATTATGGGATGTCTGGGGGGGGAAAGGGTTAGTCAATAGCCCTGGCATATATGTGTATGGAGTGTATGTGCGTGGGGGGGTGGGGGGTGGTGGTGTCCGTGTGTATTATGGGATGGCCAGGAGGTGGGTGGTTGCCCGGGTGACACGCGCGCGCGCGCTCGAAGGGGGCGTGGCCAATGGTTGCCTGAGCGACGAGGGGGCGGGGGTTGCCCGGGAGACCTAGGGAGGAGGGTGGCGGTAGTGGAGGGGGGGTTGGAGTTGGTTGAGGTTATTATGGGCTGTCCGTGGGGGGGCGGGGCCTGTGTGGTGGGATTTCCCGGCCGGTGTTTCGGGCCCTTTAAGAGGCGACGCCGGAGCCGGAGCCATTTTCCCCCCTTCGGCCGCGGCGAGGAGGAGCCGGAGCGGGAGTGACACCGGGCCGGACCCAGCGCGACCTGCGGCGGCTCCGGGGTGAGGAGAGCGCGGGGTTCCCAAAGAGACGGCCCTCGCAGTTCGACCAGCCCCGAGGGTCATCCCTCCACCCGCTAGCTTCTCAGGCGTCCCCGGACCCGCGGACCGCCCCCTGCCCTGGGAGCCGACCCTGCCTCTCCAGTCCCTGCAGGGCGCCCAGCCCCCGCCCTCGCCCAGCCTGAGTCTCACTCCTCGCGACTCCCACCTCGGGCTTAGTCGCCCACAATGCCCGGCGCACCCCCTCGCCCTTTGCTCAGTTGCCCCCCAGGACACGTGGCCCGGCCCCCTGCCTGGTGGGAGCTCCGACCCCCCCCAAGCCCCTGCCTGCAGCCCCCCGGAGCGCTGAGCCTCCACGCCCCCTCGTCCCCGCGGCTCCTCCGGAGAACCCGAGTTGTCCCAGAGGACAGCTTTTGGAGAGCTGCCCTGTCTGAGGACTGGCCCCTCCCCAGGCGCAGGGAGGCGCCCCCCCACCCCCAAGTGACCTTGTGTCCCCGAGCGCCTCTCCTCCGGTCGTCTCCCCTGGCACCCCCCCCCCGCACCGCGGCCACTCAGACCCCCTCCCTCGTCACGCCCGGCTCAGTCCAGTGGCTTGTCCCCTCCCCACGCCGGCACCGGCCTGCCCTCGGGGGCGCCGCTCCCTCTTGTCTGGGGGGCTCCAGTCGGGGAGCGGGCTTCCGGGCTGCCCCCGGGAGTGTGGAACTAAGTTCAGCCTGAGTGGTTCGGGTGCCCTGCTCGGGCGGCTGGGGGGGGCCGGGGGTGGGCGGAAAGCGCGGTGGGGTGGGGGAGGGGGCCGTGCGCGTCACTGACTGTTCTCTTTCTCTCCCCCCTCCCCCGCACAGTGACTCGGGCCAGTGTCGAGGGCCCCAGGCCGCAGGCAGGAGCAGCTGGGCCAATTCCCTGGCCGGGAGCGGAAGGGGATGGCGTCGGGCCTGGGCTCCCCGTCCCCCTGCTCAGCGGGCAGTGAGGAGGAGGATATGGATGCACTTTTGAACAACAGCCTGCCCCCACCGCACCCAGGTAACATCTTCCCCGAGGGCCCCGGGCAGGAAGGAGCCATCTGGGCCCTCCCTGGTGACTCTGGTGAGACAGGATTGAGTTTTGGGGCTTTCTCTGCAGTTTGAGGTGGAGGGCATCTGAAGGGAGTGGTTCCCTTCTGCGGAGCTCTTGTGGGGGGTGGGGGGGTGGAAGCCATGTGCCTCCCGGGCTCCGCGGACCCCGATGCAAGCTTGCTGCACTGTCTTCGCGAATGCTATGCAGTTCCCAGCTGAGGGAGCTCTCTGGGCTGGCAGGCTTTGCCTTATGTGGGTCCCGGGAGGAATGCAGGTAGCTGGGACCCCTGGAGGCTCTGCGGGGGTGGGGTGGGGGGGGTGTTGAAGATTGCTGTTGGAGGAGACCAGCCCGGCATCTCTGCGAGTAGGATCCTGTGGTTGCTGCTGTGGAAAGGAAAGGGAGTACTGGTTACTCTGATTATTTTTAGCTTCTGATCAGTTACCGGCTTTCTGTGCTGCTTCAACTGTGTGAAGTTTTGAATTGTTGCGCTCCGCAGCTGGGATCCAGAGTACTTTTAGGCAGGCAGATTGTGGAAATGTTTTGAGCGGGGCAAGGGGTAGGATGTAATGCCCTGCAGGATGTACTAGGAGGGCAAAGAGAAGGGAGCTGACACCCTGGGCGCTCCTCTTCTCCTGGCGAGTGGACTTAGTCCTGGCTTTTTTCCTTAGAGGCTTTTGCCTCCGTGCAGGTAGCTTGGGGTTTTTTGGGCTGGTGGTGTGAACTGTGTGCGTAGGTGTGTTGGGGGTTGTGCTCCTTGGTCTGTGTTTTGGGGTGGCTCCTTGGACTGGCCAAACCCGTATGGATATAACCAGCCTTCCTGATTGAAGTGGTTCTTGATACCTCAAATGATGACGGATGTCATATTTCTAAGTGGATGTCTCTGTCCTCTGTCTTTCTTCAGAGTCCCTAGGTTAGTAACCTTCTTGCTTCCTTGATCTTTTCTCCTAGCTTTGTTTTTCCCACATGCTGTTTCTTCATCTCTGTTTAGATTTTTAATTCTGGAGCCTGCTGGTCCTATTGTTTCCCGTGGAACAGCTTTCACTTTTGCCTTCTCTCTTCTTAGCTCCAGCTGCAAGTTGAGGTGGTCTGGGAGAGATGTTTCCACATTTGGCGCTTCACTTCAGCCTGAGGCCACTTAGGAGAGGGTCAGTCTTGTTACTGAGTCTTAAGCTGTTGGGATGAGAAACAGGCTTGAGTCTCATTACTGTGTAGGGCAAACTGGTGGATTTCTGCGCTGTTGCCCGAGGAGGGGGCAGGGTGGTGGTAGTGGTGAGGTGATCCTGTCCTTTCTGTGAGGGGCAGGAGAAGTAGCAGCGCCATCCACCCGATGTTGGCTCCACATCTTGGCTTCCCATTGGTCCCTGGGTCCGGGGCTGCCCCTGTGTTGATTGGGAGCTGTGCAGCTCCCAGGGTGAACTCTGCCCCAAGCTGTAGCATGACCCAGTTTTTCCACTTGCCACACCCCATTCCGGCCCCTTTCCCAAATCTTCCTCTATGTCTCAGCCAGTGTGCCGTTGCCATGTCAGCACATCTGCCTGAGACGTTGGAGGGTCTTATGTGGATGGCAGTGTGTCCCCTTTGCCTCCATGGGTTTGTCCTTGTCTCCACTTCCAGCTTTTACGGAGGTGATGAAGAGGAAGAACCCAGAGACATGGCTGATTGGCGAAGGGGGCCATATGGGATTGATGGGGAGAAGCCCTTAAGGAAATGATTCTTTCTGGTGAGATCCAGGCTGGTGTTCCCTTCCCAAGGGAATGGGAGGAGCTGTCTTGGCCTGATCCTGGGCTGAAGAAAAGGGGAAGGCTGATGGTGCTTTGTCCAGCCTGATGTCTCCTGTTCTCTAGGATCTGCCGTGCACAGGAAGGGCGGAGCTAGAGGCATTTTAGGGCCATTTTTGGGGGTCAGGAGCTGAGCGCATGTGTAGGAGTGACGGATTCATGCTGTGGTCCACCACTCTCTGGGTGCTGCTGCTTTTTGCTGGTGTGAACGTGTGATTCCTACGTGTTGGACAGGTGGCTACCTCCGCTGTAAGAAGTGGTGTAGGTTCTATGGCCTGCACTCTGGGTGGGGGCGATGAGAAAAATAAGTTCCAGAGACGTCTTGTGGGCTCCCATTCTTCAAGGTACACCTTTTGGGTGTCAGAAAGAAGGTGGTGGGCTCCAACCACAGCTCCCCTGAGCTCTGTTAGGTCTCAGGTCTGATGATTGAGAGAATAATGATGGCAGGAGGAAGTCAGTCCCTCCCCTGGTGCTGCCCTTCAGGTTGTCTTGGGTTTCCCAGCCTAGGACGTTAGAATGGCCTCTTGAGAACTGTGTCATCCCAGAGTAGGTGTCAGGAGAGATGGCATCGGGACCTGGGGCCAGGTAATAATTTGGGAAGTCTTCTGTGAGACAGTAGTCTTTCCCCGGCTACCTCTCTCAACCCCACCCCCTCCCCTGCCACTTCCTGTCTGTCCTCTGTTGGCAGCTGGGTGCCCTGGGCTGGCTTCTGTGGTCAGGAGCCATTTTCCCTCTCCTCAGTGGGCGAGGCCCTCCCTCCTTCCCTGCACTCCCTTCTCCACTCCCCCTCCTTGGGTGGGGGTGGCTTGGGAAGAAGGAGAGGAGGGAGGAGGGAACTGGTGTGAATGTCTTTTACAAAGGAAGCTGCCTCCTGGCCTTCTCTCCCAACCCCCATGCCCCTTCCCACCTATGCCCGCCCAGGAGCACTCAGTGTTACCCCAGGCTTTGTGTGTGTGCCCAGCCAGGGGAGGAGGTGGAGCCAGATGGGCGGAGGGTGGGGGGGATGGTGACAGCTGGGCTGATTTGGGCCCCTGGGGAGAAGAGGCTACTGACCCAGGAGAAGCTGGGGAGGAACAGTGGAGCTGGAGGGGGAAGGAAATTGTGTTGGGAGTGGGTGAGATCCTGGGCTGGCAGCTGGACCTGGGGCTTGGAGGTTCTGGTTGTTCTGAGCAGTGATGACCCAGAGGGAGTAGCAAAGGGTGTGGTTTCTGGGACCCCTGAGCAGATACTGTTCTGGAAATGTGGTGAAGGTGTATTCTTTAGTTTCTGCCTTCTGGGTAGGACCTTTCATTCTCATTTCTTGGTTTACAGAGTAGTTGGTGGCCAGTTGCAGAACTAGACCTATTTCTCTTATTTGGTTAACTGTAAGCAGCTTGATTCAGCTGCCCCAGTGGACGTATAGAGGACTGCTGATAGGGATGGGGAGAGTAGGCAGGGGTCTGGACAGCTGCCCGAGGTGGGCCTGGTCTGGCCTGGCAGGCCTATTTCGGGTATATCCAGCTCTCTCTTTGTCTGTTTTTGTCCTGAGTATCAGCTTCCTTCTGTGGCGTGTGTAGCAGGCTCTTCAGTGGAATCTGGGACAAGAGGTGGGGGAATAAAATCTAAAGCCTCTGGATTAGGCTCTAACCTTTCGCTATTGATCTTTTCCCTGCCTACCATTCTTGGCCAAATATATGTAGAAAACGAAGACGACCCGGAAGAGGATTTGTCAGAAGCAGAGACTCCAAAGCTCAAGAAAAAGAAAAAGCCTAAGAAACCTCGGGACCCTAAAATCCCTAAGAGCAAGCGCCAGAAAAAGGAGGTGAGTGGGTGACTGGGTGTTATGGGGAGTGAGAGGAAAAAGGGCTGAGCTCTGAGGGGCTGGAGGCCTCTGATCCTTGCCCTGGAGTGGTGGGCCAGGGCCTGGGCACTGCCTCAGGGCTGTCCTGAGGTCAGCATGTGTGTAGCATGTGTGTGTCTGTCTCCCTCTCCTCCCTTCCCTGCTCCAGCGTATGCTCTTATGCCAGCAGCTGGGGGACAGCTCTGGGGAGGGGCCGGAGTTTGTGGAGGAGGAGGAAGAGGTGGCTCTGCGCTCAGACAGTGAGGGCAGCGACTATACCCCTGGCAAGAAGAAGAAGAAGAAGCTTGGACCTAAGAAAGAAAAGAAGAGCAAATCCAAGCGGAAAGAGGAGGAGGAGGAGGACGACGATGATGATGATTCAAAGGTGCCTGGACCTCCATCCTCTTTCCTGTGCTGTTAACTTCTGTGCCCTGTTTCCCAGGTCCTCTTCTGCCCCTCAGAACGTGTCCTCCCCGCCTCTTTCTGATGATCTCCTCTTAACTCTCTCAAACTTAAGGTCTTGCAGGCCTTAGTTTCAACTCAGATTCCCTTAGCAAGTGTGGGCACTAGGAGTCAGGTCTTTGACCATGCTCTCTCTGCAGGAGCCCAAATCATCTGCTCAGCTCCTGGAAGACTGGGGCATGGAAGACATTGACCACGTGTTCTCAGAGGAGGATTACCGCACCCTTACCAACTACAAGGCCTTCAGCCAGTTTGTCCGGTAAACAAGAGGGTCTTGGGGGCAGGGGATGGAGAATGCTTCTGGAATCTCTTCTAACTTCTTTTCCCCACCTCTTTTATTTTTAAACTGTTCTTCTTTTCTGTCCTTGTCCATTTCTCCACCAGACCCCTCATTGCTGCCAAAAACCCCAAGATCGCTGTTTCCAAGATGATGATGGTTTTAGGTGCGAAGTGGCGGGAGTTCAGCACCAACAACCCCTTCAAAGGCAGTTCCGGGGCTTCCGTGGCAGCGGCAGCAGCGGCAGCAGTGGCCGTGGTGGAGAGCATGGTGACAGCCACTGAAGTGGCGCCACCACCTCCTCCTGTGGAGGTTCCTATCCGCAAGGCCAAGACCAAGGAGGGCAAAGGTGAAATGGGACTCCGTGGGAGGGGACTGGTGTGGGCTTAGAATGTTGAAGTCAGAGGAAGCACGGAAACACTGTTCTGTCGGCCCAGAGAGACAATAGGAGGGAGGAGTGGATCTTGGATTAGGAGGGAGATTTGGGAAGCAGAACATGCGGAAATATTTTTGGTGGAGAAAATCTTATTTTCCCCATCTTCTGCCCTATGATGTGCATTTGAATTGTACAATCTCACTCGCACTCCTGATTTTAGGTCCCAATGCTCGGAGGAAGCCCAAGGGCAGCCCGCGTGTCCCTGATGCCAAGAAGCCTAAACCCAAGAAAGTAGCTCCCCTGAAAATCAAGCTGGGAGGTTTTGGTTCTAAGCGTAAGAGATCCTCGGTGAGAGCCCAGCCCGTCCCTTGGTGAGGGTGCCTTAGTCAATGGAGAGGTTGTTGCCTTATGTCAGGTTGGGGCCTTCACATTAGGCGTATCAGAATGTGGGGAGCTGGCCACAGACCAGGTGCCTGGGCTCCATGTGGCACAGTCCTTGCTGGGATTCCAACACCCCCAGTAGAAGGGTGATCCCTTCTCTACCACTCTCCTTCCCCTTGGCTTGAACTCTAACCTTGTTCCTTCTCATTCTGCCAGAGCGAGGATGACGACTTAGATGTGGAGTCTGACTTCGATGACGCCAGTATCAATAGCTATTCTGTTTCTGATGGTTCTACCAGCCGCAGCAGCCGCAGCCGCAAGAAACTCCGAACCACTAAAAAGAAAAAGAAAGGTGTGTTTCTTTTCTGTGTCAGTATGTGGTGGGGTGAGGGGGGAATGACGGGGGAAGAATCTCCCTCAGGAGATCGAGGTCGGGCTTAGGGGGTGGGGGGAGGTAGTCTTTTTCTAATAACTGGGCTTCCCCTCTTCCTTGCCTAGGCGAGGAGGAGGTGACTGCTGTGGATGGTTATGAGACAGACCACCAGGACTATTGCGAGGTGTGCCAGCAAGGCGGGGAGATCATCCTGTGCGACACCTGCCCCCGAGCTTACCACATGGTCTGCCTGGATCCGGATATGGAGAAGGCTCCTGAGGGCAAGTGGAGCTGTCCGCACTGCGTGAGTACCTGGCTGTTGTGCCCTTTGGAGCCCTGGGGAGGAAGGGTGGGATGATACAACTCCTTGAGGCCTGGAGAGGGTAGAAGTGGTGGTGGTGCTGGCGGTGGGCTCTTGGAAGCCTTTGGAGGAGTGGTAGGCATGGTTCAGACTTGGGGGTGGGGGGGTGGTAATAATCTGACACTGTGGTCCTTGATGGCAGGAGAAGGAAGGCATCCAGTGGGAGGCCAAGGAGGACAATTCAGAGGGTGAGGAGATCCTGGAAGAGGTTGGTGGAGACCCTGAAGAGGAGGATGACCACCATATGGAATTCTGTCGGGTCTGCAAGGATGGCGGGGAGCTGCTGTGCTGTGACACCTGCCCTTCTTCCTACCACATCCACTGCCTGAACCCCCCGCTGCCAGAGATCCCCAATGGTGAATGGCTCTGTCCCCGTTGTACGGTGAGTGTCTGAGCCCCGCCACAGCAGGAGGTGTGGGCGGGGTGGTCTAGAAGGGTGTACCCCTCTTCCGTGTAGGCTTCACAAGGCTGAGGTGCAGGTCATTGCAGAATTGTAGACCCTTGAGCCTTGGGACAGGTGTTTTCCTTCCTCATAGAGTCCTGGGATCCCTTTCCTGGGAAAACATAGGACTGACCTGGAGCAGAGGCGTTGATGCTTTGCCAGCTCTCCTGAGGAGGATGCAGCCATGTTCTTCCTTCCAGGACATCCTCCTCTGGCCTCACACCCAGCCCCTGGGCCTTGGTAGCTTGGGTTAGTTTTATAGGGCCACCTACTGCTTTTGGATTGCTCAGGAGAGGCATTCTGGGCTCCAGGTCGGTGGGTTTTCCGTGCTTGCTTGTTGCAGGTTGTCGTGGAGTCTAGCTGCTGACTCTGCTAAGCTGACAGGAGTGAAAACAGCACGTGAATCCTGGCTGAAGCCCAGAGACGGAGAGGGAATTCTCTTACTCTCCCCCTAGAAGGGTCCTGGGATTAGATCTGACCTGAAATGAGATTTTAGTAACTCTTTGATGGGTTGGAGCTGTGGGCTCCTCCCTCTCAATGGTAATGAGTTGGTGTTGAATTATTTCTTTCAGTGTCCAGCTCTTAAGGGTAAAGTTCAGAAGATCCTAATCTGGAAGTGGGGTCAGCCACCATCTCCCACACCAGTGCCTCGGCCCCCAGACGCCGATCCCAATACTCCGTCCCCCAAGCCCTTGGAGGGGCGGCCAGAGCGGCAGTTCTTTGTGAAGTGGCAAGGCATGTCTTACTGGCACTGCTCCTGGGTGTCTGAGCTGCAGGTAACCCTGGGGCGGGCTCGTGGTGGGGGCGGCAGTGAAGAGGGTAGCGAGAAAGCAGCCTCGTGGGTGGAAGGAGCGAACGTAGCTCGTTGGTGACTCTCTTTTAATTTGCCTGCAGTTGGAGCTGCACTGTCAAGTGATGTTCCGAAACTATCAGCGGAAGAATGACATGGACGAGCCGCCCTCTGGGGACTTTGGGGGGGATGAAGAGAAGAGCCGAAAGCGGAAGAACAAGGACCCTAAGTTTGCGGAGATGGAGGAGCGCTTCTACCGCTACGGGATAAAGCCCGAGTGGATGATGGTCCACCGCATCCTCAACCACAGGTCCCAGCAGGGCTGGGCTGCTGCTTGTCTTGGGCGTACTGGGCGTGTGTCCTGGGGAGACTTCCCTGCCAAAGGGGATTAAGAAAATGGATGTCACCAGGAATTTACACTTGACAAGACACTCAGTGTATTATTAACTGACTGAATCCTGGTGTTTGAGCCACAGACTATAGATTAGATATTATTTTTGGTGCAGACTGGTAGACCAGACATATCTGGTTCTGAGCACATGTGGTATCACCTGACTATCACCCTGGCCTTCCTAGAGGTCTGGTTTAGAACATCAACTGTGGGCAGGGCTAACTTAGGAGGTGAGGCGGGTGGCCTTCTGGCTCTGAGGGTTTTCTCCTTGACCTTGCAGCGTGGACAAGAAGGGCCACGTCCACTACTTGATCAAGTGGCGGGACTTGCCGTACGATCAGGCGTCCTGGGAGAGCGAGGATGTGGAGATACAGGACTACGACCTGTTCAAGCAGAGCTACTGGAATCACAGGTGGGGGATCTGTGAGGCGGAGATGCTTCTGGCTGAGAAGGACCCTTGGCAGCTGTGTGACACGTCTGTCTGCTTTAGGGAGCTGATGAGGGGTGAGGAGGGACGACCAGGCAAGAAGCTCAAGAAGGTGAAGCTGAGGAAGTTGGAGAGGCCCCCTGAGACTCCTACGGTTGACGTGAGTTGGTGGAGGAGGGAGGGCAGTTGGTGTGATGTGCTCCGGTCTGACGGTGGGGCTCAAGGTCATGGTGGCAAGTGATTCTGTAGCTGTGGTGCTTCATGGACTCTCCTTCCCTGCTCTCCACGTGTCTGTAAACCAGAGAAAATACTGGGATTCTTTACTTTCTCTTCATCATCAGGAAACATCATTGGTGTTTTCAGTATTATTTCTGGAGGGGTCACACAGCCATGCTTTTATGAAACTTAATTTTGGAACCTCGGTTTTCTGACCCTTAATTTGTGGCTCAGTTCCTCCAGGTTTTGTGTAGTAGAACGCGAGTTTGGTTAAGGTTAAAAAGATGAATTTAGGGGAAGCATATGATCGTTCACCTGGCGGATCCTGACTAGTAGAGTTACTGTACTGCCAAGGAGACTACGATTTCTATAGGACCTCAGATCAGCGTAGGGCTTAGATCTCCGTCTTGTTTTGCTTCCTGGAGGACCCAAATTCAGACACCAAGTTACAGGAACCGTTGAGCATCTTTTTCCCCACAATTTTTTGTGGCTCCCTCAAGGCAGATCCAGTGAGGATATGTGAGGAGGAGGCAGCTGGTGTCTTATGGAAGGACGGGAATTCCTTGCCAGCTCTTGACTTCTTTATTTCATCCTTCAGCCAACAGTGAAATATGAGCGACAGCCAGAGTACCTGGATGCCACAGGTGGAACCCTGCACCCCTATCAGATGGAGGGCTTGAACTGGTTGCGCTTCTCCTGGGCTCAGGGCACTGACACCATCCTGGCTGACGAGATGGGCCTCGGGAAGACGGTCCAGACAGCAGTCTTCCTCTATTCCCTCTACAAGGAGGTAGGAGAGCTGGCGCTCCTAGTGTCTTACGTGGGTGCTTTGTGTTCATGGCCTTCTCTCACACTCTGAGGAGACAGAAAAAGGGAAAAAACACTGGTCTGTGGCCCTGAAGAAGATGGTTGGGTGACAGATAGACACGGGGGTGCAGCAGGGCCCTGGGCAATGGCAGCCTCAGTCCCAGGGAGCGGAAGTGTGTTGAGATGAGCAGGACTGCGGGTGGAGCTAGTGTGGAAAGCCTTTGGGTAGAAGGGGCGAGGCTTCAGGCCCCCAGTGGAGCAGGCAGGGCTTTGTGGGGAAGGGGCAGGCAGGGTGGGTTCACACGTAGAGGAAGGGGAGGGGGAGGAGCAGCAGAGGGCTCCTGGGGCTGGGCTCGTGTGTAGGGCCCTCAGTCCTCAACTCCGCGGCTTCTCTTCTTCCCCAAAGGGTCATTCTAAAGGCCCCTTCCTAGTGAGTGCCCCTCTTTCTACCATCATCAACTGGGAGCGAGAGTTTGAAATGTGGGCCCCAGATATGTACGTGGTGACCTACGTGGGGGACAAAGACAGCCGCGCCATCATCCGAGAGAATGAGTTCTCCTTTGAGGACAATGCCATTCGTGGTGGCAAGAAGGCTTCCCGCATGAAGGTATCTGGGTGAGGGGGAGGCAACCCTCGAGAGGGAGGTGTAGCTGTGGGTTTAGTCTTCCTTGTCGTGCCCCGGCCCCTGGGGTGAGGCGAAAGGATAACAGCGGAGGGGGGAGACCCCCACGTCCCTTGACTTCGCTTATACTGGCGGAGTCGGACACTTGTGACCAGGTTGCCTTCTTACGCAGAAAGAGGCATCTGTGAAGTTCCACGTGCTGCTGACGTCCTATGAGTTGATCACCATTGACATGGCCATCTTGGGCTCTATCGACTGGGCCTGCCTCATCGTGGATGAAGCCCATCGGCTCAAGAATAATCAGTCTAAGGTGAGGCGGGGGGGCAGGTTGCGGCCCCCAGTTCTAGGACCACCTACTCAGTAAGGGGAGACTCAGGCGGAGAGGAGGGGAAGAAGGGTCTCTGCCTTCCTTCTCCTTGTGATCACCCCTGAGGTCAGGCCTTAACGGAGAGGTGGGGGTGGGGGTGGGGGCTTACCTGCTGGGCGGTGAAACAGCTCTGAACTTGCGGAGATGTGCTGGAGCCCTCTTCTCACTGAATTCACTTCTCTCCATCTGCTCACCAGTTCTTCCGAGTCTTAAATGGTTACTCACTCCAGCACAAGCTGCTGCTGACTGGGACGCCATTACAGAACAATCTAGAAGAGTTGTTTCACCTGCTCAACTTTCTCACCCCTGAGAGGTTCCAGTAAGTGTGTTCAACCATAATCGGCTCATAATTCTTCTGATTCTGCCTTTTGCCCATTTCCTGTCTCACTTCCTCCCTTTGCTTCTCTCCAACAACTTTCTCCTCTTTCTGAAGCAATCTGGAAGGCTTCTTGGAGGAGTTTGCTGACATTGCCAAGGAAGACCAGATTAAAAAACTACATGACATGCTGGGACCTCACATGTTGCGGAGGCTCAAAGCTGACGTGTTCAAGAACATGCCATCCAAGACAGAACTGATTGTGCGTGTGGAGCTGAGCCCCATGCAGAAGTGAGTCTGAAGGGACAGAAGCATTGACTCCATTTTGTAAATCTGGTTAGATGTCTGCCAGTCCGCACAGTGGTTCTTGGTCCTCCTCCTACTCCGCTTCAAGGCATCTGGTGACCGGAGCAAGCAAGGCCTAAAGAAACCTGTTGCCAGGGAGCTGGGGCCCAGAGTTCATTTCATTGTTCCTTAGCTGATTTAAAATGATGGTGATGGTGTGCTTATTAGGTTTCCTCGGTCCCAAAGTGAGATATGTTGGAAGGAAGATGTCAGACCTTGCGCCTGCATCATGAGTCATGTGAAGGCTCTTAGCGTGACCTCTCTTGCCGTCTTGTCCCCGTAGGAAATACTACAAGTACATCCTGACTCGGAATTTTGAGGCACTCAATGCTCGAGGCGGCGGCAACCAGGTCTCTCTCCTGAACGTGGTGATGGATCTTAAGAAGTGCTGCAACCACCCATACCTCTTCCCGGTGGCTGCAATGGTACGCTGAGCCGCCTCTTGTCCTCCTTGGGTGGGAACTGCTGCACTTGGGCTCTCTTTCAATTTTTTTTTTCCTTTTATCTCTTTCCTCAGGAAGCCCCTAAGATGCCTAATGGCATGTATGATGGCAGTGCCCTAATCAGGGCATCTGGGAAATTATTGCTGCTACAGAAGATGCTCAAGAACCTTAAGGAGGGTGGGCACCGTGTCCTCATCTTCTCCCAGGTATTGTGTGTGCTGGGCTGGGAACTTCAGTGGGCAGCAGGGGACCAGTCAGTGACCTAGGGAGGGGATTTTCATCTGACTTGCCCGAAATTAAACCTTGTTCCTTTTCCAGATGACCAAGATGCTGGACCTGCTGGAGGATTTCTTGGAACATGAAGGTTATAAATATGAACGTATTGATGGTGGAATCACTGGGAACATGCGTCAGGAGGCCATTGACCGCTTCAATGGTGAGCAGGGAGGAGTGGCTTCGATCCCAGCATCCTTGTTCACTCGTGTCTTTGGACTGGTCACTTGTTCTCATGTATCTGCCTTTCTCTGTAGTGGTTTGGGGTCTTTGTCAGTTGATGTGGAAGAGGACTTTTTCTTCATTGGAAGAATGTACTGGACTATTCATAAGAGATTCTTCCCCCTTTGCAGTCTTTGTTCTTTCTGCTAGAAAGAAGGGCATTTTATTTAACCCTCCTCATTGCATCTTGAGGCCTTAGGAGGGACCAGGACTTGTCAAGCCCATGTAGCAAGTTAGTGGCAGACTTGTCTCAGTAGCCACCACCACCTCCTCTTCTTTTTATTTTTATTTTTACTTTTTTTTATGGAAATATATTTGATTTACAATGTTGTGCTAGTTCCTGGTGTATTGTATAGTGATTCAGTTATACACACACACGCATTCTTTTTCATGGTAGGTTATTATTACAAGATACTGAATGTAGTTCTCTGTGCTGTGCAATAGGATCTTGTTGTTTATCTGTTTTGTCTACAGTAGTTTGTATCCAAACTCCTTTAATTTATCCCGTCCAGCCCCTTTCCCCGTGGTAACCATAAGTTTTCTATGTCTGTGAGTCTTTTTGTTTTGTAAATGAGTTCGTTTGTATTCTTTTTTTTAAGATTCCACATATAAGTGATAGCATATGATATTTGTCTTTCTCTTTATTAATTCACTTAATATGAGAATCTCTAAGTCCATCCATGTTGCTGCAAATGGCATTATTTCATTCTTTTTTGTGGCTGAGTAATAATCCATTTTTGTGTGTGTGTGTGTGTGTGTGTGTGTGTGTGTGTATACACACCACATCTTCTTTGTCCAGTCATCTGTTGATGAACATTTAGGTTGCTTACATGTCTTGGCTATTATAGTGTTGTGAACATTGGGGTGCATATCTTTTCGAATTAGAATTTTCTTTGGATATATGCCCAGTAGTGGGATTGCTGGATCATATGGTAACTATTTTCAGTTTTTTAAGGAATCTCCGTACTATTTTCCATGTTTTTTGTTATAATTTGAAATAATTTTGAACTTAAAGTTCAAAACATAGCGCAGAGTTCATGTACAGCCTTTGCCCAGCTTCTCTTAATAATGGCTATATAACCACAGTGCAGTGATCAAAACCAGGAAATGAACACTGGTGTTGTACTGTTAATTCAGCACAGACTTGACTTGAATGTCAGCACTCTCCCTGGGTCGGGACCCAGTCGCAGACCCCTTGTCGCATTCAGTTGTTCTGTCTTCATTCCTCCCTTTCCCTGCATGATGTGATAGCCTCTGTTGGTTACTGGTCACCTGTTTTGTAGACTGTCTCTTAAGTTTAGCTTTTTCTGATGTTTTCTCATTAGATTGACAGTAGACATTTTGGCCAAGAATGCCTCAGAAGCGATGCTGTGTCCTTCCCAGTGCGTCACATTGTGGGAGGACGTGATGTTGATAATGACCCATTGGTGGTGGTAGCCTTGATCAGCTGGTTAAGGTGGTATCAGCTGAATTTCTCCACTGCGCAGTTACTCTCTTTTTTTCATTGCAATTGATAAATATCTTGGGGGAGTTAAATGAGACTATGGTAACATTCTGTTTCTCCTTAAACTTTCACACTGACTTCAGTGTCCATCGGTGGTCCTTGTGGTGATTACTCTGGTGTTCATCTGTTGAAGCTTTTTGTTTCTGACACTCCTTCTACATTTGTTAACTGAAGTTCAGGAGACACCTCTGATGCTGTTTGGTTCCTTTCTCAGCCCCGGGCGCTCAGCAGTTCTGCTTCTTGCTCTCTACCCGAGCTGGGGGCCTCGGAATCAACCTGGCCACTGCTGACACAGTTATTATCTATGACTCTGACTGGAACCCCCATAATGACATCCAGGTGAGCAGAGGCAGCGGCCTTGGTGTGTGGTGATTTGTGGGGAATCCACAGTGTTCTGTGAGGGCCCCACCATTTGGAATTCGTTGTTTCAGGGGGAGACAATAGAGTCCTTTTAAATGTCTTCTGCCTTGTTGTAAGCTAGGGAATTTGGGTTAGCTGTGGTCCCATTTTGGGTAACATGATAGATTGTGGTGTCTGGGGGTAGGGGTGCAAAGGGAAGTTTTATACGAAGACAAGCTGGTGGATTGAGCTCATTATGTGGAAGTCAAGGCAAGAAAATATGGTTGCTTCAGTTTCTGACTTTCTTTTCTGCCCACCTCCAGGCCTTTAGCAGAGCTCACCGTATTGGGCAAAATAAGAAGGTGATGATCTATCGGTTTGTGACCCGTGCGTCAGTGGAAGAGCGCATCACGCAGGTGGCAAAGAAGAAGATGATGCTGACGCATCTCGTTGTGCGGCCTGGGCTGGGCTCCAAGACTGGGTCCATGTCCAAGCAGGAGCTCGATGACATCCTCAAGTTTGGCACTGAGGAGCTATTCAAGGATGAAGCCACAGATGGAGGTGAGCTAGGCAGGAACTTGTTTTGGTGTGGGGCTTGGCCTCTTTAGAGGGTATCTTTGATACCTGGGGTCCTGAGATTCGGGCCTAGGGTCCTGTGGGACTTGCTTTTTCCACTGCAGCTGCTGAAGCTAACTGGGGGGGGCATGGACCCCTGATTCTTTATAGGAGGAGACAACAAAGAGGGAGAAGACAGCAGCGTTATCCACTACGATGATAAGGCCATTGAACGACTGCTGGATCGTAACCAGGATGAGACGGAAGATACAGAATTGCAGGGCATGAATGAATATTTGAGCTCATTCAAAGTGGCCCAGTATGTGGTACGAGAAGAAGAAATGGGGGTGAGTATCAGTCCAGGGCAGTGCTGTGCTTTGGTCCAGAAATTGGAATTGAGATCAAGGTGGTGTTGGAGACAAGAGGGAAACTTCTGTAGGCAAATTAGTATGTTGACAAATTGATAAACCTCCTCTTTTGAAAAGAAATATAGTAACATACGAGCAAATCACATTCCCATCTTAGACATGACTGTTGGGAAACTCATGGCCACATTTCACACTCAGAACATTCATGTTAGCTTTTTAAATCAGAATCTCCTTTTATTTTCTCTTATGTGTTTTATTAACAAATAAACTTTTGATTGCTATCGCAGGTTCCTCTGGAGAAAAGGTAGGACATAGGATACATCCTTGGCCTGTCTCCCTGTGCTTTTTAAAACATTAGAATTATTTTCACTTTTACTTCTTATTTAAGAGTCCAAGAAGTGCTTTATTTATTTACTTATCTTTAGTTAAATATAGTTGATTTACAATGTTAGTTTCTGCCTTTTTTCTTTTCTGTTTTTTTTTTTTTTTTTTTTTCAGTAGAAAACAAAAGGTACTCAGTGATAAATGTATGGCTTCTGTAATGATTTTTTCCCCCCAGATGATATCATAGGGTGTAAAATGGGGGAAAAAAACTGCTTTCTCTTCTAGTCTCCTTTAAACCACCCCGGTCAGGGTACCTGGGATTGGCATCGGTTTCTGGTGGCCTTTGCCATCATTTCTCATCCTTCTAATTCAGAACTTTCCCTCTTGCTGTGTCCTGCTGATGCATAGGCATTGTCTTTGTTTTTAAAAGTGATGCTGCACACGTCATTTGTGTGTAACTGGCGTGGAGTCTGGCAGGTCTGTAGACCAGTAGTAACCAGTCAGAACTGCCCTCCTTCAGGGGCTCCGGGTTCCCGTTGGGGCGGTGACTGCCTGCGGGAGTGACTGGCTGGGGCGGCGCATGCTGAGCCGTTGGAAGGGAGCAGTGGTGTGCTCCCTCCCGTTGGTGACCTCTGCCAGTGACTGCACAGGTATATAGATGGCCTTCTCGTTAGTGGCTGCAGCTGCTGTTTATAGTATTTTTAAATATTATTTTTTGAATAGATAGTACAGTGGACCTTGAACAATGCAGGGTTTAATCCTCACATAACTTGTAGTTGGCCCTCCATACCTGTGGTTCCTCTGTATCTGCAGATTCAACCAACCATAGACCATGTAGCATTTACTGCTGAAAAATATCCATGTGCGTACAGGTGGACCCGCACAGTCCAAACCTGTGTTGTTCAAAGGCCAGCTGTAATTCACCTGGTTCACAATGTGAAACATACACCCCAGTCCTCTGGCTGCCTGGCTCCCTTCCTGGGCCTAAGTTACGTTTTCAGTCTCTTGTATGTCTTTCTAAAATTATTTAATGTGCATATGAATTACATATACATGGGTATACACATAGATATATACACACAAATAACATTTTTCTTTCAAGGAAAGTAGTTTTTTTTTTTTCTTTTTTAAAATTAAAATTATAAAATTAAAAAAATTGATATAATTTCTAAAGATTAATTTCCATTTATAGTTATTACAGAACATTGGCCACATTCCCCATGTTGTACAAGACATCCTTGAGTCTGTCTTACACCCAATAGTCTGTGCGTCTCACTCCGTCACCCCTTCTTTTTTTATATATATATTTTTATTGAAGTACAGTCAGTTTACAGTGTGTCAGTTTTGTGTACAGCATAATAAATACTTCAGTCATACACAAACATACATATATTCATTTTCATATTCTTTTTTCATCATAAGTTACTACAAGATACTGAATATCGTTCCCTGTGCTGTACAGTATAAACTTGTTCATCTATTTTATGTATATTAGTTAGTATCTGCAAATCTAGAACTCCAAGGAAAGTAGTTTCTTATACATAATGTTCTCTTACCTTCCTCACGTCCACCTAATCTTTTTTATTCAATTTTAAGACTTTTTTTGAGCAGTTTTAGGTTTACAACAAAACTGACAGAAAGGGAGAGGAATGTCCTGTCTGTTCTCTCTCCATAGACACGCACAGCCATTATCAACAACAGTCACCAGAGTGGTACTTTTTTTTAACCAAGGATGAACTACAGTGACACAACATAATCACCAAAGTCCATAGTTCACCTTAGGGTTCATACTAATGAAGTGAATAGTGTTGCCCATTCTACACGTTTGGACAAAAGTTTAATGATATGTTCATCGTTATAATGTTACATGAAGTATTTTCACTGCCCTAAAAAACTTCCTTCTCTGTGTATTCATTTCCCCTCCCCCCAAACTCCTGGCAACCAGTGATCTTTTTATTACCTCCATAGTTTTCTTTTCCAGAATGGCATATAGTTGTTAGTCTTTCTTTACACCTAATAAATCTTGAAAGATTTCATCCAGATCAATACATAAAGAGCTTCTCCTCCCACCTACCCTCCCCCTCACTTTTTTTGCTGCATATTATATCCTTGTTTGGAAGTACCATAATTTCTTTAAGAAAATTGAGATATAATTGACATATACCATTATATTAGTGTCAGGTGTGCGACATAATGATTTGGTATTTGTATGTACTTTGAGACACAGTCATCCCAACAAGTTTAATCAGTATCTGTCGCCATACATAGTTGCACTTACTTTCTTACGATGAGAACTTTATGAGCTGCTTTTTTGGCAACTTCCAGATATGCAGGGTGGTGGTATTACCACTGCACATAATATCACCATGACTTATTTATCTTATAACTGGAAGTTTATTCCTTTTGACTCTCTTCACCCATTTCGCCTCCTCCCCCTCCCATAATTATTCAGGTTCCACACCGATGGATATTTAGGTTGTTTCTAGTATTACGCTGTTAGCAGCAGCTTAAATCTAATGCAAGGGATTTGGACTTAGGGGTCCTGAAGTAGCTGAAAATAATGTAAGACTTTCAAAGGAGCATAAACATTATTGGGATATAAGAGGATGCATATGTCATTTTTTCCCACAAAGTTGGTAAACTTTTATGAAGTTTATGTAGAACAGAAAGGGCATTGGCCTTTCTACTTTATCTCTGGGGAAAATCTTTTGCAGTGTTTCAGAAGCTTCTCCATTCTGCTTGCTGAGGCTCTGAGTCTCCTACATGGCACTGTCTCCTGGCTGTGCGTGTCAGTAACGAGGGCTAAAAGAGCGTATGTCTCCTCATCCTTCTCTTGTGATAACAGCTTGGTCCCATATTTTTCTTTAGTTATGCTGAATGCTAATCTTTATATAATTAAGAGGAACCACATCTTGTCAATTAAATTCAAGTTCTCAGGTCCAGGCAGGCACACCAAGTATTTCAGGGTCCAGTCATGGAAAGGAGCTAGCAGGATGGGAACTGTGAGGACCAGGGGTAGCTGGTGGTGCTGACTTCAGCACCTCTGAGTCCTGGCCCTCCCTCTGTCCCAGGAGGAAGAGGAGGTAGAACGGGAAATCATAAAACAGGAAGAAAGTGTGGATCCTGACTACTGGGAGAAATTGCTGCGGCACCATTATGAGCAGCAGCAAGAAGATCTGGCCCGAAATCTGGGCAAAGGAAAAAGAATCCGTAAACAGGTCAACTACAATGATGGCTCCCAGGAGGACCGAGGTGTGTGTGGCCGGCCCCGCCCCCCACCCATGGGCCGTTCCACTAGAGCAGTGGGCCCCGCTCATCTGCCCTCTCTCCCTCCAGATTGGCAGGACGACCAGTCCGACAACCAGTCCGATTATTCAGTGGCCTCAGAGGAAGGTGATGAAGACTTTGATGAACGTTCAGAAGGTGAGGGGTGTGCCTTTTTCCTGGCTCTTTCAATCCTGCTTTGACATCCCTACCAGTGTCACTCATGCATCCTCTTCTTCCCGCAGCTCCCCGCAGGCCTAGCCGCAAGGGCCTGCGGAATGATAAAGATAAACCATTGCCTCCTCTGTTGGCCCGTGTTGGTGGGAATATTGAAGTAAGTAGCATACGGTGCTGGGGAAGGTTGGGTGAGTGTGGATAACTGGGTCTTTGGTGGAGTGAAGTCTGCTCCCTCTCACCTAGGTTTCTTCCTCCCCCAGGTACTTGGCTTTAATGCTCGCCAGAGGAAAGCCTTTCTTAATGCAATTATGCGATACGGGATGCCACCTCAGGATGCTTTTACCACACAGTGGCTTGTGAGGGATCTGCGTGGCAAGTCAGAGAAAGAGTTCAAGTAAGTTGAGAGTTGGAATGACTGAGGGAGAGTGAGGGCTTGTGATCTTGGTCATTCCACTGTGTTAGTCCAGGCTGTGCAGGGAAACTGGCTGTTTCCTCTGCTCAAGTTGACAGTGAGGTGTTAGGGTTGTTTGTGTCCCTAGCTTCCCTGGAAGGGGAACTGGGGCAGAGTGTGGGGTGGGGAGACCAGCTTTCTGTGCGATGGTGGACTTAGCGCAGACAGAGCCATGTTTGTCATCTGGGATGATGCCTGACTGCAGGTGGGAGGGATCTGCTCCAGGAGTTGGCATGACTGCTGTTTAACCACTTCTTTACCTCTTTACTACAGGGCTTACGTCTCTCTCTTTATGCGGCATTTATGTGAGCCGGGAGCAGATGGGGCTGAGACCTTTGCTGACGGTGTCCCCCGAGAAGGCTTGTCTCGCCAGCATGTCCTTACTAGGATTGGTGTCATGTCCTTGATTCGCAAGAAGGTGAGCCCTGAGCCTCTCTCCGCTGTTCAGGGTCTCTGGGGGAAACTGCAGGAAATGAGTGGAGGCTTCAACCTCTTGTCCCATCACTGCAGGTTCAGGAGTTTGAACATGTTAACGGGCGCTGGAGCATGCCCGAACTTGCTGAAGTAGAGGAGAACAAGAAGATGTCCCAGCCAGGGTCACCTTCCCCAAAGACGCCTACACCCTCCACTCCTGGGGACACACAGCCCAATACTCCTGCACCTGCCCCACCTGCTGGTAAGTCTGCCTGGACTATCACTTTCTGTCCTCCTCTTCTTGTCCTGGCCTGTGCTTTTTCTGATCCTCTGTGCTCAGTTCTAACAGGGGAGTCTGGCAGGACACACAGCAATCTCCCTCTCAGTTTAGGAGGGCCGTCCTAAGAACTGGGCTGGCTCTTAAAGGCACGAGAGGACAACTTAAGATGAGACAATTTAAGATGAGAAGGCATGACCTTCTCTCTGATCCGGGACCTTCCTAATTAGTGTCTATTATTGGTCTGCAGAGGATGGGATAAAAATAGAGGAAAATAGCGTCAAAGAAGAAGAGAGTGGAGAAGGAGAAAAGGAGGTTAAATCTACAGCCCCTGAGGCCACTGTTGAGGTAAGAGATGAGGGTGACTGGATGCCACACCAAAGGCAGGTGGATAAGTCCACTCTGCCTCTTGGGTCCTGACCCATCTTTCTTCAATGTCTGTCTTTTTTTCTTTGACGTGTACACAGGCCCCAGCCCCTGCCTCAGAGGATGAGAAGGTCCTCGTTGAACCTCCTGAGGGAGAGGAGAAAGTGGAAAAGGCAGAGGTGAAGGAGAGAACAGAGGAACCTATGGAGACAGATCCCAAAGGTATCCACATTTTCAAGCACTCTAGATCCCTGTGAACTAGTGGCTCTGGGACTTCAGCCAGGCGGGAGAGAAGGCTGGAGGAAGCGACACACTCAAGAATCCTGCAACCTGGATTTTAAATTGTGGGCTTTTTCTCTCTCAGGACATCTTTTATGACTTTAATCATCGAGATTTAAGTTTTGGACTGTTCCAGCTGCATATACCGTAGAACAGAGAACACTGTTCTTTGGGTACGCCCTCAGTGCCCTCTGTCTCCCCAGGTACTGCTGACGTGGAGAAGGTGGAGGAGAAGTCAGCAGTCGACCTGACTCCCATTGTGGTGGAGGACAAAGGTGGGTGTTTGGAGAAGCTGACTGTGGTTTAAAAGGACTCTAAAACTGAAAGGAAGGACTTTATCTCCAGGACACCCCTCCACCCCTCAGCCTTCCCATCCACACCCATGTAACCATATATCCCAAGCTGAAAGACTCCATCTCTCCCCACATTTGGTTGTCAGTGGGCCACTGGCGCCTTTTTCTGGGTTTGAGAAGCACTTAGGTGGAGAGAGGGCAGAAGCATGTGGATACATAAGGTGCTGTGGGGAAGGTGCTGGGCCTCCCTCTAGAACTGACATCTTTCTTCGGCATATCCTGCAGAAGAGAAGAAAGAAGAAGAAGAGAAAAAAGAGGTGATGCTTCAGAATGGAGAGACCCCCAAGGACCTAAATGATGAGAAGCAGAAGAAAAACATTAAACAGCGTTTCATGTTCAACATCGCAGATGGCGGTTTTACTGGTATGAAAAAGAGGGGCCCCGTGGAGTTAGGATTTGAGGTGAAATTAAGGTTCTTGTTAGAAGCCAGGGTACAGAGACTTCACCTCTCCTAGATGAGGGAATGCCAGGATGACCACTTGCTGCTCCGGGGTCTGTGTTAGGAAGCCAGAGGTGTACTACTAAGCTGGTATCTGGGGATCAGGAATAAATAGCTTAGAATCTCATGGATGTTTGCCTTTCTTTTTCTCCCCAACCTTCCCTAAATTCCATTCCAGAATTACACTCCCTTTGGCAGAATGAGGAGCGGGCAGCCACAGTCACCAAGAAGACTTACGAGATCTGGCACCGACGGCATGACTACTGGCTGCTGGCTGGCATCATAAAGTATCCTTTGCCGGAGTCTGGGCTGAGGTTGTTGGTGAAGGTTTCTGAAGGTCCCACAGTTTGAAGTTCTTACTCTCCTTGTTTCGTTTTCCTGAGCAATTTTCCAATAGCCATGGCTATGCCCGGTGGCAGGACATCCAGAATGACCCGCGCTACGCTATCCTCAACGAGCCTTTCAAGGGTGAAATGAACCGTGGCAATTTCTTAGAGATCAAGAATAAGTTTCTAGCCCGAAGGTTCAAGGTGAGCAGGATGGGGAGGAATACAGTGTTGAAGTGATGGCCTCTAGAGTGCGAGAGGGAGTCTGTTCATCCAGCCATAGTGCTGTGTTCTCTGTACTTAACTTTTTGTATTCTGTGAAAGGCTTTGCTCTCAAGTATCTTAAATACTAGAGATCAAGACAGACTTGAAAATGAACCAGCTTTTCAAGGGCTGAAGACTGTGCCTAATGAGTGACACAGAGCAGTGCAGCGGGTGTGCCAGGGGAACACTAGTGTTCAGGAAAGATGCAGAGGTGGGGTTGAATTGGATCTCTGAGGATGCAGGGCTGTTAGGGGGCTGCTGGACCTTTTTTCTGGGTCTGAGAGTGTGTGGATATGGGCGGGGGTAGATTCATTTTCAGAATCACTGGGACTAATAACCCTAGGGCTGATGGGGTCTTACTCAGAAACTCAGCAAATGGATGTCGAGGGTACCTTGTGTGCAAACCATCAAAATGGAAAACCATGCAGATGAGACACATGGATCGTACGCTGAGCATAATAGGAAGATAAGGATTGTACACTAATAAACCTCACAACATCATGTGCCCAAGCAGTGGGTGGCACAGGGACAAGAGACAAATAAGGCCTGGTGCCTGCTCTCCAGGAACGTTGGGTTTAAATAGAGGCAGATACATGGTCAAATGAATGCCACTGTGTGTGTTGGGAGGGAGGCTCTGAATCCATAAGGAAGTTCTGTAGAGGGAATGTGGGCAGTGGGGAGAGGGTTCAGAGATGCTTCCCGGGGACAGCGGCCCTGGAATGAAGCTGTGATGAATGTTACAGAGACTGCTGGATGGGAATGGAAGGCTGTTTGGACCCAAGGGATTAGGCTGAGCAAAAACAGAGTCTGCAGAGCTTTGCGTGTCTGGAAACAGCCTGTGGTCCAGGTGGGGTGTGGAAGACACTGTGCTAGTGATGGTGGGAGGTAAGCTGGAGAGAGAGTTAAGGGCTAGAAGTCAGTAGGTGGGGTTTTGGCACTAGATAAGAGAGTTTGGCTCTTACCCTATAGTTCATGGGCAGCCATGGAGGGTTTGTGAAGAATTTTGATATGACCAAAGGAAACTGAAACAGAACATTTCAGTTCAGTGAGATGACAGGACCATCACATGGTCATGAGTTAGCAAGGGCTGGGTTGTGATGCTGGTTGTGGAAAATGAAAAGGAAGAGATAAAGGAAACAAAACACCAAAGAATTTATAGGATTTACCGACTTACTGTAGGGATTAGCAAACTTTGTTAAGGGGCCAGAGAGGAACTGTTTCAGGCTTCGTGGAACATTGTCACAACTCTGCCACGGTGTGCAGCAGCCACAGGGGATAAGTAAGCACCAATGTGCTCCCGTAAACTTGATCGACACAAACACTTGAACTTCATATAATTTTTATGAAGTGTCATAAACTATTATTTTTACTTTTCCCCAACCATTTAAAACTTAAAAAAAAACATTCTTAGTTCTTGGGCCCTCGAGAAACAGGCAGTGGCACAGATTTGGCCCACAGGCCGTGGTTTGCCTAGTCTTAATTTACTGGATTTGGGTTACAAAGAAGTGAGACACCAAAAATAACTGAAGTCTTCAGTGTGAGTTGCTGAGAAAGTTAAATTATCATTGGCAGATCAGAGAAGTGAAGAGAGGGAGCAGTTTATAGAAAAGAGTAAGTTCAATTTTAGAGAAGTCACTTGATGTTTCTCGCAAGTACATATCCTCTCAGTACCCCTGCCACCATCAACAAGTGGGATCAAAGTGATCAACCGTGCATGAGTGGGATCGGAACAGTCAGTGCCTGAGACACAGGTCTGAAAAGCCCAGCTCACTTGCATAGAGGTGCTGGCTGGTGCCAGGAAGGGAGAGATCTCTTGGGAGAATGCTTTAAAAGAACAGCCAAGGACTGATCCTGGAGAAAGCTCATGGTTTGGGGCGGGAGGGCGGAGAGAGTTGGGGAGGAGACAGGGTGTATGGTTGAAAGTAGATGCTCCGTCTGTTTGGGATAAGTTAGTGGGCCCTGATGGAGCCTGGTCTTGTGGAAGAAACAAGAGTCCATTATTCTCATACTGCCCTCTTCCATGACCCCTAATGGATTTATTCTTTTTAAGAACCAGTGGATGCTTGAGCAGAGTAAGTCTCATAACTTACAAATCAGCATTCTGTCTCTTGGAATATATGTCAAAGAAACTTTCATGCCGGTGACATGTGTAAGAGTGTTCACTGCAGTATGAGTTTTGGTGGTGGGGCCTGGAGGCAATGTAGATGTTCGACATGGGGAGTATGGGCAGGTAAAGTGTGGACTCACATCACAGAGCAGGTGATGTGAGCAACAGAAGTAACAAAATACATGTCCTATAACAACATGAGGGGAGCTTTAAAAAGATGTATAGTAGGTGAAGGAAGAAAAAGCATTCTATAACAGACAGAAAAACATCATTCTGTAAATTAGAAATGTGCAGATGAAACAATCCTCAGTCTTCAAGAATACTCTCAAAAAGGTACACAGTGTATTAGAAGGGTTGCCTATTGAGGAAGGAAAGGAATGCGGGTGAGATGGAGACAAAAGAAACAACAGGAATAATTTTAAGGAGTAAAACAACCTAAATGATATAGTAGGTATATCCATAGGATGGACTGCCATGCAACCATTAAAAGTCATCTTTTATAAACAGCAATTAATAATAAAGGAGAATCCTTACTTTATAACTTTTAGAGTGAAAACACAATGTAAATACTTACATAGAATGATCTTAATTTTTGTAAAATACAAATGCAACGGAAGACCTCAGAATGTTAACAGTATCTTTAGGAGGTGGAATTGTGATCTTAATTCTCTTATATATTCTGTATTTTCTGAATTTGAGTTTTTATCATTTTTGTGTTAAGAGTGAATCAGTAAAGGGTAAAGAGCCTTAAAAACACCAACCTCCAAAGGAGGGTTAAAAAAAAAGCAACATAACGCTGAACTGGTCGGGTGTGGGGCCATCGGAAGGTTCTTTACAGGTTCTGGGAGGCCCACCAGAAGTAAGCAGTGTTAATTCACCTTCTGTCTCCTCTCTCCCTCGTCCAGCTCTTAGAACAAGCCCTGGTGATTGAGGAACAGCTGCGCCGGGCAGCTTACCTGAACATGTCAGAGGACCCCTCTCACCCTTCCATGGCCCTAAATACCCGCTTTGCTGAGGTGGAGTGCTTGGCGGAGAGTCATCAGCACCTGTCCAAGGAGTCAATGGCAGGAAACAAGCCAGCCAATGCAGTCCTGCACAAAGGTAGCCAGTGGCTCCCCTGCCTCCTGCTGACTCAGCCTCCTTCCTCCTCTGCTGCCCCCCCCCCCCCATATTTACTCCTCAGTTCCTGACCTTTTTCAGCGCCCCTCTGCCTAGGAGCTTAGGATGCACTAGGGATCCTTGCCTTCCTCCCTGGGAAGCTAACATTTCAGAGGCAATCAAGGACAGTCTTTCTTTGCCTCCTTTAATATATTTAAGTTCTTTGCTTCTCTGAAGCAAAGCAGGATAATATAATTTCACCTGGGATACTCAGGTGATTTAAGATCCTGTCAAATTCTAGACCCTTTCCAACATTTTGTTTCTAAAGTTAAAACACTGTGTGTGGGGGGATGGAGGGTGAAATAAGGAAAAGAAGGCTGTTACAAAGGAAGACGGAGACAGCTCCAAAGGTGGAGAGGAAAGACAGTGGGAAAAGGAATCAATAGGAACAGCCATTCAACAAGTGGAGGAGATAAAGACAGTAGGGATGAAGGGACAGTGAGGGTCAGGTGACTTTTAAAAAGCACAGAATCATGGACAGTTGGAACTGGAACATGAAGAATAGGAGTTTGAGTGTGGTGGAGGCCAGGTCAGGTGCTCAGTGACAAAAGAATACTCCAGCACATCTCTCACCTGGTGACTGAGAAGTAATAGGGGGGCTTGGTCCACTTACGGTGAGATGGGTCTCAGTCTCGACCACCATGGCTCACCGCCACCTCTTCTCCCCGTGCAGTTCTGAAACAGCTAGAAGAACTGCTGAGTGACATGAAAGCCGATGTGACTCGACTCCCAGCTACTATTGCCCGAATTCCCCCAGTTGCTGTGAGGCTACAGATGTCAGAGCGTAACATTCTCAGCCGCCTGGCAAACCGGGCACCTGAACCGACTCCACAGCAGGTATAGGACCGTTGTTCTCTGGCCAGCTGTTCCAACAGAGCCATTCTGGAACGTGTGACTTTGCTGTCTGTCCCTAGCTTTACATACTGGGCAGGTGGGGCTGGCTTACCAGTGAGTTCCCTTGGGATCAGGTGGGTTCTTTGGTCTGGAATTCTCATCCTTCGCTCTTTCCCTACAGGTAGCCCAGCAGCAGTGAAGATCCAGATTGATGATACCGCCTCCACCGCTGAGCAGTGACCTTCCTCACTTTCCCTTGCCCAGCTTCTCCCCTGGGGGCCTGAGAGACCCTCTCTTTCCTTCTGCCCCATCTTCCATGTTGTAGAGGAACAACCCCCGTGCACTGGGGGAGGGGAGGGAGTGAGGGGCAGTGGTGCCCTTCCTGCTGGAGAGACGTGCAGCAGTAGCGCCGGCGCCATCTGCAGGGAGCTGGCGGGCTGGCCTGGGCCCTGGCTTCTCCCCACTGTAACGTCTGTTACAAACTGTTGTGGGTTCCCGCCAGGCTTGAAGAAAACGATCTGAATTTCTTCGTCCTTTTGGTTTTATTTTGTTGGTTTATTTTGTGTTTTCTTTTCTCCTTTTTTGGGGGTATTCACAGTGGGCCGGGCCCCTGGGCGAGACACAGCTACCTCTGTTGGCATCTTTTTAATACCAGGAACCCAGCGGCTCCAGCCCCTGAGCGGCTAGAATGAAATAAAGTGGAAAAGAAAAAAAAAAAAAAAAAGGAAAAGAACCAAAAGCATAAAAAAACACAGCAAATTTCTTGACGAAAATTGAAAATAAAAGTTTCCTTGTATTTTAGTGCTCTGATTTAGTGTGGGTGGAGATGGGTGAGTGTGTCTGTTGGAAGCCCCGGGAAGCGTGCAATTGAAGACTGATGGTTTCCTTGTGTCGGAGATTGTACGAAGAGCAAGTGTCCCGGCGGCGAGGACGCCACCGCCTGTGGACAGCGGAGACCCCGGAGCCACCCGGGGTTCACACCTTGCACTGCGGCCTCCTGGCTCTGTGAGCTTGAGGATGTGAACTCCAGGCTGTGGATGTCTCATGCACAAAATAGAGATCTTCAGAGTTGTGAAGATGAAACCCGTAAAGTGCTGGAACAGGTTTTAACAGCTAGTAAGCACTACTTAGGCTGAAGTCAGTTCTGTTAACTTGAGAAGATGCAACATGCCTTCCTCCTGATGGCCAAGATGGAATCTTAGGCAGAGAAGACCCTTACCTGAGGGGCAGCGCGGGGTCTGTGGGTTCAAGGAAGAGGGTTTCTGAGTCATAGTGAATGGTGTGGGATCCCCCGATCTTGAGGCGACGCCGGGCAGAGGACACCCGGATAAGGGCTCTGCTCTGGCCCTTCCGTTCGAGAGGAGGGAGCGGCTTCCGGTATCAGTTTTTCTCAAATCTGCAGTGAAGCCAAAGGCCCACGCCTGGAGGGGAGGGCGGGGAAGATGAAGACGGCCCCGCGCGCACCGCTTCTCCGCCCACGGTCCGCCCCGGGATCGTGCCCCTCCGCGCCGCCACGCCCGCCGACTAACGTTCCGGCTTCCGCGGCGGCCTGAGATCCCGGAAGAGGCGGGGCTTCGAGGCGAGCGCGCGCTGTGCGCCTGCGTGAGACGTTTCCGTGGTGTGGCGTCTGAGCGCCGGCCTCGGGCCGCACGTGGAGTCCCGCGCCTGCTGCCCAGGGCGGTCTCGGGGCTGGGCCCGCTTCCAGGTGAACCGAGGCTT
Organism: Camelus bactrianus; assembly: GCF_048773025.1. Lineage (NCBI taxonomy): Eukaryota > Metazoa > Chordata > Mammalia > Artiodactyla > Camelidae > Camelus > Camelus bactrianus. The sequence goes on along the minus strand of NC_133572.1, from coordinate 4,783,110 downwards.
CGCGCGGGTCTAGAGGAATTCCGGGAAGGAAAGGTGAGGCGCGGACCTGGACTGGGGCGTGGGAAGGGTGACACGGTGCAGACGGCGTGGGAACCAGGGCCCGGGGCTCAGCGTGGAGTGGAGGTTGGCTAGGCCTCGAGGGGCTGTTGGGCTGCCGAGTCGAGGTTCTGGTCGGGGCGAAGCCCTTTACACTGCGATTCGCTTCGTCTGCACCCTGCCTTTCTCTTGCGACACGCGCCACCTCACCTGTCTCCCGTTTTTATTTTCCCCAGGACGATGGGGCGCAAGTTGGACCCTACGAAGAAGGAGAAACGGGGGCCAGGCCGAAAGGCCCGGAAACAGAAGGGTGCTGAGACCGAACTCGCCAAATTCTTGCCTGCAGGTAAGGGTCAGGTGCGCCCGCTCCTACCGAGTCTCCAGCTTTTGCGCCATTCTTTCATCTGTAGCGTAACCTTTACATTTTTCAGTCTGTGTGTTCCTTTCTGTTCACGTGGAATTTTCTTTATATGTGTTATTAGGAAGTAAGTATGAACGAAGTATGCATGTATGAACGAAACACCTTCATGAGCATTTAGGACGTAGGGAAGATGCGATAAGTAGTCATGCAACGAGAGGTGTGGTTTAACATTGAGAGGGTTCAGAGGAAGAGGGGAGCCTACGGAGTTAGAGTTTCAAAAAGTTTCGTAAAGATGCGTTTTGAAATGTGAGTGACATTTTAGCAAGTGGAAGTTGGGACAGGCCAGTCACTGTGAACTCCGTCGTGGAGGGGATGGAGATGGGGAAGCACAGGTCTGGTTCCCAGGTGGTGAGCTGTCTCCTGTGTGGAAGACTGGGTGGGAGAGAAAAACGGGCAGGTAGTTTGTGTTGAGCTTTGTGTGAAAGATGCAGTTTATTGAGGTATTGGTAAGTGCTGAACATTACATTGAACTCTTTGGACACATTGTTACCATGTCATTCTCTTTGGTGTCCTGTGAGAGAGGCAGTGCTAGTAAGTTGGATGCTGAGAGGTTAGCTTGCCTACAATTATTAAACGATAGGGCTGAGATTTAAACCTTTTATTTCTTGGAGAAGATATGAAAAGCAGCAGTTGTAAAGGTAAACTCTGGTGTTGGTAACTGAGACTAAAAGAAAAGGCAGAAGAAAGATAAATTTTGAATCTGTGTTGTTATCAGAATGGCAGCTATGCTATTTATTGAAATCAGAAGTCTGGAGGGAGGCCCAGTGTGGACTTGGTTGATGAACAACCAGATGGAGATCATTTTCTTTACCTCTTATCTCTTATTCAGCTCCTGGTAGAGCACAGTGGAGTGAGTTACAATCTACTGCCTTTAAAAACTAGTGTCCTAATTCTCTCCCCTTTTATTTCCTCTCCCATTGCTATTTTTCTTTTCCCCTGTAACTTATTGCTCTGCCTGGTTTTTTAAACAGCTGGTGAGGACAATTCCAAGAGGCTGTCCAGTCGTGCTCGAAAGAGGTGAGTGTTCAGACTACGTTACACAGATTAAATTGGTCCTGCTCATCTGTAACCACATGATCCCATGTGACTGTGCTGATGGAAAGGGCTGTTAGGGGGCTGTCACATTTCCCTGCAATGGGAGGTGGCAGGTGTGTTCCTTCTCCTCATTCCTTCTCATTCTTATGTCTTTTCAGGGCAGCCAAGAGGAGGTTGGGCTCTGCTGATGCCCCTGAGACGAGTAAGTCTCCTGGGGCCAAACCGCTGCCTGGAAAGCTACCAAAAGGTCCGTGAAAATAGGGGCTGGGTGCTCTTTGAGGAGTCCTCTGGATCCTAGGTGGGGAAGGGCTTGCTGAGCATTTCTGGAGTGAAAGGAACAGCCACAAGGACATTCTTGGGAGTAGATAGTGTGGGGCCCATCAGTGTGTGGCTGCCATGAGTCCAGGATTCTTCAAACCCTTTGGGATCTTTGCAGGAGCTGTCCAGACACCCGGTAAGAAGGGAGCCCTGTCCTTATTTACCACTACTCAAAGCAAGAAGCGCCCGGCACCAGGCCATAGCAGTGACGAGGAGGGAGACTCTGGAGAGGACGGTGTGTTGAACCAGGGGGACCTCTGGGGCTCTGAAGACAGTGATGCTGACATGGTAGATGACTATGGAGCTGACTCCAACTCCGAGGATGAAGATGAGGAGGACGGTGAGGAGGTGAGCTTTATTTCTTGGGGTGTTCAGGAAGCGATCCTTGCCTTTTTAGAGTCTTTCCAGATCCTTGAGATTATTCCTCAATGACCAGGATAAACCTGAGTAGAAAAAAAGGATTTTCACTTTCCATCAGTGTTTTCATACCGCCTTATGTCCTCTCAGCACACGTGCAAGTTGACAAGAGCTATAGGACAGTGCACTGTGAGATGAGAGTGCTCGCGGCTGGTGCAGACATGGCAAGGCAGACATGTGTACGGACCTGCTGATGGGACTAGACATGCACACAGATTTCTTAATGGCATTTGGTATCTAAGAACCTTAAAAAGGCTTTTCTGTTTGACTTAGTAATTCCAGTTAGGAAGATGATCCAGAATATATAAATAAAGATTCATTTGCTAAGACGTAAGAAGTTATTTATGTATCACAAAATTAGCATACGAGTGTGTTATTAGGAAAAGTCAGGCAATATAGAGTTGCATGGAATAAAAAGAAAGTTCCCATTTGCACCTGTCTCCCATAACCCCCCTTCTCTCCATGGAGTTATTATTATGAGATTTACAGGCACTGTGTGGACCATGTTGCCAGCGACTGCAAACTTCCAAAATGCCCAGTATGCTTACCTGAATTCTGGTTCATTCATATGCTACATTAACATTTGGCCATTATGTCTATGAAAACGCTTGTAACTGTGAATACAGCTAGATTACAGATATAACTGTAAATGAGAAAAGGCAAAAAAAAAACCTGAAAATGCATCACAATTTCAATAATATGAAAAGCGGCTTTTGCCTCCCCACCCCCGTGTGCTCTCCGGTGTAGAAAGAACAGTGCAGTGAACGCTTTCAATCTGTCATGTTATTTCAACGATGGGAAATGTTTTGCCAATCTTATACCCATTTTTGGAGAGTATATGTTTCTTTCTGGGAGTTAAGAGTTGTATCTGTATTTAGGGAAAAGTAAAACACAGAGGCAGGAAGTATCACGTGGGCTGTAGAAGGGCAGGCTTTGCGTCACCAGCCCTTTGTCTCTCTTTCCAGTTGCTGCCCATTGAAAGGGCTGCTCGGAAGCAGAAGGCCCAGGAAGCTGCTGCTGGGTGAGTTTTGGAAGCTCTTAAGGAGGAAATAGGCTGGGATGAGGGAAACATGAGTGGGGAGGAGGAGGTGTCTGTTTGGATCTGTGAACCGCTATGTTAACAGGGGCCAGTGGAGCGAGGAGGAGACTGATGAAGAGGAGGAAGAGGAGACGGTGTCCCCTGAGTCAGGCCCCAGAGAGGATGAAGAGGCCGATGGCTTGCAGATCAATGTGGATGAGGAGGAGCCTTTTGTGCTGCCCCCTACTGGGGAGATGGAGCAAGATATCCTTTGGGTGCAGCGGTGCAGGGATCGGGGAGATGCTTGGGAGAGGGGGTTTCCAGCCCCGGGACATTAGGAAGCAGTTCCTTACTTAGCAGGTCCACATGCCCAGGCTCCAGACTTGCAGCGGGTTCACAAGCGCATCCAAGATATAGTGGGAGTGCTGCGTGACTTCGGGACGCAGCGGGAGGAAGGTCGGTCTCGATCTGAGTATCTGCAGCGGCTTCGGAAGGATCTGGCCACTTACTACTCCTACGGAGACTTCCTCCTTGGCAAGCTCATGGACCTCTTCCCTCTGTGCGAGGTGCTGAGGGCCAGTCTGACGCCCTTCCTGCTGTGCTTTCCTCACCTTCTCTCCCTGTGTGAGGGAGGCGGTTGGCCCCTTTGCTCCCTGGTTTTCTGGCTGAGCTCCTAGGCCGGCCTGACCGGTTCCCTGCCGTCCTCTGTCCTAGCTGGTGGAGTTCTTGGAAGCCAATGAGGTGCCTCGGCCTATCACCCTCAGGACCAATACCTTGAAGACCCGACGCCGGGACCTGGCTCAGGTGAGGGGTGGGCTTTGAGGTTTGCTTGTCTCGGGGAGGCGCTGACTTCTACGAGCCCCCGAGATTTCCTTATCCCTCCCTGTGACTGGGTGGGGTTTCAGTACCTGAGCATTTCTTGGTACAGGCATGATCCCAGGAAGCAAACCTAGACAGGCCCAGTGCCATGCTGGGTTTGGTGGGCTGGCTCAGGGCCGAGGACCTCTATGGAGTGGGAAACTGGTCTGTTCTGCCTCTGCTCCCTGTGACAGGGCTGGGATGTCTGTGTCACCATAAAAATGCTGCCATAGAAGCGGGGAGGATATAGCTTAGTGGTAATGTGTGTGCTTAGCATGCACAAGGTCCTGGGTTCAATTTCCATTACTTCTGTTAAGTAGATAGATAAATAGATAAACAGATGATAGATAGATAGATAATAGATAGACAAGAAAATAAATAAATCAATAACCAAATAAACAACCTTCTCTCCAAAACGAACAAACGAGTACTGCCGCAGAAAGAAGTGGGTGGGAGCTGTCTTCCTTGTCGATCATTGAGAAGCTGCTGAAACTGATTCCTGCCCTTGGGATTAGAAATGGTGCACAGGCAATATTTTAAGCTCATCATTTCCAAGGGTTCGGGGACCCTAGGTTAAACATTCTAGTTTCAGAGTCAGTGGTGTGGCACTATGTGTGTATATCTCATGGCTTGAAGATAACCTGAAAATTAAAATGGTGTAACTGACAATTCTAAATTTTAGTGTGGTAAGGGGGCTAAGCCTCTTGGAAAATCAGAGTCTACTTCCAGGAAATAAAAGAATAGGATCTGGCAGTTGCTGCATTGGGAGGAAGTTCAGACCTTGAGTTAGAACTTGAGGCTAAGGAGAAGGACACTGTGGATGCAATGGGAGAAACTGCTCTGTGAGCTTGCAATGATTGTGTCCTGACTAAGCTTTAGGGGGTTATGGTGCCACAGACCTCCCGACAGGACCAGGTTTTCCTACTCCATCTGCTTTCTGGGTAGAGTAGCCTACGAGATTTTAAAAACCTTCATCCCTCTTATCTTCAGGCGCTAATCAATCGTGGGGTTAACCTGGATCCCCTGGGCAAGTGGTCAAAGACTGGACTCGTGGTCTATGATTCTTCAGTGCCCATTGGTAAGTGTTCCCTGCCTGGTGGCCCTTCTCCCCCTGCCCTTGTCCCGGCATGTCACAAGCGGGTCCTCCTCCACAGGTGCTACTCCCGAGTACCTGGCTGGGCACTACATGCTGCAGGGAGCCTCCAGCATGTTGCCTGTCATGGCCTTGGCACCCCAGGAACATGAGCGGATCCTGGACATGTGCTGTGCACCTGGAGGAAAGACCAGCTACATAGGTATGGAGGGGCCGGCAGGGCTAGGGTTCACCTGGCTCTCCGCTTATGAAAGTAGGTGGGCTCGGTGAGTTGCCAGCGCTCAGGGAACAGTGTGCAGGCATTCAGCAGGATTCGGGGGGGGGGGCGGGCACAGGCTCTGGAGTCGGCCTGGATTCCAGCCCCATGCGTGCCTCTCACTGCCCGCGTGACCTTGGCCAACCCCCTGGTCGCAGTCATCCGTGGCAAGGTGTCCTCTTGCTTGAGTGGGCTATTATGTTATACTTGGGCTGTGAGGGTTGAGATGTGCATGTTGAAGTCCTTGACAATGTTCAGCATGTAGTTAGACGTAACATTTTATTAAGTTGTTAACACTTGTAAGAAGTAACTTGGTCTCTAGGATCAGAAGGGCTTTCAGTAATAGTGGAAAAACCACCCTGGGAGGCATGCTCACTACAGGGTAGGCAGTGGGGAATGCGGCTGATTGGGGGTGGAGTCTGCCTGGAAGGGATGAGACTTCACCGGCAGATTCCTGGGCTGGAGGGTGGCCAGCAGGTGTGGAGGCTGGGGAGCTGCTGGTGAGCACTGTGCCCTCCTCCTTCAGCCCAGCTGATGAAGAACACAGGTGTGATCCTTGCCAACGATGCCAATGCTGAGCGGCTTAAGAGTGTCGTGGGCAACCTGCACCGGCTGGGAGTCACCAACACCATCGTCAGCCACTATGATGGGCGCCAGTTCCCCAAGGTGGGGTCCCCCAGGCGCGTCTCTCCTGAGCCATCTTCCAGGTCCCCTCCCCTTTTCTGGCGTCAGCATTGAGACTTGCCCCTGGGAAATAAATGGTGTGGTTCAGGTGTCAAAAACATCTGACTGATCTGCCCTTTTGCCCAGGTGGTAGGGGGCTTCGACCGAGTCCTGCTGGATGCTCCCTGCAGTGGCACTGGGGTTATCTCCAAGGACCCGGCTGTGAAAACTAACAAGGTAGAGTTGGGACCAGCTGAGATGTCTTGAGGGGGAACCTTGTGGAGCTGGAGTGGGAGGTGGAGTCGCCCTCTGAGCAGTCAGTGGCTCCTTTCTCCTGAGGCTGCCTTTGAAGTTCAACACCGTGCATCTCTCCATCTTGGGACAGGATGAGAAGGACATCCTGCGCTGTGCTCACCTGCAGAAGGAGCTGCTTCTGAGTGCTATTGACTCCGTCAGCGCCACCTCCAGGACGGGAGGCTACCTGGTCTACTGCACCTGCTCCGTCATGGTGAGGCCTGTCGCGGTGTGAGGGGCAGGGCTGGGGGCTGTTGTCATCCCTCGGTGCCCCCTTCAGCTCCAGCTCTGCTTTCCTTCTCTGTCTCCCCGCCTGGCAGGTGGAAGAGAATGAGTGGGTGGTAGACTATGCCCTGAAAAAGAGGAATGTGCGGCTGGTGCCCACTGGCCTAGACTTTGGCCAGGAGGGCTTCACCCGGTTCCGGGAAAGGCGCTTCCACCCTACTCTGCGCTCCACCCGCCGCTTCTACCCCCACACCCACAACATGGATGGTTTTTTTATTGCCAAGTTCAAGAAATTCTCCAATTCTGTCCCCCAGCCCCAAACAGGTAAGCGCTCTGCACTTTGTGCCTTTTGCTCTTTGTTTCTCTGAAGAGGCTTTTATAAAGTGTGCTGCAGGGAAGAGCCAAGTCTCTTGCCTTCCTCTTCCAGCCTTTGCATGGTAGGGTGAGAGACCCCTTTTATCCCAACTAGAGTGGTTCCCGAGCCTGGACCCTGTTTGGGTGTGTTACAGCATTTACGTGAGTGAGGCCTTTTCCTTGATTCTGCCAAGTGGCTGCAGTTGCTGGGCATTAAATGCATTCCCCTCGTGGGTGTGGTTTCTTTTCTTGGCCGAGGGTTGCCTTCCTGGTAGCAGACCTCTGCTGGGCCAAGCCTTGTCAGCACTGGCTTGGCACAGGACTCCTCAGAACCCGCAGCACTTCTCTGAGCCCATCACACTAACTGCAGCTTGTTCTCTCAGCCATCTTGAGGAGTCTGGCCTGGATCTCAAGGGGAAGGGTGGGGCTTTCTGAAATGGCCAGAAGGCTCTGCATGCTGGGATGTCACCCCGGGTTTAGTTGGAAGAGGGAGAGGCAGGCTTCTCTGGATACAAACTGTGTGACTTACTGAGTTGACTTTGTTTTTCTTTATGAACTGCCTCTTGAGAAAAGTCACATCTCAATGTTTACGGAGTAAACACCTCTAAGAAATGTCAAGATTTCCTGTAATTTTTCTTTTCTGCTGTAACTGTAAAAGTACATATTTAATATATGTCAGTCTTATTTTCCTGCATCTCATCCAAATCTGCATGGAAAAAAATTGTTTTCTTAAAAGAAAAGCCTAGTGCTTCAGGTTTATTTGGGATTCACCTCCTTAGAGTGTCTTGTAACCTGCTGTCCTCAAGGGGGCATAACTTCCTCTAAAAATCTTTTGGCTCAAGGATGGGTAGTGATCCCTTCTCTTTAATACGAAATTCAAAAATGACTCGAGTAAAGGCCAGGTGCTACTGAGTAATATGAACCCAGGGAGCCTACTCTTAGGCAGATTGTGTGGACCACTTGGCCAGGAGCTAGCACCAGGCAGTTTCCTTGTTTTAATACCTCTGCTTACTTTCTCCACTAATGATCAAGACCCAGTGGTGAGGCCCACTTTCTCAAACTGTTTAATTTTAACCCCAGGAAATTCTGCAACATCTACTCCTGCAAACATAGACTTGTCCAACCCAAAAGGGCAGGTGACCCCCAAGTCTGAGAGCAGCGGCCAGTCTGCCAAGAAGGCCAGAGTGGCTGTGGAAGCAAAGCAGAGGCCACAGAAACGGCAACATCCCAAGAAGGCTTCCTTCCGGAAGCGGAATGGCATCTCCAAAGGGACAGACTCAGAATTGTCCACCGTGTCTTCTGTCACAAAAGCCCAGCCTTCCTCCAAGAGCCAGGACAGCAGTCAGCTGGCTGAAAAAGCTGCAGTGGCTGGGAAACTAAAGCAACAGTCTCCCAAACTGCCGTCCTCCAAGAAAGTTGCCTTCCGGAAGCAGCACGCTCCCCGCAAGGGCCCAGACACAGAAATGCCTGCAGTGCAGCCCCTCTCTAAGGCCCAGGCTGCTCTCAAACCTGAGGACGGTGACCGGCCCTGTGGGAACACTGCAGGGGCTGAGAAGGTAAAGCAGTTACCGGAGCAGCCTGTCAAGAAGGCTGCCTTCCAGAAACAGAATGGCACCCCCAAGGAACCTAAGACTCCCACTCTGTCCCCTTGCAGTTCCAGCCGGCCCCCACCAGCAAAGAGGAGAAAATCTTAGTCCAGAGGCAGTGTCCAGCCACTGCTGTCTTCGGTGAATGGTTGAACTAGACTGGGGTGGCTTATTGTCGTTTTTACTGGGTCAGAACTCAACTCTGTGAGGATGGCTTCCCCACTGTGGATATGAAATTTAATACAAATTTTATAATCTCTGGCCGCTGTGTGTGTTTTGAGACGACTGGGTACTAGCTTTGCTGCTTTATGGGTAGAGGTGGGAGGGTGGGACCGGGCCCCTCTGAAGAGAGGGGACAGTGTGGTATATTGACAAATCACGTAAGTTCCAGGCCCTTGGGGAGGGGTCCCTTGGTCTCCCCAAGGACCCAGGGAAGGAGCCTCATGGAGTCAGGGCCTGGGTGTTTGGACTTTGGAGAAAGGAGGGCAATAGGGGTGTAGGGAAGATGGGTTTCGTGCCACCAGAACCATGGAATGCTGGAAGACCTGGGTTTTATACCCCTCTGCCACCCTGGCTGGATTACAGACACGAGCCAGGGTCAGGTTAGCTCGGAGCTCAGCCTCAGACCCGGAAAGTTCGGTCCAGGTGCCAGCCTCCAGCCCAGCGGTTCATTGGCTTCCTCCGTGCCCTCCCCCGCCCCGCTGACCTCTGCCCCTTCCGCTGAGCCGTCTGATTGGCTGCTCCGCGTCCCCCTGGCGCCTCATTGGCTCTTCTCCTTCGCCCTCCATCCGTGCTCTCGCACGGGTCTCCATCTCCCGGCAGACGGCGCAGCCATGAATCCGTTATTCGGCCCGAACCTCTTCCTCCTCCAGCAGGAGCAGCAGGGCCTGGCCGGGCAGCTGGGGGACCCTCTGGGAGGCGACCACTTGGCCGGCGGCGGGGACGTGCCCCCGGCGCCGCTCGCCCCTGCCGGCCCGAGTCCCTACTCGCCGCCCGGGCCGGGCCCGGCGCCCCCCGCCGCCATGGCGCTCCGCAACGACTTGGGCTCCAACATCAACGTGCTCAAGACCCTGAACCTCCGCTTTCGCTGCTTCTTGGCCAAGGTGCACGAGCTGGAGCGCCGCAACCGGCTGCTGGAGAAGCAGCTGCAGCAGGCGCTGGAGGAGGGTAAGCAGGGCCGGTGGGGCCTGGCTCGCCGCGACCAGGCCGTGCAGACCGGCTTCGTCAGCCCCGTCCGGCCCCTGGGGCTGCCCCTGGGCGCCCGGCCGGCCACCGTCTGCACCCCGTCGGCGCGAGTGCTGGGCTCGCCCGCGCGGTCGCCCGCCGGCCCCCTCGCGCCCTCCGCCGTCTGCCACCCGGCGCCCTCCACCTCCACCGCCTACTCCTCGTCTGCCCGCTTCATGCCCGGCACGATCTGGTCCTTCTCTCACCGCCGGCTCGGGCCGGGACTGGAGCCCACTCTGGTGCAAGGGCCTGGCCTGTCGTGGGTGCACCCGGACGGGGTGGGCGTCCAGATCGACACCATCACCCCCGAGATCCGCGCGCTCTACAACGTGCTGGCTAAAGTGAAGCGCGAGCGGGACGAGTACAAACGGAGGTAGGGACGGGGAAGGCGGGGACCCGGCCCAGCGTCAGGCCACCCTCGGGCCGGTGCTAGGTGTGAGTCCAGGAGCGGAGAGCAGCTGGGCCCGAGAATCGGGGAGGAGTAAAGAAGAGTAGAGCTCCTGCTGTGTAAGGAGGAGCTTGAAGGCGATAGCCGGATGCTAGAATCTACAGAGAATGCAGAAGTCAGACTCATGACAGGAAGAAGAGTAGGAGCAGAATCCTGTGGGGAACCCATGTTTTCCTTCTGGCTTTTCTTTCTGTCTCAGCTATGCTGCAGTGCTTGGATGATGGTGTAAACTGTGGAGATTTTGTCAGGTGTGAAAAAGGACATGGGTCTGAGGGGTCACATCTGGGCTACTGCTGACCCCCGCCAGTCCCAGGCCTCGGAGTGATTTTATGATTTAAGCTCCGCATACTGATAGGAAGTAAGAGAAAAAGGGTGCAGCTTCAAGTTGGGAGTCTAAGTGAAATGAGAAGGGGCCGGGAAGGGGAGGCTGCACCTTGCAGTGGGGGATCCTGCCGCTGCCCAGGGTTTCCCAAAGTAGTGTCCACAGAAGCCGCATGCCCACTCTAGTTCCAGCCAAAAGGCTCTGGGGACCTCAGCAGTTCTGGAAGTTGGTCAAAAAAAAGGAGGGGAAAGAAAAAGTAAAGGGAATTCCTTAGGGAAAGAGGAAGGGATGGATAGTGGGCGTAGGGCTAGTGAAAACTGGGGGATGGGAAAGTGCAGAGCGGAAGGCAGAGGACTCTTGAAGAGGGCAGCAGAGACCCGAGTAGGAGAAAGTTGGGAATAGGAGCACACCCGTGATGTAAGGCAGCTGGGGCAGGCCCCGTCACGCTGAGGATGAAGAGCTGGCTTTCAGGGGGAACCCCGCACGGTAGCACAAGGGGCCAGGGAGGGGACACGATGCTGGAGTGCTGGCTGCACCCAAGTGGATTCCTTAGAGGGCTGATAACCAGGCCGCTGGGACAGGAGCATGAGCACAGCCAGAACGTTGTAGACTGTGACCAGGATGCCATAGTTGAAGAGGGAGGAGATGACAGGTCAGAAGGAGGCTTTGGTTTGGGGGCCTTCAGGTTTAACCTCTTACTGAGCTACTCTGGGCAGGCCTTGTGGGCCTGCCTGGGAATTACCCTTGCGGCCCAGCGGGGCAGAGATTTGTGTCTGGTGAGGACTGACCGAATCTTCTGGGAAATGCCTGCTGGGCCTGGGGATGACTTTCAGGAATCTGTTACCTGCTAGAATCTAGCAGATCACAGGTCAGCAGGCTTTCTGAGGTTGAGTCCTGTCATGCTGCCTGACTTCCTTAGCTGTAGTCCATGTTTTAGGTGTCTTTGGGAGTCTCAGTTATCCTAAAACCATCCTTCAGATGCCCAGCCCTAACCCCTGCGGGAATTAATTAACACAGTCAGCAGTGGAACAGGGACAGTTCTGGAATATGTCCATAACCACAGGAACAACTGCTGTTCTTAGGGGCCTTTTTTTTTTTTAAACTGAAAGAGTGTTTGTCCTTGGTCCAGCTGTCCAGGGCAGCAAAGAGTTATTCCTCGGGGACTGATGAGCTCATGGCTCTGCAGTGCACTGCTGTGCAGAGGGCCCCACGGCCAGACTTGGACGGTATGTGACACTGGCAGTTACTCATTCTTCCACCCCAGATCCCCTGCCCTCGTTCTGTTCTCTTTGTAGCAACGCTATCTCCCGTCTGTAGCCCAGAAGACATGGGCATACTTTAAGCACTAAACTGAGAAGGAGCCGAGGCCTCCTGGTTCTGTGTTCAGCCCCCTGCCTCACGTGACCGTGGGTGGGTCTCTCTTTCCTGGACTCAGTTTTTCCTAGTATAGGAGTGGCCCCTGCTTCTTCATCCCACTCTGGAATGCTGTTCATTTGGAAGAGAGGTGTTTGCTCAATGTAGAATACATGGAAATTGCCCCAGTTCTCCCCATGTTTAGAGAACCTTGTAAGTGAGACCAGACTTGAATGGAGGTCAAAATGAACCTATCTGTGGGGAAGTCTGGCTAGAGTACAAACTGAATTCTAGTGAGCTTCCAAGTGATTAATTTCCAGACCTTTTCTTTTGCCCCGTAGGATTTTATTAATCTTAATAATCCTTACCTAACTTCCTTACTTATGTTTCTACCTGAAACAGTTGAGTTCACTGCCCTAGCCTTCCTGGTGCAATTGGTCCAATTGGTTGTTGTCCCCTTGTCAGTCCTGCTTGCTTCCTCCAGGGACGCTTGGACCCCAGGGGCATCAGGGTACCACATCCCGTGCTGTCACGCTGTAGATGAAGAAACCAAGGCCCCGAAAAGAGAAAGGTCTTATCTAAGAAAATACATAACCTGGTGCAGCTGGGCCCCTTGCTGGCCCCGTCTGTCTGAATGAGAATGCCAGAGCGAAGGGGAGGAGGACATGGGGACCAGCAGTCAGGGGAGGCCGGGCAGAGAGCCAGGAAGGCGGGAGCTGGGCCGTGCGATGAGCCAGCGGATGGAGACCAGGCTGGTTGCCTCCTCCCTGCCCAGCAGCGGTGATGTCGAGGAGTTATTATTAGGAATGCTGCAGTGCGGATGCGAGTGAGGAGCAGGAGAGCAAGGAGAGATGGGACTGGAGGGAGAGCCCAAGGAAGAGAGCGGAGGCACCTGGGAACAGAGATGGAGGGGAGGGCAGGAGATGACCGACTCCTAGGTCTGCAGCTCTCTGTGCTGATTCCTAACCGTCTTGGTCATACTGAAGTTTCTCTCTTGGTGCAGTTCCCCTCTTCTCTCAGCCTGGAAAAAGCCTTTCCAGGACGGGGCGAGAAGTGCTAGGCTCTAGAATGGGATCCGAGATGCCCTGCCAGTCCAGCCAACCTTGTAGGGTCCTGATGTCCCAAGCAGTGGTATTGTCCCCGCCACTGCCCTTCCGCCTCTGTGATGTGGTGGAGGGTGCTCTGACTCACTCCCAGCCCTGGGAAAAGGGCTCTGCTTGGCCAGGAGTGTCTTCTAGCCTCCTCGTGGCCTTAGGCTCTGCATCTTGGAGCCCAGGATGCCACCTCTAGGCCTTGTCCCATCCACCATGTCAGTGAGGCACTTTCCCGTACTCCGGTGTCCCTCTCCCTCTGAGTCTGAGTGTAATCCCAGGCTTGAGCGCATCAGGCCAGCCCTGGCCCCTCTCTGCTGCTCACTGAGGGCCTCTGGGTGGGCACTTCCTGGAGCTTGTGGGGATGGACTGTGAGGTCTGCTACCAGGCTCTTGACCAACTGTGTTGATGCGGTATGTGTCCCGCAGCTGCTTTTGCAGGGTTAATGTCCCACAAGAGGCAGGGCAGCGGGCTAGACGAGCTCTGTTCTGGTGCAGGCAGGAGGCGGGAGCCCGGATCTGTGCAACTGAAGGTGGGAGACCGGGCGGGGTGGGCCTGGCGGTCTGGTGTGGGCAGGAGGAGGGGATGAGGCCCACCGGACAGCTGGTTGGGCCGGGGCCTGAGCGGGATGGGCCCTACAAGGGACCAGAGCAGCATAGTTGCCCTTAAATGTAGTTCCTGGTGCCAGGCCGGAGGTTCTGGGAAGGCGGCTAGTGAGCTCGGCACTGGCCAGGGGCCTGGAGCTGCCCGACAGCTGCTGCTGTCCGGCCGCACGTTCCTGTCTGGCTCCTCCTGTCTGGGGCGCCAGACCCAGGGCCAAGGCCTGAGCCGGATGGGTGAGGGACAGGGAGCAGAGGAGGGAGGACCCCCACCCATGTGCTCGCCCTTGGCTGTGTCTGCAGGTGGGAAGAGGAGTACACGGTGCGGCTGCAGCTGCAGGAGCGTGTGAACGAGCTCCAGGAGGTGAGGGCCGCCCTCCTCCCAGGTCCTGCTTGTCCTGGCCCCTGCCCGCCCTGCAGGGCCGCTCACGTTGGGTTTCTCCTGACTGCAGGAAGCCCAGGAGGCCGATGCCTGCCAGGAGGAGCTGGCCATGAAGGTGGAGCAGCTGAAAGCCGAGCTGGTGGTCTTCAAGGGGCTGATGAGCAACGTGAGTGCAGCCTCCTCGCCCCCCACCCCCCATCCCCCGGCCAGGCTCGCCCACGAGGCCATGCGCAGCCAGGCTGAGCAGGCCTTTCTGGCTGGGGCCTGCCCACCATGCCTCACCCTGCTTTGCTGTGCTTCTGGTTCTTCCCCCTTGCCCACCCCCCAGTTCAAGAGAAGGAACGCAAGTCCCCATGGCCTGCACCGTTACTGGAGGTTGTTAAGCAGTGGTTGAGAACCCAGATCCCGCCTCTGCAGCCTGCTCTCAGTGTGGCCCTGGGTCCTTGGCAGCCCTGCCTCTGTGTGCTTGTCTGCGGAATGGGGTAGTGAAACATGTACTTGGCAGAACAGTTCTGAAGGAGGTGACAGCTCAGGGCAGCGCTGGCTCCTACTCAGTGTCACCTACTGTTCCTGCCGTTGCCATACTTCCTCCACTCTCTTAACGCCCAGGAGTCTCTCTGTCTCTCTCTGGGAACTGAAGTTCCAGGAGGGAGCCCCCTGCACGCCCCAGGAATGGGGCCACATCCTCCAGGGGCCCCCCACCTGACTAGGGAGCCAGTTGCCTGAGCAGAGTGCTAGGGGTGAGGACACCCAGGAAACATGCTGCCGTCTGCTTGGAGGAGCCAGAGACACGTGTCTGGGAGGGTGAGGGGATGTCGCTGGGCGACTGTCACCATTCCCTTCACTCCCTGCACAGAACCTGTCGGAGCTGGACACGAAAATCCAGGAGAAGGCCATGAAGGTGGACATGGACATCTGCCGCCGCATCGACATCACCGCCAAGCTCTGTGATGTGGCTCAGCAGCGCAACTGCGAGGACATGATCAGGATGTTCCAGGTGAGGGTGGGGCTGCCTCGGCCCAGCCCCGCCCCCGCCGCCCACACCTGGGCCAGGCTGGGGGGCGAGGGCAGCCTCTGGAGGGGAGTTCAGAGCTGTCTCTAATGCCGTCTCTCCCCTCCCCTCTCTCTCCTGTCCGCCTCCTCTCCTCTCTTCCTTTCATCTTTTCTTGCTTCCTCCACAGAAGAAGCTGGTTAGTTTTGCTCTCACGCAAGCTTCTTATGGCCCTGCCCCTGTTTCTCAGCTCCCCGGGCCTCCTGACCCGCTGGGCTCTCAGTGCAGACCCCCCTCCTCGGTCTTCCTGCTCCCCTCCTCTTCTCTCTTTCTCTCTCTCTCTCTGCTTCATTTCTCTCTCTCCCTTCGCCCTTTTCCAGATCTGGACACGTGACTCAGGTTCTGCCTTGTCAACATCGTGTCTCCCTCCTCCTTGCAGCCCGAAACGTCCCTCTCGGTTCAGTCATTCACTAGAAAGACTGTTTTTAGAAAAGAAACCCCCTGAGCCATCTGCACATCTTCCTGTGGCCACAGCCAGCCGTTTCTCCCTTATCTTACTGCTCTGTTTTCTCTGTTTCTTCTCTGTCTTCCTCCTAGTCTGCAGCCCTGTACCCATCCGTGTTTGTCTGCCTGTCTCGGCGACGCTGGTGTCTCTGTACCTGTCTTGTAACCGTGTCTTCTCTCTGTCCGCCCACCCACCCCTCCCGCTGGTCCATGCTTCCCTGCCCGCCCACCTACCCGCCGGCGCCCACCGCCCTTCTCCTCATGCACCCGGCCTCGTCTCTGTAGTCTCTGCACTTGTCTCCCATTAAGGTCCCATCCATGGGGGGGCGGAAGCGGGAGCGCAAGGCAGCCGTCGAGGAGGACACCTCCCTGTCGGAGAGTGACGGGCCCCGCCACCCCGACGGGGACGAGGAGGAGAGCGCAGCCCTCAGCATCAACGAGGAGATGCAGCGCATGCTGAACCAGCTGTGAGTCCCGCAGGCCCCTCGGGCCGCCCGAGGCGGCAGCGGCCCAGCAGCCCCGCGCCACCCGCCTTGACCCCCGGGCTCCCTGTCTCTAGGAGGGAGTATGATTTTGAGGACGACTGTGACAGCCTGACTTGGGAGGAGACCGAGGAGACTCTGCTGCTTTGGGAGGATTTCTCAGGCTATGCCCTGGCTGCCACAGAGGCCCCGGGAGAGGTAACTGCCCTCCCGGCTGCAGGCCCCCGGCTCCTCCTCTCCGGCCCGGCGCCGGGCTCCCGGCTTCTCCCCGCCAGCCCTCCACTCCGAGCCGTCTTTCCTCTGTGGCCAGCATCCGTCACATGCTTCTCCCTCGTCCTGTGTCCTCATCCTTGCTCTCTCCGGCCTCCTTTAATGTGACTCTCTCCCTCACCTTGCCCTGTGGCCCGTCCCATCCCGTCCCTCCCCTCCCGCTTCCCTCTCCACTCCAGCAGCCGGAAGAGAGTTTGGAGAAGGTGATTAAAGATACTGAGTCCCTGTTCAAAACCCGGGAGAAAGAATATCAGGAAACCATTGACCAGATAGAGGTAAGTAAGGCCGGGAGCTGAAGCCAAGGGGCCCAGGGTCCCGGTTGGTCAGGAGCAGGGCTGCGCGACCCCAGACACCAGGGCCTCCCCTTCCCTCCTGGCAGGGGAGGAGTGAGCTCCCCGCTGCAGCACCTCTGGGGCGGCCGTGGGGGGAGGCAGGCAGGCAGACGTGGGCTCACACGTCGGCTCTGTCACATACTTGCTTCCACTCTTACTTGCTTCTAACTAGCTTCTCTCTGAGTCTTCTTCTTTGTTTGTAGACTGGGGATCTTAGTAATACCGCCCTCAGGGCTGTCTGAAGGTCAAGCGCAGCAGTCCCCAGGTAGAGTGGGGCCGCATCCGCCTCGCAGTAAGCACACCGTGTAGCAGTGGTTTGCTGTTGTCACTCTGGTCAGTGCTGCGGCAGAGTCCCCTCGGAGGTGGACTTGAACTTTGCTGCTGCTTCAGCTCAGGCTCTGAGCTATCGGAGGCATCTCCATTCTTATTCCTTAGCCTTGAGGAGCCTTCTCGAGATGGCAGGTGGAGCTGGTGCTTTAACTTACACTCTGGGCCGCGGGAAGGGTCTGTGTCAGCCCAGCAGAAGGAGCTTTGGGGCTCGGCTCGGCTCTAAGCCCTGTGAGCCCTCCTGCCTGAGCGTGAGAGCGTCCTTTCCGCACCCTCTGACTTTGGTGGGGATGAGGCTGGGCACCTTCTGGAACTCTCGTCTCTCTCCATTCACTGCTCTCACACTGCCTACATTTTGAGAAGGAAGCTGTGAGATTGTTTTCCTCTGTCCTCATTCTGCCGGCACTGCCTGCTCCTTTAAGCAAAATGTACTTTCGTGCTTTGCCCAGGCAGACACGTGCTTAGTTTGAAAGGCACAGCCAGACTGTGCCACCAGCAGAGGAGCTGGGAGGGGAGGCCCGCGTTCTGCTGTCCCGTTTACAGTGTCTCACTGCCCACCTCTCTGCGTGAGGAGAGATGTCAGGGCGGACGCGGTGGCTTTGGTTGCACTGTCACTCCTGACCCTCCCTCTGGGGCACCTGAAGTCCCTTTATCTCAGTGACTTTTGATCTCTCAGGGTCCCTGGGACGGAAGCAGGGACCATTTCCATTCCTGGATGCTGAGGCCAAGGCCAGGGTGGAGGGTGGGAGGGGGTTCTTCCTCCCCTCCTCCCTCCTCCCCCACCTGCTCCCAGCCTCAGGCTCACTGCCCTGCCCTGCCTCTCCGTCCAAGTGCCTGTTTCAGGGGAGGCTGTTGGGGTCATCCCCTTCTCGCCGCCCTGTCCTAAACGTGTGAATGGAAGGGAGATGTACAAATGTGTAGACACATGGCAGTCCTGGCCTCGTCTTCTGCTGGGGTGTGTTCGGTTCTCCCCTCCTTTCCTGCCCCACAGAGATGGGCTCCAGAACCCCACCTTCTTCCCGGGGTGCAGGAATTGGGCTGTAGGTGGCAGCCAGTCTGGACAAGAGCTGGTGGCATTGTATTTCCTTCCTGGATTGAACAGTCAGCACATCCTGCCCCTTGGCTTCCTGCTGGGGGACCCCAGTTGGGATCCCGGCTTTGCAACCAAGGCTGTCGTTTCAGCCATGCTCACGAGGGCTTCTGACCCTGCTTCTCTGCCCCCAGCCACCATGTCATCCCTGTGTCACTGTCCCGACCATCTCTTTGTCTGTCCCTGTGACCGTTTCCTTCTCTCTCCAAGTTCCCATCCTCTCTCTGCCCAGTTCAGATCGTTCGTGGGTGGTTACCCACCCCATCTCTTTGCTCTCAGGCAGTCAAGCAAATCACCTCGAGCGGTTTTAGTCTGCCTCCTCTTTTGGCCCCTGTTCTTTGTGCCCCAAAACAAAGAGAGGCAGCAGACTGTCTCCGGCCCAGATCCTTAGATCCTTTGCAGCCGCCGCCTGCCGCCCAGCTCTGGGAGGGAGACTGCATTTCCTTGACTCCCAAGCCCCCAGTTTTTCCACATCTGACGTATTTTGAGTCAGTCTACTTCTCATAACCCGTAGGACCTTCGGGGTGGCAGGCAGGCCTTCTGTTAGTCTCTGAAAAGGGTTTACAAGTGGCAGAAGTCATGAGGAGGAAATCACTGGTAAGAGAATGGGGCCCCTTTCTGCCGTGCCCAGGTGGCCTCCTCTCTGCCATGAGTCTTGTAGATGCTTCACGACGTTAAGTGATTCAGCTCCCATCGAGGTGCGGGGCTTGCCCACGCAGAGATGAGTCGGACCTGTGGCCGGTCTTGCCAGGAGCTCCCAGCTCGGATAGGGGGACAGGCTGGGAACAGTGCTGTTCCGGAGTGAGGGGCGAGCAGGCCACGCGGGGACCCAGGGAGGGGGCAGTGCCGTCCACAGGTAGCCCTCCAGGCATGTGTGCGCCCATGAGTGTCCCTCCTCCGCGCCCACAGTTCCTTTTCTCCTGGCTCCCGTCGTGTCTGTTTAGAGAATGCAGGCCTGGAGAGCGGATGCCTCTGTGGGCTGAGGTTCCTGGGGAATGATGCTGTATCAGGTGCCTTCTGCCGTGAGCTGGTTTGCTTTTAGATGTCAGCCCTCCACCCTGGCTGCCAGGGCCCCTGCCCGGGGGGTGCCCTTGGCAGTTTAGCCTCCCGGGGACTGGGGGCAGGGGCCCTGCTGACCAGCAGCCCTGCCCCGTCCCTGCCGCAGCTGGAGCTGGCCACGGCCAAGAACGACATGAACCGGCACCTGCACGAGTACATGGAGATGTGCAGCATGAAGCGGGGCCTGGACGTGCAGATGGAGACCTGCCGCCGGCTCATCACCCAGTCTGGGGACCGGTAAGCCCTCCCTGGAGTGTGGGTCCGCCAGGGTGCAGGTGGGCAGGGGGCAGCGCCCGCCACCGCTCCAGCGGTGACTCAGCCCGTTGAGGTGGGGCTGCCCATCGGAGGTCACCTACTATGTTTGGCCTGGTCCGCGGCTTCCTCTTCCTGGAAGCTGGGTGATACGTGTATCCATTCGTGGCTCGATGGCTGAAACTCCCTGATGCCACCCACTCTGATGGTGCTTCTGGTCAAAGGCAGCTACAAATCAACCAGAAACAGAATGGGCGCAGGGGCAGATTTTTATCTAAAGTCAGGACCAGTTTGTGACTTTGACCCTGTATCAATTTTTTCTTTTAATCACAAAACTACTACAGGTAGACATAAAGCCAGGGCCACAGAGCCAGGGCACTCAAACAGGCAGTGTCTCATGCTGTGACTTCAGATATTTCTGAACTCAGCCTCTCGGGGTCCCTACGTTCAAGTGGGGACTGTCCACCCATCAGGCTGGGTTGGGAGAGGGCCCTGCATCCACCCTCACCTGTGGCCTCCTGCCCCGCTGAAGGTGTTACTCACCTGCCTGCCAAGGAATCAGTCCAGGGGCGGGGATGCCAGCCCCCTCAGGATTCCCGTCTGCTCCGAGGTTACAACTGGTGTTTTTTTCTAGAAAGTCTCCTGCTTTCACTGCGGTCCCGCTTAGCGACCCGCCGCCGCCGCCGCCAAGCGAGGCTGAGGACTCCGATCACGATGTCTCATCTGACAGCTCCATGAGATAGGGACCCCCTCCAGCTCGGCCCGCTGGGGTCCCGCTCGCGAGACAGAGGGCTGGGAGTCACAGAAGGGGGCACCGAGCCTGGCCTCGGGCCCTGGGCTCTCCTCCCGGCTTCCTCCCTTGGTCCTCGGCCTCTCTCGGGTTCTGGGGTGTCCGGAGCGAGGCCTGGCCGCACAGCCGGGGTCTCCTGCCTTCACGCCTGGGTGTCTGCTACTCTCGCCTTTAACACGCTGCCGGTGCTCGCGGCCCCTCGCCCTCTCCGTCGAGTAAGGACTGTGATCTTCCTTCCCTCCCTGTGGCCTGGAGCCAGCTGGTAGTCTTGATTCTGTACTGGTGCTGACTGGCCCAGGCACTGGTATGAAGTGGGCCAGGCTGGACATCCTGTGGCTTGTGTGACAAGAGAGGTTGTCCCTGCGTGTCACAGGTGAGGGAGCGGGACTAGGCACAGCACTGTGTCCTGCTGTCCAAGTGCTCGCAGCCATCTGCCCGTTGACAGCAGAGTGACATGGCTGTGACTTCCCTCATGGAAGTGCTACACATAACGGGGCCTTAGAGCGCCCAGTCCAGGCAGCTTCTGGGTCTGGCCGAGCGCAGCATTGTAGAGGGAGGTGGAAGCTCCTGCTTGTCACTGCCAAGTGACAGGAAGGTGGCACTACCTGTGTGGCTGTGTGTGTGTGCACGTGTGCACGTGTGCCTAGCACGTGTGCTCAGGGCCACAGCTTCTTCAAGCATCAGCGGAAGACGTGCTTCCTCCATGTCTCGTGCACTGAGACCAACAGACTGAGCAAGATGTCCCGGACTCGGAAAAGCTCGGAGAAACTGGGGAGGCGAGACTGAAACGACCTCAGTGTCACTGCCGGAGGCAGGCTGGGCTGGGCTGGGCTGAGCTGATGTTGAGTGGAATCTAATAATGAAA
Source organism: Camelus bactrianus (assembly GCF_048773025.1). Lineage (NCBI taxonomy): Eukaryota > Metazoa > Chordata > Mammalia > Artiodactyla > Camelidae > Camelus > Camelus bactrianus. The sequence continues at coordinate 4,762,155 of NC_133572.1, read as the reverse complement.
CTGGCAAGTATTTATGGAACACTTTGTGTCGCTGTTTCCAGCAGTTTCTGGTGGCGGCTTGGCGACAGCCCTCACCGTGCCGTGTGGCTGGTTTTCACCATTTTACAAACATGCAGGTGCAGGGTGAGGCGCAGAGGTTCTAAGTAACTTGTCCAGAGTAACGGGAGCCTCAGGTGGGCCTCAGCCCGGGTTGCTGGTGCCGGCTGTGCTTCCCGCCGAGCCCTTGGGCGGCCTGGGAGTAAAGCCATCCCAACCCTGCCCCCGGTCCAACCCTACTGTAACCCCTCTGAAGACCCCGGGAGCTGGGCACCCTCACAGCCTCACTGCATGGGGAGTCACTAGGGGCGAGGACTGAGGCAGAGAAGGAATCTGCGCTGGCAGCCTGGCCACACCCCCTGTTCTGCTTTAGAGAAGGCAGGTCACCGGCCGAGGCCTGATGGACCCTGTGTGCCAGTGTTACCCTCCGGGAGCTGCAGTCAGAATGGCACCGGGACGTAGGCAGCCAGGCCCCGGCAACCTGGAGCAGCGGTGCAGTGGGATCGGCCTTGTCCCCCAAGGTGGTCGTGCAGGCTTCCCAGAGCACCCCTGTGAGGGTGTCCTCCAGACTTGGGGGGGGGGGCTTCTGCCTAGTCTGGGGCTCTGTGAGCTCTAGTTCTCCTCAGCTGGCCCAGCTCCCCTCCCTCGATCCCGGCCCCAGGGAGTGAGACCACGCAGAGCAGGCTGGGTTGAGTGTACTTTATTGATGGTGCATGACAAGGCAGGGCTCCCTAAGCCCCTCCCCTTCTTCAGGGGGTCTGGGATGGAAACTGTGTGGAGGTCAGATTCTCAAGTGTGTTCGGGGATCGAGTTGCTGCTGTCCCCAGCAGCTGAGGGCCTCTCTCTTCCTCGTGTGCTCTTGCTGGGGCTGGTGGTCCAGGGGCTCTTACTCCTTGGAGGCCATGTGGACCATGAGGTCCACCACCCTGTTGCTGTAGCCAAATTCGTTGTCGTACCTGAAGGAGAGAGTTAAGGGCCGGTTTCCTAAGTCAGCCACCAGGGGACGCCAGATCCAGCCACATTCTTAAGCATCATCCCTCACCCAAGTGCCACATACCAGGAAATGAGCTTGACAAAGTGGTCGTTGAGGGCAATGCCAGCCCCAGCATCAAAAGTGGAAGAGTGAGTGTCACTATTGAAGTCGCAGGAGACAACCTAGAGGAGGGAGAGGACCAGGTATGGGAGCTCAGTCTGGCTCAGCGGGCCCTGGGGACACCAAGTTCCCTGACCTATCAGTACCTGGTCCTCCGTGTAGCCCAGGATGCCCTTGAGGGCGCCCTCCGATGCCTGCTTCACTACCTTCTTGATGTCGTCATATTTGGCCTGACAGGGTAAAAACGAGATGGTTATTCAGGATCCAATCTTGTAGCCACCCCACCAACCCCCTCCCCCTGCTGTTCCAGCTCATCCTTACAGGTTTCTCCAGGCGGCACGTCAGATCCACAACAGACACGTTGGGGGTGGGGACACGGAAGGCCATGCCAGTTAGCTTCCTGTAGACACAGGAAGCAGAGTCAGCACCGCTCGACTGGTTCCCCAGATCCCCTGGGGCAGAGAAGCAGCAAAGAGTCTCACCCATTCAGCTCCGGGATGACCTTGCCCACAGCCTTGGCGGCGCCGGTAGAAGCAGGGATGATGTTCTGGGCGGCCCCTCGGCCATCACGCCACATCTTCCCAGAGGGGCCATCCACAGTCTTCTGGGTGGCAGTGATGGCGTGGACTGTGGTCTGGAAACACAGATCCGGGAGTGAAGGCCCTGCCTGGTGCTCATCACACGCCCTACCCGCCCTGCCTTCCCCTCAGGGAGGGCTGTGCTCTGGGAGGGAGGATTCACTCCCAGGTGAGAAATGAATGTGCTCTGGCATGTCCCCCATCACTCATACCATAAGTCCCTCCACGATGCCAAAGTGGTCATGGATGACCTTGGCCAGGGGGGCCAAGCAGTTGGTGGTGCAGGAGGCGTTGCTGGAAAAGAGGGAGGCAAGTCAGGGGCTCACCCATCAGGTACCGCGCAACACGATCTGACCTCTTCTCCATCCCCCTCTGTCCTGCTCACCTGACAATCTTGAGGGACTTGTCATACTTCTCGTGGTTCACGCCCATCACAAACATGGGGGCATCAGCAGAAGGGGCAGAGATGATGACCCTCTTGGCTCCACCCTTCAAGTGAGCCTGCAGCAAAAGAACCATTACAACCGGGCTCTCCCTTCCAGGTCTAAGTCAGCCATCCCCAGTCTTCCTGCCGCACCACACCCGAGGGTCAATTCTCCACATCCTCAGCTGCCCTTCCACTCACCCCGGCCTTCTCCATGGTAGTGAAGACACCGGTGGACTCCACAACGTACTCAGCACCAGCGTCACCCCATTTGATGTTGGCGGGATCTCGCCTACAAGACAGGACGAAGTTCAGGGACATGGGGAACCATGGACCCAAGGTGGTCACCCTGTTCTAGTACCTCCCCCTACCAGGCAAATGTCTTCCTGTCCCGTCACCCACACTTACTCCTGGAAGATGGTAATAGACTTTCCATTGATGACAAGCTTCCCGTTCTCAGCCTTGACGGTGCCATGGAACTTGCCATGGGTGGAATCATACTGGAACATGTAGACCTGGAGGGGAGGGGCGTGAGGGCATTCAGGGGCTGCGCCTCGGCCAGGCCCCGCCCCCACCAGCTGCTTGAGTAGCACTTACCATGTAGTTGAGGTCAATGAAAGGGTCGTTGATGGCAACAATGTCCACTTTGCCAGAGTGAAAAGCAGCCCTGGTGACCAGGCGCCCGATACGGCCAAATCTGAGGGAGACAAGAGGTGTGAAGCACGAGGAGGAGGGTGGAGGCGAGAGCTCTCCTGGGATGTGGCCCTCGGCCCCCTCTCCCTTTTCAAGGAGGATGGCCCTTTCCCACCACCAGCAAGTCCCAAGAGATCTCACTTTATCTTCCTCCAGCCACCTGGCCAGGCCAGCCTGGCTTTCCAGCATGGCCACAAAGTGAAGGCTCCTTTCCTGACCCAGAGGTGATCAGGCTCAAAAACTGCCACCCCCTAGTTATCTGAAACCTTTTGAGGAGTGACAGGGTGGTGCACTGCTACTGCTGCCTACAGCCTGGGCACGTGGCAGGCACATGGCATTCAGCACTGCCCACTATCTGTAAATGCTTGTTCCTGTCTGGCCCGGCTTCAGGCTACAGGTACCCTAGGGAGCAAAGACTTGTACACTCAGCATCACTGAGCTCAAAGGGCAAGATCAAAGGTCAGAAATTAACTGGCTAGGGAAACCCACTCCTTCCCAAGTCCCTCCTACAAAAGGGAAAGAGACAGGGAAAATGAGTGGTTTCTCAACCCCCTAATTCCAGAAGTCTAATTTGCTAAGTACCTGTCCTTCCTAGCTCTCTTCCAAAAATCAGGAGAGGGAGGAACGGATGTGGGGGGCTGGTGTGGAAGAGAGCAGAAGCCCAGGCCCCCAGCTGCAGAAAGGTCAGGCAGCTATATTTAACCCCAGCTTAGGGTGGAGTGGGGATCTGGTTTCTGGAAGACGGGATGGAGAGAAGGGCAGGATTCCCAAGGCTCATGGACATCTAATCCTCTTGGTGACCTTTATATCCTGGCCTTTAGGATTGGGTCAGCTCTAGGCATGGATGGAAGAAAGGAGCTTCGAGGGGACCCAGTGTGGAGACAGGGGCTACTGCTCCGGGAGCCATTTTGTGGTGGAAAATTTCTAACTGCCCATGACTCAGCTCCCCCAGCATGGCACTGAGCCACAGCCACCACACCTCTCCGGAAAAAGGAAAAAAAAAAAAAATAAAATAAAATAAATAAATAAATAAATAAAACCCAACACAGGACCACCCCCTGAAAACCCATGTTTTTGATTCACCAGCGAACCATCTAGGGAACGCATCATATCCCTGAGGGGGAAGCTGGCCAGTGTTTTAAGGGATGGTCCAGGGCTAATATGGCCAAGAGCTGAGGTCCAGCTGAGCAAGAACGGGAAAGCCTGGCCTCACCTGGGTTACGGGATAATGGCGACTCCACCCCAGGAGGCAGGAGGAGGAGCGTTAGTCACAGGCAAGGAAGGGGGAAGACTGAAGGCCTAAGGAGGGTTTTCTAACGGCGGTTCATTCATTTCCTTCCGAGTTGCAACATGGCGGCTGGGTTACTGTAACTGACCCCTCCCAGTTGCTTCTGCACGCAGCTGTGCCTCCAGCATCTTGGGGCTGCGCCTGGCTGGGGGCACCGGCTGGGGGCGGGGGACGGGCTCCTCCCTGGCACGTGACCCCGCAGGGCGCGAAAGGAAAGAAAGAGCCCCAGCTGGGGGATTAAGGGGATGGGGCCAAAGCAAGAATTGGAGACTCCTGTATCTGCAGCAGGTGGGAGTGGAAGGCTCCGCAGGGGCGGAGTTACAGGAGCCGCAGCAGCCGGGGATGGGGGACACGCGGCCTTGAGAAGGCCTCTGCCAGGTCTGGGCGCTGACCTTGATTTCCCCTTGAGGGGTTACGATCTCCCCCATCCAGGTCCCCCACGCGCTTGCAGAGACCCAGTAGGGCGAGACCTGCCGACGCAATTCGGTGGGGGCTGCAGGACTTATGGACCCCTCCCCCAACTTACCCGTTCACTCCGACCTTCACCATCGTGTCTCAGAGACTCGGCTGCGGGCAGACGAAAGTGAGCATCAGACCACGGGGCGAAGCGGCTGGAGTCCAGTGGGGGCCCTCCCAGCCCCTCCCCCAGGCCTCCATCCCCGCTCTGCGCTTCCGCACGTCCTTCCTCCCGCCCCTGCAATGCGGGGGCCCAACCGGGCGCAACTCAGACCCCGGCCCGGGCTGGACCCCCGCAGCCGCACCCTCTGACCGCGCACGCCCGTATCCCTTTGGGGCCCGTCCCCGAGCCCTTTGTGGCTCCTCTGCGCCAGGATTTACCTGGCACTCACGAGAGATGCGGCTGTCTGTCGAACGGGGAGGAGCAGAGAGCGCCGGGGGTGGCTGCAGCCTGAATTTATAGGACAGGGGGCGGGGCGGGGGCGTGGTGACGCGAGCTCGCCTTGCCCAGTCGGGGCCCCGAGGTACAGAGGCCTGAGCTACGTGCGCCCGTAAAACCGCGAGTAGCCGGCCCCATCCTGTTTTTTGGATCCGCCTGGTTCTTCAAATGTGCACGCATCGCCCATGTGGGCTGAGGATTGAGAGGGGGAGGGGACTGAGGCCCCAAGGAGGAGGCGACCGGTGATGGTGCCTGGGGGATGTAGGGGGGCCTGTGGACTCCGGGGCAAGGGTCCTGGTGAGAGCTGAGGACAACCAGGAGTCAGGGACATTAAAGTTGCTGCCTGGATGTAACGGGAGGACCTAGGGAGCCAGTGGGATGGGGAACTGGAGCCGGAGCCCTGGGCGGTTCCCCGCTGCAGGCTCCCCCTTCCTCACCACCCCCACCCCGTCCCCCGCCCCGCTGCTTTCAATGGCCGAGAGACGAGGAACTTCTCGATGCTCTTCGGTAGTGAAACAGGCTTTACAGAGGAAGGCTCGGGAGGGGCCTCCCGCGGGGCCCTTCCCAGACCCCTCTCCCCACTGCACCCCCAACGTGGCTCCGGGCCTCTTTGGGCCGGGGGCCGGGGCTGGGCACTGGGCAGTGTGGGCCTGGAGGGGGAAAAGGTTCAGGAGAAGGCTTGAAGGGGATTTTTGCACTGAAGGTCACGATGTCCTGCAGCGCGGACAGCCTGGAGACCTGAGAATCGGGGCAGACAAACTAGGCCCTGTGTGCGCCAACTGCTCTCCCCCAGGCAGAGGCTGGGGTCCAGGGCGAGGGCGGGACAGGATCTGGATCAATGTTTGGGGCTGGGCGGGTAGAGGGCCGGAGGCCTCTCAACAAAGTCGCTCCTGGGAAACCTGAGGGCTGTGCCGCCCAGGCTGGGAGACAATGCCCCTTTCACCCCATCCAGCCTGTCCAGCCCCGGGCAGAGAGTAGGACGTGAGGGCGGAAGTCCCTCCCCATCCTGGGACGTGCAGGCCAGCCCTGGAATCAGGGCCTCCCCTTCACTGGCTGCGCCCAAGGGATGTTGGGGGCAGGGTGGGGAGCCCAGAAGAGGGAAAAATTGAGAGGTCTTGGGCACATGGTGGGAACAGGCCCCCAGTCCCTTCCCGCACATGATGTAAAGGGATCCATTCCCCTCCAAGACTGGTCAGGAGCCCCAGCTGTCCCAGGTTTGTGAGCTGAGGATGCAGGAAGGGCTGGTTCTGAGGAACTGAGGGGCTAATGGTCTAAAGGGGGTGGAGTGGAACAGACATTGCCCATCAGCAGGTGCTGGGGGACGGAACTGGGGCCTCTTTGCTGGCCCAGCGTAACCTGAGACCAGCCCCCTTTTCCAGCTGAAAAGCCTGTGGCTAAGTTTAGCCGGCCTGGTGATAACCTTTGCTTAAAAGGCAGAGAGCACGCTATCCAGCACCCCGACTCCAGACCGTCCCTTCCCTTTCTGGGATTGCCCTCCCTCCTTGGGGCCCCAGATCCAAGGCTGGCTGTGGCCAGCAGCCATCTGCATGGTTGGTGCCCAGACGTTTCAAGAGCAGCGAGAGCAGGGCCAGAGGGCACCTAAGGGTGAGAGGAGGCAGGAGGCGCCACACTGAGGAGCTGGCTGGGGAGGTGCAGGGGAAACACGCTGCTGCTACTGTTCGCTCCTGCTCGGGCTCCCCCAGGACCGCAAACACTTTTCCTGAGGGGCCTTAGGTACCCACCCTCCACCCTCCTGTGCTACCCAAGGCATGTTCCCCTTTGCCTCATGCTTGTCATTTCTCATTACTGTCCTCTGCTGAAAGGAGGAAGCTCAGTGCCCAGGGAGCGTGACTGGCCCAGTCTGCTGTTGTCATGACAGCAAAGACACCAGTGTTGTCATGACAGCAGCCTCGCTGCCTCCTGTTCAGGTGACTCAGCAGAGAGACTTGGGGAGCAGGGGTGGGTGGACAGGGCCTGCGCCTGAGGGGCTGACTCCTGCAGACCCTGTAACACGGTGAAGCACCCCTGGTAGACAGGCTGGAGAGACACTGTCTAGAGCTGCAGGGGATCATGACTTGAACTGACAGCAGCCTGGCCAGGTCGGGCACCTGTCTTCAGAGGTGAGGTTAGGGGTACAAGTTGGGGTGGGGGCAGGACAGAAGAAACCAGCCTGTGGCAGAAGGGAGGGTTTCTCAGCCTCAGCACCACTAACCAGCATTCTGGGCCAGATCATTCTTTGTGGTGGGAGGGTCCTGTGCATCAGGATACTGAGCAACATCCCTGGCCTCTACCCACTAGCTGCTGGGAGCACCCCTTCCTGCTAGGCTGTGACAAGTCTCCAGACATTATTGAATGTCCCCTGGAGGGCAAAATCGCCCCAGATTGAGAAGGTCCTCTCTGAAGTCTAGCTGCTGCCTAATTCTCCACCTCGGAGCAATCCTGCTGCGTGTGCAGGGGAGGTGGAGGCAACGACGAGGCACTGAGGGGGCCTGAAGCTCAGATGCCGGGTCAGGCCCTAGACTCCTGGGCTCATCTTCTTCTGGACTGACAACCTGCTGCCTGCCTCTGGGATAACATGAAAGATGAAACAAAGACAGCTTAGGAAAAACCTCTAAAAGTAAATAAAAACATTTATTCATTAGAAAACAAGGAGACTGGCAAACGTATATTCCAGTGAAAGCGGCTCCACTTGGTTCCATGAGGCGTTTAAGAGCAATGCCTTACATTACAAAGATCACTTACGTGTTATAAAAAACAAGCAGACGGGCAAACAAGTATTCTACAAGCGGGTGGTGTTCAAGGTCACCCCACAAGACACCTGCACAGCAGGGATGGGGACAGGCAAGGCCGCCCTAGGACCTGTGCCTGTGGGCAGATGCTCGGCGGATGGGCGTGGCTTTCTTGGGTGTCTCATCTTCTGTCATCTCTGCTGACAGTTCTATTCAAAGAATTGGGGGGATAAGGAAAAGCTGAGTTACAAAGATGGTGAAAAATAGATCTTGGAGAATAAATGGAACAGTTTCAGACCTCACGGCACAAGAAGGAAAATGGGTGAGGGGTAGGGGGCGGGGAGGAGAAGGGACACATCTACACAGAGGCACACCCCGCAAAGCCAGCCTCCTCGCAAGCTGTGCTCATTCTGGACCAAGTCTGCGAGGGAGCACCGTACCTTCATCGCTGGATTCATCGCTTGAGAAGACAATTCTGAGTTTCTTTTTCGAAACTTGCTGCTGGGTGTTTGGATGCCGACGGGTCATACGGCGGGGCTCAGGTGTGACGAAGTCATTGTCTGAGGCTGCAGAAGCCAGATGCCTTTGTTTGGAAACTAGAAAAGGCAGAGGCATGAGTCCAGAAAAAAAAAAAAAGATAATAAAGTAAATAAAAGAACCCCTACTCTGAGAGGAGAGGAGGGCCTGCCTCACATACCAGTGGGTTGTTTCTTGGCTGATGGGGCTCTCTGGCTACACCCAGGGCCAATCTCAAGTTCCTCCATTGCATCCAAACCTCTGGTGTGACAGGCTCGAAGCTTCTGCTCAAATTCATCTATTATAGCCTGGTGGGAAAAAGAGATTAAAAGCAGGCCTGGAAATACAGTTATTTCTGTGATTAAAAAGAAACAAGGCCATGAAAAGACATGGAGGAACCTTAAATGCTCATCACTAAGTGAAAGAACCCAGCTGAGAAGGGTACACGCTGTGTGACTCCCACGATATGACATTCTGCGAACGGCAAAGCTGTGGTGACAGTAGAAGGATGAGTGTGGGCCCTGGGGTGAATAGGGGAGCAGAGGCTCCTTGGGGCATGGAGACTCCTCTGAAGGACACGGCGGTGGACACAGGTCAGGATACGTTTGTCTAAACACAGTGCACGCACCATCTGGAGGGAACCCCCAGGGAACCAGGGGCAACAGTGATGTGTCAGGGCTGGTTCACTGCCGGTAACAAACGCCCGCTCTGGCCTGGGTGCTCTGGCCCAGACGAGGGGAACTGCGGAGACCATGTCTGCCTGGGGGCAGGGTCAGCCCAGAGATCTCTATACTTTCTATTCAATTTTGCTTTAAACGTGCAACTGCCCTTAATAAAGTCTACGGAAAAAAGAGAAAAAGAAACAAAGAATCAAGAATTGGAGACAGAGGCCTGGTCTCATGTCACCCTGGTTACTTGGTTGCAATCATCTGGGGATGAGTCAGGCACCGGGAGCCTCGGCACTCAGAACACCACCCAGGCACGAACTGAGGCTGGAATGTAGCAGGCACTGTTCACCTTGCCCTCAGGCTTGGCTCCGCGCCTCAACCTGCCCACGACTGACAAAAAGGCACTGAAGATGGACTCGTCCAATAGTTTATCTCCGAAGCAGTCAAAGTTGTCCAGCATCTTGCGGAGGCCTCGCTCGGTGAGGGGCAGCTGAGACACGCAGTAGGCCAGGTCCCGGTACTGCCGCTCAGTCCTGCAGACGGGAAGGCATCCTGAGGAGCAGCGGGGGCAGGAGGGAAGGGCCCAGCCTCCCTCATCAGTCTCCCACAGCCCCGGGCTGCTCCGGGCACCCTTTACCTCTCAGCACAAAGAGCCCTCCAGGAAGGCAGCTTACCGGGCCGTGCGGAAGCGCTGGCACAGCTTCTCCACCAGGCTCTCTGTCTGCTTGTCCTTGGTGACGTAGGAGAGCAGCTGCCTGCAGGAAGGGAGATGCAGATGGGCCGTCTCCCAAGGGCAGCTCCCAACCCGCCCCGACGCCAGCCGTGGACTCTCCCCTGCACCGGCTGCCTGTCTTCCTCTTGCCTCAGTAGAAGACTCCGCGCCGTGGCCTGGGCCCTGGCACGTCCCTCCCGCCCTCTCCCCCACCTCCGAGAAGGTCCCCCCGCCCCCACCTGAGGAATTTGCACTGCGAGTGGGAATCTGTAACAAAAGCAGCCACCATCTAGTGAGCACTACCACGGGCTGCCCAGCGTGTTAGGAGCTTCTGTTGAACTTCTCGAGAACTAATAAGGTGCAAGTATTTATGGCCTCATTTTACGCAGAAGGAACAGGCACAAAGAGGTGGTTACTGCCGAAGCCCACACAGCTAAAGAGCAGCAGAGCCAGGATGCACACACAGGTCTGATCCCTAAGCCTGCGGGACTAGAAAACGTGCCCTGAGCCCCAGAGCTCTACTTCATGATGGTGCGGAAGGGCGCTTCCTCCACCCCACCCTCGGGGTCTGACAGGCGGCTGATGACATCTGGAAGGAGGTTATAGATTGCGTTGCCCTGTAAGAGAGAGACTCTCGTCAGAGGCAGGAGACCTGCACGTTCCCTCCGCAGCATGCCTGGAGCTGCCTCCCTGACTCTCACCTTGTGCGAAAGCTCATTGAAGAAATTCTTGGCCAGGGCAGCGATCTGAGGGGCGGGGTCGATGAGCAGCACGGCCATCTCGCTCACCTGCCCCTTCACCTTCACCATGTCCTTGAGGATCAGGTGGGTCATCACCAGCCCCGCTGTTTTCCGCACTTGCTGAGCGGGGTCCCGGAGGCTAGGAGTGAAATCTCAAGTCACTGGGACTAAGACCACGGGCTACACCCTGATACTGGCAGGGAGGCCCTCAGCACGAATCTATGAGCTCTTCTTAATGTGCAATTTAAGAAACAGTTAGAAAGCTGTCTAGAGTTGGAAGCTAGGTTTGCGGCAAGAGGCCAAGGCTGTAACCAAGGCTTTAGACAAGAGGCGTCCATCCCTCTGGGGCCACACTTAGCCAGGGCCTGCACAGGTCACGTGTGAAGCAAAGGTTCAAGGAATGGTAAGGTCTGGGGAACACAGTTCTGGTGATTCGCATGCTGACTTCACCACTGCCTCCCAGAGCTTCAGGGGCTGCTAAGGCGTCGTGAGGGATCTCTTACCGAGCATACAGATGTGGTGTCCAGGGGTCCACCAGGTTGGGGAATCGGATGGCCAGATCCCCAGTAGCAATCATGAGGTTAGATCGAACAATGGGGAGTGAGGACTTTTCTAGCACGGTGAACAGAAGACGAAGCTGGGAGTCACAGAAAGTGGCACTAGGGGCAAAGAGAGGATCATGAGGGAAACCATCCCATCCCCCATGCCCTCTGAGAAGGCCATCCCAACCCCAGGGCCCACCTGATCATACAGAACTTGCCCAGGGCCAGTGAGGCAGCTGCGGAGAGCTCCGGGTTGCTATAGAGACCAGGGTTGTTGCAGACTTTGAGCAGAAGTGGAACAAAGGCAGCCAGTGTTTGTTTGCCTGGTGGAAAAACAACTCAAGGTTTGGGACAGGCTATGTCAGCGGGGGAGGCGGTCCCTCAGCACTGCTTCTCACCGTCCAGCAGCTCCAGCTCACAGATGCTGCGGATCAGTTCTGCCTCCGTGTCATCAGCGGTAGCTCCGACCAGCCCCATCTCCTCCTCCATGGTGGCCTCGGAGCTTGTATGCTGATGGGAAAGCAGCCAGGGGTCATGGGTGAGCAGACAGTTTTGATTCCAGCTTACCTTTCATTTCCCATGAATGGATCCGGGGAAAGGCAAATTCTGCAAAACCATTCACAGACTTCTCATACTCATCTAAAGAGGAAGGACTCTTGAATCAAACAGGAAAAGAACTAGGTCCCCTCTGCTTGTTTTTTAAGTTGCCAGAGCATCCTACATCTCTTCTTAGTGCATCCTCACAGAAGTATATAACTTCCAGTGTACAGTAAATAGAGCCTGCCAGACAACGGTTCAAGGTCACAGAGAAGGTCAGACTTTATCCCACTGCTGCAGGACTCTGTCTTATTCGCCTGCCAGACATCACTGCCTCTAGTGGAGAGAACACAAGGTCCCAGCAGGTGCCAGGCCCAGCCCCCGAGGCTGCCGGGAAAGGCAGGGATGTGCTTGTTCTAACAAAGACTGCCTTGGGCAGAACCTGTATTTTATGCCGAGGTCCCTAACTCAGCGCTCTGATTTACCTAAAACTTTGCTTCCTGGGTGATCCATCTTTGCTCTCACTAATCTTTCCCAGAGCAGTAGCAGCAAGGAGGCAGTTTCCAGCTCATTCAACAGAAGAGAAGCAGGGATCCCCAGAGGCAAATGTGAACCATCTGGGGGCAGGAAGCAAACCTGGGAAATGCTTGGGACACGGGCCTCAGCGCCCAGGCGCACCATTCACCTTCTCCTTTGGCTCTTTCGTCTTCTGCTCCTGCTCCTCCCGAAGAACTCGTCGCCGACAGAGCTCTCCGCTCACCGCCTGCTCCAAGTGCACCAGCTGCTGCAGGGCCACGTCCCCGGCCAGGGACAGCAGGTTCATCAACAGGAAAGTGGGGAGCATGGGGGTGTCCTCTGCAGGAGCAGGGAGGGAAGGCAGGGAGAAAAAGACAATCAAGCCTCATAGGACCCGGTGCCCTGTTTGTACTGATGGTCCCCTGCTCATGTGCTATAAAGCCTGGTAAAGAAGCAGAGATGGCAGTGGAGGGATGGTGGCAGTGACTAGCCCAGCACGGGTGACAAAAAGGGGACAAGGCAGGCTGAGGGGGTCAGGGGTCACTGTAGGAAGTGGTGGTGGCAGTGGCTTCTGGCCAGCAGGGACAGCAGCAGAAGCTGGCTGCTGCCCACGGGCCCACTGACCCCCTTGCCCACTTACTCAGGGCCTCCTGGGTGGCACTTTCTTCCCCCAGCTTCTCCAGGGCCTGCTTCGCACAGCCCTGCAACATCCGGGCACAGATCGCCTCGGGGCCCTCTGCCAGCTGGTAAGTGAGAGTCACTGCGGCCTCTTTGAATGGGACCCAGAGTGGGTCTGGGTGGACAAAGCCTGCACAGGAGAAGGGAGAAGTTGCCCACTGCCGACAAAGGACCCTATTCTGCCCGAGCCCCTCCCAGTAGCTCACCTTTTATGACCACCTCCTGCAGGCGCTCAAACAAGTGGTGTTCCTGAGGCAGCCGGAAGGGAGGGTGACGTTTGCCCAGAGAAGGCTGTTGAGAGCAGGGAAGACAACATAGGTGTGTGTGAGGGTGGATGGGAGGACCCCGCTCTCCTTGGTTTGGACGTAACCACCTCACATACCTTCCTCCTGTCAGAGATGTTGGCGATGGCGTGGCACACCTGTTGGGCCAGCCTGTAGTCCTGTGGAGACTTCTCATCCAGCCCTATGCTCACCAGTGTGTCTAAGTTGCTTCCCACAATTTCTGGTTTTCCTCTAGGGAGAGGAAGCCAAAGAGTTAAAGCCACTCACAGACCTGACTCTGTGTGGGGGACAATGCCAAGGAGGGCAGGAGCCAGCACCCGACACAGGGCCCTGGAGCTCCACAGAGGCTTTGACCCAGGGCTGGCCCCTCGGCATCCCTCGGCTCTAATGACCCCGCTATTTCTGCCGGGCGGTTGGGCTGGTCCTGTCACTGTTTTATTCTCCATTTAGATGGCTGACGCATGTGCAGAGCTCAGCTGGGCCTGACTGCTATTACTGAAGGGAATCTTCCCTTCCTCTCATCCCACTGCCTGTCTGGCTCCGAGCCTCACCGTGCCATCATCCCAAGAAGCATGACAGAGGAACAGCGCTCCAGAGGCGAGCAGGGGACCTTCTCAGTTGCCCGCTCCCACAGCAGCTGGGTCACTGCTGGTTTCAATTCATCCTTCTGCACAAACTCACAGAGCTGCAGAGAAAAGAAAAACTGTTCAGGCCAAAAAAGAACAATTCCCCTGAGGCTTGGCCCACCTTCTCTGGAGAGAACACGGAGAACCTGAGGTGGGTAAAGGCGATGCTTAGAACAGGAGAGGAAGGAGGAGGCTCACGACGCAAAGCAGGGCTTTGGGGAGGTGCTTCCGTCTCCACCACTCTTCTACCTTCATGCCTTCAAAATCCCACTTCTTACAGTATCATATATAAATGACATATCGCAGATGCCCTTGTTGAGTTTGTGTGGACCTACAGTTTGGACTCCACTCTGGAGATTTCTAGTGGGTCTCCTTGCCGTCACCACAAATGCCACACGTCTGAAATGGAGGCCATCATCCTTTGCCTTTTGTTTTGCCAACAGACACCATCACTCTCAGCCACGTACGCGTCAGACTTCACTGCCACCTAATTGTGAAGCAGCACTTAGACCTACCCAGTCTTCCTTTTAAAACCATCTTCCATTAAGTGCGGTTCTGTAGACTCTCCTCCCACCCCAAAGTCTAGCCCCTCGTCACCGCACACCTACCACAGCCTCTGCTCCAACCACCCCGTATGCTACGGTCTCCCCGGACATCAGTTTCATCACGCCTGGCACTGCTAGCCGCTTAGAAACAGCTCTCCTTCACCTGCTGTTTGGGCTGCTGGCCAGCAGCTACCCTATGAGATAGCAGGCCAGGTGCCACCACCAGGTCCTCCTTTTCTGCAGGGAGGAGAAAACGTGGCCGGCGGTGGTGCACCTCCCAGTGGGCACTAGTGGTTGGCACCACTTCTGCCTTTTGTCCCATAATCTGAATGCTTCCAAGCACATCTGCCAAACTAAAACGCTGGGGTTGCTGGCTGACAAGGTTCAAGTCATCCAGGGACCTTCCCGATTTAGTTCCACCCCACATTTCCAGCTTTACCATCTTTTCCAGATAACAGTTTTGAGCCAGAACAAAATGGTCATCCAACAGCATAGGCAGAGCTCTCTCTTGGCTTTCTGACTGAAATGTTTTCCCTTCCTTTCTTAGTCTCTAATCTTGCTCATCAAGACCCAAATTAAGTCCTGCTACATTCAGGAAGCTTTTTCCTCAACTATTCCACCTCATGCTGCTCTGTTCCCCACTCCAGGATGACAGACACGGTCAAAGTATGTTTTCTGAAACTTTTAAGCCTGAGTTTGAATCTCAAACTTTGCCACTAACTAGCTATAATTAGCTAAGTTCTGTAACCTCTCTGTGCTTCAGATTTCTCATTGTAAAATGCAGATAACAGTACGAGCTCATAAGGCTGTCATGAAGATTAAACCAGTTAATATGAGCAAAGTGCTGAGAACAGTGCCTGGCACGCTCTGTCATGATTATTACACCACAATTGCCGCTATAACCACGACCTGTGCCATTTACTCTGGCACCTAGCAATCTGTCTGCTGCATTGTTCTAGAAATCTTTTGTTTTTTGGCTGCCAACTAGACTTGAAAGCAAATAATCTTATACTTCTTTTTGGGGCTGAGTAAATTGCTGAACACACAGTAATTACTCACTAATGCTTGCTGAATGAGTAAGTGGAGGGGAGGAGACTTACAATTTCCTCAAGACACTGAATGGTCCCAACTGAGGCATCCACTAGCAGCAGAGAGAGATTCTGAATCAAAGCCTGGGCCTTGGCTCTGTGGGAAGAGCAGGGATCAGGGTCATTACAAGGCTGAGAAGCTGAGCCTGGCTCACAGGTCATTAGGGCGATCCCACCACAGGGTCAAATAGTAAACAACTGCTTTAGATTCACAGACAAACAGAGAATAAACTAGCGGTGCCAGTAGGCAAGAGGGAATGGGGAAAGGGCGATCAGGGCAGTGGATGAAGAAATACAAATATCGTGTATAAGCTGCTACTACTGTGAGGCTCTGCTGTACAACATGGGGAACACAGCCAATGTCTTATGGTAACTATACATGGAGTAAAACCTTTAACACTGTGAATCACAGTGTTGTACACCTGTAACTTACACAACACTGCACATCAACTACACTTTAGTAAACAACAAACCACCAAATAAGTGCTTAGGATGGGTTTTATCGGGAGCCCCATTACAGACCTACTGCCTCTGGATTTGGGACTCCCTTCTAAGGATGCTGCCCCCGCCCTTCAGGAGACGAGACACATCCCGGGAGAAGCTGGCTTCAGAAGGGTTAGCGCTCACCTGGCAGAGTCCCCCTTCGGTTTGAGGTAGAGTTGGCGGTAGGCGTTCAGCACCGCTTCCCGGACACCAGGCTCCTTTGACCAGATGAGAGGCAGCATGCGGCGCACCCCAAGCAGGGCCTGGGGTACCCCAAATTGGAACACCATCACAAAGAATTCAATCACCTCCTGTACCACTGAGAGGACAGACACAAGTGTCACCCATCTGCTTGGCAAAACTTTCCCAAGTACTTCAGGATAAGAACCTTCCTGACGTAGCAATGTGCACGTGGAGGCCTTCCTCATCCCCCTGTGGGTGCTGTGTCCCCTAAATGCCTGACTGTGAAATAGTACCCGTGGTAAACGGCACACGCTCCCTGGGGCTACACAAAGCAGATGGAGATAAAGACTCCCTGCCTTTCAAAGGAGCAGACAAGTATCAATAAAACACGGACAAGACTGGTCCTCCCAGCGCGGAGAGGCACACCTGTCGTTGTGTGTTCATACATCATCTTGCTGATGATGCCGATGGCCTCTGTGATCTTCAGAGAGAAGCTGTAGGCGTCCTGCAGATACTGCACCAGCATCTCTTGCTTCACCAGCTCATCGTCTTCCCTGCGTCTCTCAGGCTCTGACACACTGGGCTTGTCTTTACGGTCAGTCTCTCCTGGGCCCAAGTTCCCCGCAGTCTCCTGGGGATTCACCCCCTGTGTGGAAGCTACTGGGCCTAGGAGTTAGAGAACCGCAGGATGGTTTTTGTTCAAAGGTATATGGGGATATCCAACAGCTCCAAACACCCCTGGATATTTGTTTCTATGATAGGAAGGTATAAATTTAGAATTTATTCCAAAATGTCTTGGTCCATTTCTCAAAAAGATTCCTCCTCCTCTCGTTTGGAAACACCCTTTCATACCCCGTGACTATCAGCCCTGGGCCTGTGGGCTGCCTCCATGCCAGGGCACAAGCACAGCCAGCTCTCTCTGGCCTCTTTCAGCACCAGGTTCTGTTAGCCAGGCCAGCGTCTGACATAAAGTAAATGGTCCATAAATACTAGTTGGAACATCTTGTTTGTTGACTGAAGAAAGAAAAGGAATTTACCTTTGAAGATAGTTCCTAAGAGATTCAGGAACCTGGTCTCCTCTGACTCCTCTGGGTCCATGTGACAGAAGGGTTCAGACTCCTGGAAGTGGCCCACGGCTTCTTGAGTGAGAATGATGGCCTGCCTGAAAGAACAGCCTGTCACAAGTCGGCACCCATAAGAGTGTCACTACAGCCTTCTGTCAGGGAGCCCACCTCATGATTCCATCAAGAACCCAGACCTGCTGCCCCAAAGAAAAGGGACACTTCTCACGCTTACAAAGTTGAGGGGCACCTACAAAGAGAGGGAGCTCGAAGCATCTCCCTATCTCTGAACAAGACTTACCACAGGCTTCAAAAAACTCAAGGAAGGCTTTTTAAATTTAAAAAACCACAAACCTATGCTAAACGTCTGCTTAAAAAAACTTTGCTGTGAGACAGTTTAGGAAAAATAAACTTTCGATAATGGGTTAATTTATAGCATGTCCATATTATAGGATTCGATGGAGCCATAGCAAATGAGGCAGCTATTTATGCACAGATATTAAAAACCACCAAGACACACAGTTAAGTAAAAAAGCAAGGTGGTGAGTCAGTGGGTAGAGAATTCCCTGTTACTTGTGTAAAAAGAAAGAAAAATGAAAATACGTTTGACTGTGTATGTATGCACTACCTCCGGAAGGAGGCTTCATAATGACTAACATTGGTCCCTGTGGGAAGTGAACTAAGGGGCCGGCAAGTCGGTTTGGAAGGGACTTTTCATGGCATGTCCTTGTTGTAATTTTAAATTTTGTACCATGTGAACGTATTGTTTAATTTCAAAAAAGTAGATTCCTGCTCAACAAACATCAACAACAAAAAACCGCTGCTATTAAACTGTTTCAAAAGTTATTTTAAAAAGGTTTAACATAGGTTTAAATTTGTAATTGGAAGTCAAAAATCTCCACTACTAAGAACCTCACCCAGCGCCGACGGCTGAGGAGGCTGGAGGAGGAGGAGATACCGTTAACAGAAGCAGCAGCCTTTCTCTAACTGGTCACTAGCATGCCTGGAGGCAGAACGGTCAGAAAACCAGTCTCCCTTATGCTTCAGGGAAGCAAAGCGAGACAGCAGAGAGCCGCGGGGAATGGGAGAGCCGGCTGCATGCCTTCTCCTCAGCCGTCTGTGAGCCACCCGGTCAGGCAGGAAGGAAAGCAAACAACTCGTGGCTGAGGTTTAACGCAAGCAGACTTTTGTCACCAAGCTGCTCTCAAGTTCTAGTCACAAAACGCTTTTCCCTAAGATTAGGATCCGTACTAGGTTGACTGAAAGATGAAGGTATGATTGAGCAACTCTGTCATTATTTATCAGCTTACAGATTTTGGAATTAGAAAGCTGCTAGAGATCATGAGATCATATGATCTAATCAACTTAAAAAAAAAAAAAAGGGTAATGAAACTGAGGCCCAGAAAGTTTAAGCAACTTACTTTATAGAACTAGAATCATACTTATACGTCTCCTTCAAATAAAGCAGGATTTTGGTCATATTTAATTATAACACTATTTGCATTTAGCTGTTTTAGTAGTTTCCTTAAACATTTGCAACAGTAGAAAGGCATGCTTGATTGCAGACTTTGCCTCTGGCATAAACCTGGTGTTCAGACTCTTACTGCAAGGAGAACACCTACCATCACCTGGTGGCAGCATCACCTGGTGGCAGTTCATTTTAAAGAAATTGTCTCTCAAAGGCGAATTCTAACCCTAACAGGCCACCAGAAAACATCCCATCCTGTCACCTACTTGTAACTCGCTTTGGCGAGCAACCGACGGATGCGTCCTTCCACATCTCCGGCGGTCTCCAACTCGGCAATTTCCTCAGGGATCTCCTCTGCTTCCTGGGGAAGCGTCAGCAGCTGCTGCAGGGCAGCCCTCACCTCCGGCAGCATGGCTTCCCACTCCTCCCCTGGGTCCAGCACCGCGGCTGAATGAGACAGGCTCACTTAGACCCCTGCACTGAGTGTCCGGCTGCAGGGAGAGGATGTCTGGGTGAGGTCTCGGGCGGTAACTACTCACAGGCAGCTGCAGCTCGCCTCTGGGTCCTCATCTCATGCAGTTTCTGGGTTTCCTTCTGCAGTGGTCCAGCCAGGTCAGTATCACTAAGCTACAGAGGTAAAATGAATATCAAAGTCACTGAGTCACAGAATTTCGTATCTGTTTCCCTTAATTCCTTCTCTTTTGGGTGGACCAAGCCTACTTACCTTGCAGGAAAAGGGATTATTGGCGAGAAAACTGGCCAGCAGCTGGATGGCATTTCTACATACCAGCACTGACTTGTCTGCCAGGCGCCCCACTGCTAAGGCCACCACTGCCTGGAAACGCGTCAGGGGCAGAGCCTATGTGGGGCAGGAAGAGGATGTGATCACACCCCACATCTTCCATTCTGCTCCAGATGGTCGTGACGTACATTGTGCACGAGCTCCCACTCACTCTAAAGAAACTTTCCTAGGGATAGGAGCAGTTCGGGGGTACTCTTTGTTGTGGTTAAGATGCAGTATTGTCCTTTAACGGAGTCAGGCACCCCTGTCCTTGATAGAGGAAGACTTCTATTACTGGTAGTAAAATCCTGAATTCTACACTCTTTGAGACAGGTATCTTTGACCCTCTTTTCTTCGGCCTGTACACAGAGGGGTACCATGTACTTTTATCATGCCAAAGGCCGCTCACCTTCTGCTGGACGATTCGGGTGAAGAGTTGCAAAACACGGCTCCGCACAAAGGAGTTGACGTCATGGCCATGGGCGTGCAAGGTGTCCAAGAACTGGTCTCGGGTGTCTCTGGCCACCACCTCCAGCTGATCTCCATTCAGAACCTGCAGCACCATCTCTGCCATGGCCGACAGCACAGCGTTCCGCATCATGTAATTCTGAGAGGGAAGTGAGGTTGGTACTGGCCTCTGTACCCCAATACTAACTATCCTTTCCCTAAACCCTTGTGCTTGTCCAGGCACAAAGAAAGGGTAAGGCCTTTAGGCAAAGTTAAGCTTGCTTTCCTTATGTCAGACTTTTTCTGGTCAACTGCCTAGCAGGTATTCACCCCGAGGTCACTGGAGAAAACTGAATCCCAGAAGGGCCTTGTCAGCTCAGAGGAGAATGCAGGGACAAAATAAACAAGAGCCCAGTACAATTTTCCCCCACAAGCTCACCCAGGTAACCATGGTGGCAGCAAATATGAAATCACATCTATCCACCAACACACATTTGAAAAGCTCTAATTACCATGCCTGTCATCTGAGCCTTTGATCCTTACTACTAAACGCCACCTTTCCCTCACATTCCCCTCCCCACATCTTACTGACAGAGAATGAGACACAAAGAAGCAGAAATCAGCCCTGGTGCCAACCAAATCCATTATGGAATCTGATGTGACACAGGGTTTGGAGTTTTTGCCAGGCCAGGAGCCAGAGAGCGGGGTCTTGCATAATGAGTTAAAGTGCAATAGATGAAAGAGTGGACTGTCTTTGTCCTTGACATTCACCGAGGAGTGCCTGCATCAGTCTGGGAAGCAGCCAAGTTAACACTGAGGGATGAGAACTGAGAGAGATGACATGGGTGGGTCTGAGACCCGGGCGGCAGCAAGAGGCTTCGGACAGGATGCAATCACAGCTAAGTCACTCTTACTCGACTTAAGCTGTAGAACTGCCGTCTCCCCTACCAGACCTGGATAAAACCAGGGTGATATTGAAACAGGGTTAACATATGGCTCTTTATTCAATTCAGTAAAGTTCATCTGCTTCTCTGCAGGAAGGAATTGCCAGAGTGATCAGCCTACACAACTTGACTTCACGTGGAAGCTACCCTCTTGTTAAGAAATAGCCTTTCAGTAACAGACTTAAAATCCCTAGAAAAAGCCAAGATCCCCAGGGGACCACCTACCTCTCCATCCAGATGATCAAGCAAAATGCACATGCTGGACATCAGGATGGCCGGGATGCGTTCTGCTAGTTCTGTCAGGAAGGCGGCAAAGCCCTTAGCCCCTGAAGGGTCCCGACTCAGCTCCTGGGGACACTTCTGGCCAATCTCTCTACACAGGGGAAAAAACAGCCATGGCAATCTAACTTAATGACTCAGTTCCCAGGAAAGGAAGGTACAGCTGGTAGCTAACATCTGAAGGGATCCAGTGTTACACAGGGAATGTATTTCCAATCTTTCTTTGTCGTCTCCCCGAGGGAAGCGAGAATGAGACGCTTAGAGAAGAAAGAGTCACCTCACAATCTCTCCTACTATGCTCTTCACTCCATAGTCAGTTGCCCACAGACTCACAGCTGCCACCAGGACAGATGCCAGGTGTTCAAAGTGCTGCAGCATCTGGATGATCTTCACAGTGGCACCTGTGGAAGCAGGAAGTGTGAGAAATCATGGGCGAAATGAGCAAGGCGGGGCTCAGGGGAGGGCTAACTTACTCAGCATATGGTTATAACGTGTCAAGGCGACTCCGAGCAGGCGGGTTATGGCTTCCCGCGTGGGGCGGTTCTTCTGGTGACTAATGGTGGGGTTCTCCAGGAGGCGGTAGCAGCAGCCAGTAACCAAACTGAGAAAGGAGGAGTTCAGATGATGAAATCAACTGTACTGGGGCTTGGCTCATTCATTCTATCTCTGTGGCCCCGGTTTTCTTTATTCTGTTGCCTCCTGCATCGAGTTGCTTTGCTTTGCTTTTCTGACCCCCCAGAGAGGCACCCCGACCTTCCAGATGACCAACTTTCAACCAGTTATGACGCCTACACAAACCTGAATATATGATAAAAGATAGGACAAAATCACTGATGACTTCTCATTGTTAAATGGCCAACTGACTTCCTCACTTTAATTGACCTTTCACCTGCACCTGTTTTTTTTGGGGGGAGGGATTAATTAGTTTATTTATTTCAGTGGAGGGACTAGGGATTGAATCCAGAACCTTGTCCATGCTAAGCACACACTCTACTATTGAGCTGTACCCTCCCCACCTTCAGCTGCATCTGACACAGCTGGTCCACCCCTTTCTCCCTGAAACATGCTTTCAGGAGGCCCGATTCCCTTCGCAGTTTCTTCAGCTAGTTTGGCACCCTCATCTCACCCTCCTGATGCTGGAGTGCCCCAGGGTACAGTCCCTGCACTTCTGCTCTCTTCCAGCTATGCTTACAGAGTTACTAGTCTCATTCAGTCTCATGGTTACAAATACAACTTACATAAACACATTCTATTCCCAAATGTGCACCTCTAGCTCAGACCTCTCTCCTGTACTTCAGCTTTGTACACGTTCCACACCTGAATCTGACGTTACCTGGACGTCTAACAGACACCTCCAACTTTCTATGTCCAAAGCAGAACTTCAACTGTCTCCCCAGACATCCCCCACAGCCTCCCCCACATTTCAGTTACTGGCAACTCTACTCTTCCAAATGCTTGGACAAAACCCTGGGCGAGTCATCCTCAACCGCACCCTGCCTTAAACCCCACACACATCTATCTGTCAGCTCATCCTATAGGTTCTGCCTTAAGGAGAAAAAGTACAGATTGCATCCACTTCTCCCTGTCTCCACTGTCCTCTTGGGTCTAAGCTACTGTCATCTCTCATCCAAGTCACCACAACAGCCTCCTAACTGGTCCCCTGCTTTCTCCCCTTCTCTCCATAGTCTGTTTCAACACAATAGCCAGGATGACTCTGTTAAAGGAAAGTCAGACCACCTCACTGCCCTGCTCGGAACCCCGAGTGACCCCATCTCACTTTGAGAAAACGCTAAAGTCACCGTGATGCCTACAAGGACTTGCAGTCGGCTCCTCACTGCCCCCTGCCTCACAGCCAACCCCTCCCTGGCTCAGCTGTCAGCCCTGGCCTCAGTACTATTACTTGTATGTGCTGGACACCTGCCCTCCTTTGTACTTGCTGTTTCCTTTCCTTGCCCTTGCTCTTCCTCCAGATATCCTCAGGGCTCTCAAATGTCTCTGGGGCTTTGCTCAAATGTCACCATCTTGAAGAGATCTTGCTAGAATGGCTGATTTAAAATCACAACCCTCTCGCATCAAACTTCCCATCCTCACCACTACTTTTCTCCACAGTAATAAACCATAAAACATACAGTTTACTTATTTAAAAAACTGTTTTCTGCTCTGTAATATAAAATATATGAGGGCAGAAATGCTGGTTTTCAGTGTCTATAATAATACCAGCCATGCACCTAGGAGATTCTCAGTAAATACTGTTTCATAAATGAATAAATGGGCATTAAAGGTGAGAAATTCACATAAGTTTCTAACCTCCTTTACCTGCTTCCTAATAACTCAATGTCACGGGCATATTTCTATGCATCATAGACAGAACTTAGCCATGAAACAATGTATTCAAAAAGCATATCTAGCAACAGAACCCGCATTCCTCACAGCTGGGTATCACCGGTAGCAATCATAACTACTCACCTGACAAACTCCTCTTCAATTATTGAGTGGTTCCACAGGTGACGGATGTCCAAGTGGAGGAGCTGTGTTAAAAGCTGAAGAATCGGTTGCCTCTCTTCTTCCCAGTCAAAGCCATGGGCTGCCTTGGTCCGGGCTTTCCTACCCTAAAAAAGGATACATTTGGGAGAAAAATAAGCATGCAAAGAGGGTCACAATCTACTAGTCTGAGTGCTCAAACTATCCAGTGTCAAGACAAGGTAAGACAGAAGCATTATAGATTCCAAAATATAAAAGCTGCTAGTCAGTAGAGGGTATATTGTGCTACTGCTGAGTGCCTCCTCATAAACCTTACACAAGGACAGAAAGGACTCTCAGAATCATTGAATTCCCTTCTTCCCACCAATTCCTGTATCTCCCCAGACCCTATATTAAATGAGCCAGGAACTCCAAATTACCTTCCCATTAAGGTCCAGGTCCATGAGACTAGTCTGGCTGGTCATGGTCTCAAAGGATTCCAAGAGGCGCACCAGGGCATAGCAGTTCATCTTGAGGGCATTTAGGTGGGCGCTTCTGTCTGATGCGCTCACAGCTGCATCATCCAAGACAGTGGGAAGTTCCTGGGAGTGGCGGGATACCACTTCGAGAGGCAGAATCTGGGGTCAGTTTCATTCACTTTCCTCGTACACCCCAACTTCAAAATACCCAGCACTTCCAGCCATCAGATTACCAAAGATCTGTGTTTCATCTCTCAGTGGCCACAACACAAACTAAGCCCTTTGGGACCCCTGACCCTGACATCCTGAACGTGCCCTATCCCTACTCTCCCACTCCAGTTACCCCAGCTTCTCTGGCAACCAGAAGAAACTGCCTTTATTGAAGAGGCAGTTGGAGGGTAGGAAGAATTTATTGTTGGTCTGCCCTTACAGTGAACACACATAACTCTGTATTGCCCACCAAGATTACAGACCTTAATAGGTCAGAGGTCCCCAGGCTTAGCCAAACCAACTGAATCACCACAGCCTTGATATCATCATCTGGCTGATAAAATGTAGGGAACAATAAACAAGCAAACAGAAACACCTCCCATCCCCTACCCCCGGACCCATAAACACCTTTTATCAGGAATTCCAGAGTATCTTCCTTGAGGCCAGGGTCTATACTTCGAAAGTGACTATGAGGGAAAGAAAGTGCGGGGGTGAGACAGGAACCCGTAGAGCCCATCCTAACAGATCAGACTGAACCTGGGAACCTAATGCTTAAAAATACATGTGAAACTGCTCAACTGAATAAATACGGTGGCAAGTTGGGGTAAACACTCATTAGTAGAAATATCAGCACCCAGAACCATTTATCAGTGAGCTACAATTCGGAGCTTCAGGACTAACATGCAAAGTTAAGGCAAATAGTCACCAGTCCTTTTTTAAGTACCAGAGGGGCACTTCACTTACTGTAGAATGCTGTAGATGGTATCAAAATGCTCCAGCACTGCCAGTGGCCCCTGAGCTCGAAAGGCAGCCTGAAATGCTATAAAAGATGAAAGAAATTAATCAACACAGAGGAGAGTGGCCTTTTCAGTAAATTCTATTCATGACACAAAATCGAATTAATTGGTTTTACTGGTAGAATCACAAAAGGAGACAGTTCATTTCAGTGTAACCAATTATAATCGCACCTTACAACTTTGTCCTGTTCTACAATTAAAGCCTTACTGGCGTTTTACCACATCTCTGAGCTAGATAAAGCAGACAGTGTTATGCCTATTCTATGGGAAAAGAAATTAAATGTCAGAGTAGCTATGTGACTTGTCCAACTTAGTAGTGAACACAAACTCAGGATCTTTTTTTTTCTTTTAATTTTGAAATTACAAAAGTGGCAAAAACAGAGTTCCTGTACTATTCACCCAGATAATGTTAACGTCTTATATAACCACAGTACAAGGATCTATTCTCAACCAAGAAATGAACGTGGATTCAATGCTATTAACCAATCTACAGGCCTTATGTGAATTTTGCCCGCTATTCTATGTATGCCCTTTCTCCAGTCCGGGAGCCAATCTAAGACACCACGATGCACTTACTTGTCATACCTCCCTGGTCTGTTCTAGTCTTTGTCTTTCATGATCTTGACCCTTGAAGTGTCCTTGCCAGTTTACTCTGTGCAGTCTCCCTCCTTCAGGTTTGTCTGATATCCTCTCCTGATTAGACTGAGGTCATATACTTTCGGTTAGATCACCGAGGAATGGAGGTTGGGCTCTTCTGACGCATCATACCAAGAAGTACACAATGTCAATGTCTTATTACTGGCCACCTTAACTTTGATCAATTGGTAGTGCTGGCCAGGTGTCTCCACTGCAAAGTTACTATCTTCCCCTTTGCAACTACTAAGTATCTCGTGGGGAGATACTTTGAAACTATGTAAATATCCTGTTTCTCACCACGTTCCAGCCACTAGGCATCTATGGATGATTCCTACCTGCCACAATTACTACTGTGGAGTTTACTAAAGGTGATTTTTCTAACTCCATCATTCCTTCCACACTTTCTAATGGGAATGCCCTATAAAAATGAGCTGTCACTTTCCTTTCATTTATCTGTTCAATTATTTGTTTATATCAGAATGGATTCAAGAAAGTTTCTCTTATTCTGTGTTTTAATCTATTCCTATTAGTGCTTATTTTGTTGCTCAGATTGTCCTACACTTGACCACTGGGAGCACCTTCAACTTGGCCTGTGTCTCTGACATGCTCCCCTCACTTTTGCTCTCTTACTTTCTTGGACCACAAGATGTTCCAGGCTCATCTTGTACCTTGCCTGGCTCAGTCCTGGAATCAACCATTCTCAATGGGGTCATAGTTTCTTTTATGGGAGAATGGTATGTAGAAACCAAGTTCCAGGGACTAGTTAATATCACTGCCGTTGGAGGTTTTAGACCCTGTCAGGAGGGAAAAGCAGGATATACATATACGTAGGCACACACACACACACACACACACACCCCATAACTGTTTTTATCTGTGTATATATTAAAAATATAAGTTCATATATATATTTGCTTAATCCTAGTACACACATAAGGCAGTTTCAGAATTGCTAACTAACACCCCTTTAAAAACAAATTTACTAGAGGGAAGGGTATACAGCTCAGCGGTAGAGTGCCTGTTTAACATGCACAAGGTCCTGGATTCAATCCCCAGAATCTCCATTTAAATAAATAAATAAACCTAATTACTTACCCCCCAAAAAATCCCAAAAACAAAACAAAAAATAAACTTACTAACTACCATTTGCTAATTGTGTAAAGTTCTTTGTATACAGTATACATTCAAAATACTGTGTTGCATAGTTATTTAGGTTAGTTATTTTCTTATTTAGTGTGATTATGCCAGACATTTGTAATACACTTGGGTTAATTTGTTACCACAGATCTTCCTTGATTTACCATGGGGTTATGTCTCAAAAAACTCGCTGTAAACACTGTGAGTCAAAAATGCATTTAATACACCTAACCTACCGAACATCATAGTTTAGCCTCACCTACCTTAAACATGCTCATTAGCCTACAGTTGGGCAAAATCCTCGAACACAAAGCCTATTTCATAATAAAGTGTTGAATATTTCTCGTAATTTATTGAAGCCTGCACTGAAAGTGAAAACCAGAACGGCTGTCTGGGCACAGACGCTGAGTGTGTCAGGTGTTTGCCCTCGTGGTCGTGTGGCTGCCTGGGGGCTGTGCTCGCTGCCGCCGCCCAGCACCACGAGAGCACCTGCTGCACGTCGCAAGCCCAGGAAGAGATCAAAATTCAACACTCCACATATGGTTTCTACCGAATGCGTATCACTTTAGCACCATCTGTAAAGCTGAAAAATCATTAAGTTGAACCATCTAGTAGGGGGACGTCTGTACTTGTATTACATTTTGAAAACCCAGCATTTTTTGATTCTCAAACTCAGTGCTCTTTTCATCCTGATGGTACTGCTTCTAGACAAAAATTTCAGTATAAAGGGGAGTCATGTCTAATTATGCCTTAGAAGAATGCAAGAGTAGCAAGGCAGCATGAAGTCAGGTAATTTTTGAACCAAGTTGTACACCTGCTCTTTCTGTGGGTGCAGAGGGAAAGAATTCCACCAAATTCTTCTTTTCTGCAAGACTGAGCTGGTTTGCCTGCAAAGTAAAGCTAGAACCTCATACTCCGTTATCACCACTGGCACTGACCTGACTCATCGTGTTATAGTGTCATGTTGCTCAGCTACAACCTGGTTCTTTGTGATGTTTAGCAAGCTATTTTATTCCTCCAGTTCCTGTTCTGCCCTTTCTTTATACTTTTCCTTACCCTTTGCCGCTCTTCCTTTAGTAGATGACTGCTTTCTACTTTACCAGAAAGAATGAGACCCAAAGCATGGGCTCCCTCATGCAATCGCACCTCCCCACCAACAAATCATTCTGCCACCATCTTCCCATTCTTTGCCTCAGTCTCAAGTGAAAAGATTTTCTCTTCTAAAGCTAACCCGTCTCACTGCCCCCAAAGACTTATCTCCTCTCTTCCACCTCTGGTTTTATCCTTTCCAGGGAATGCTCTTTTCCTGCCAACATACTTAGGCCCCTCTCCTTTTAAAACAAAACAAAAACACTCAATGCCTTTCATTTGACTTTGTTCCCATATCCCTTTAAAATTTTGTCTAATCTTTCTCAACTCCCTGAAGCCTAGTTTCTGAGATTTCCCAATCCAACAGCTATTCTCTCAAAGATCACCCATTACCTATTTTTTATTGCATCCAGCGATTCTGTCCGTTCACATCCTTCTTTACTTCTCTGAAGCATTACCAACTGATCTAGTCTAATCACACTGTTTAGGTTACATTTGGCTTGAAGATTTACTAGGCTAAGCTACTCAGCTTACCAAGTCACAAGTTTCCCCTTCGGTAAACTGGGAATAATAACAGATCATACCCCACAGGGCTTTTTAGAATTTTTCATAAAGATTAAGTGAGATGATCTATGTGAAGCAGTCAGGACAATACTTAGCACACAATGTAACTGAGCATGTGCAGTCTATTTCCCACTTTTACAAACCTCCTTGTGTAATCTAGAAAATACAGAAAAGTGAAAATGAGAAAGAAACAAGCACTGTTAACATTTGGCTAATTTTTTCCAGTTTATTTTCTTCGCATACTATTTCTATTGCTAAGGTCATATCACATGTTCACCTCCCTGTTACACTTTTTAAAACTTAATATTACAATAAAGATACTAAAAACCTTTGTGATAGTTTTTTAACGGTGCATAACATTCCATTGAATGTAACTTAACTTACTATTCCCCTATTGTTGACATTATGTTTCTAATTTTTCCCACTAATTAGTAACACATTTACTCCCCCAGTAAATCTGGATTAAATCCAACTGACTGCTCACTGCATTCACGTAACCACACAAATAAAAGTGGCTTGAAAAAACACACAACCATGCCGACTATTCTCCCCTTAAACTTACGACCTCAAGTGCACCCTCAGTATTTCTTAGTAAGCCTATTACGAGTTTCCAGGCCTATTTGTTTTCTTCTGGGCAGTTATCTCACACCTTTTCTTGCCTCATAACATCAAGACCTTTCTTCCCCAACTCACCCTCAGTTAAAGGCTTCACTTTCTATCTTACTGAGAAAACAGAATCAGAAAGAAAAGAACCTCTAACTGCTCAAACTCTGTATGTAATGGCATTACCTGCACCTGCCCCCATATACTCTGCCTGATCTTTTGCTACTGAGGATGAACTGTCCATGCTCTAATAAAACCATCTCCCCACCCCCCAAGTGCCAGATCACATGCTCTCTTACCCCCTAAAGGATACTGCTCCAACAGTTGTTCCCTGTTCCTCCAGCATCACCAGATTTCCCCTCTCTCTGATTATTCCCATTCAGCATATACACATGTAATGTTGTCCATTTTATAAAAAAAAAAAAGTCCTCCCTTGACTCTACTTCCCCCTCTAGCTACCACCCCATTTATCTGCTACTCCTTAAAGCAAAGCAACCAGGAAGAGTTATCTAAACTCACCATCTCTAACCCCTCTCCTTCCATTGTCTCATAAACCTATTCCAATCAGGCGTCTGACCCCACCACTCCGAGACAGTGTTCATTAAGGTTACTAGCAATTGCCACGTCGCTAAGTTCTGCAATTAAATGTGCAGCTGAGCTCTCTTTTTTGAAATGTTCTCTTAATTTAGCTTCCATTTAGCCCCTTTGTTCACTTTCTGTCTCAGTGACTGGTCCTTAGTTTCTTCTACTGGTTCTTTCTCACCTTCCCAGCTTCTAAATGTTGAACTATTTTAGGTCTTATGTCTTCACATTGCTTTTCTTCTTCATCTATACTCTCTCCAATCTCATTTAAACATCTTCTATGTGCTGAAGACTAAATCCCAAATGTGTGTCATTAGCTGGCACCTCCCCCTGAACTCCACAATCACATAACCCACAGTCTAAATCTGCTCCTCTCACTCAACCCCACCTCAGTAAATGACAACCCACTTTTCTAGTTGCTGAAGTCAAAAAGCCTTGTAATCATCCCAGATTCTTCTTTCTCTAACTCTGTAAATCCAATCCAATCCATCAACAATCCTGATGGCTCTACTTTCAAAATTTACTCAGAACCTAACTTAATCATCTCCACTGCTATTACCCAGGCAAGTGACCTGGCATCAGTTCATTAACCTCTTAATTAGTCCCCTGCTTCTTCCCTTGCCCCTTACAGTCTCGGCTCAACACAGTAGATAGTGATACTTTTAAAATGTCAGACCATGTCACTCCTGCACTCAAAACCCAATGGCGTTCAAGCACACCCTCTCTGAAGCTAAAGTCTTTACCATGACCTACAACTTCCTAGATCAGTGCTTCTCCAACTTAAACACATCTGAGTGCCTTGGGGATGTTCTTAAAAAGTGGATTTTCTGATTCAGTAGTTTGGGGATGAGTCTTCATCCTGCATTTCTCATAGGCTCCTAAATCATAATACTAATACTGCTGGTCTGAAGACCACACTCTGAGGAGCAAGACTCTGGAGTACTCTGCACCACTTCACAACTGGCCTCTTTTCTCCTAGCTTGCTCCACTCCTCCCACATTGACATTTGCCCTCCTCAGAGCCCCAGCACTGGCTCTTCTGTCTGCTTGGAATGCCCTTCCTTGAGAACCTGCAGAGTCTACTTCCTCACTTTCAAGGTCTCTGCTCAAATGTCACCATCAGCAAGCCTTCTGATTATCCAACATAAAATGCCAGGCATATCCAGGCACACTATGATTTTTTCATCTTGCTTTATTTTTCTCCTTGGCACTTAAATCTATCTGACACGCTCCATATTTATTTATTACTTGTTGAAAGCCTTGAGAGAAAGAACTTTGTCATCTTATCTGTTTTATTTACTCTTGTATCCTCAGTGCCTAGAAGAGTGCCTGGCACATAGAATCTCTTCAGCAAGTACCTGAACACATTAAACAATCTGATCTTGTATATTTATAGTAGAGCTTGTATGTAGGGTTCTAAATACCAAAAGCAATGCAATTGTTACGAAAAGGACTCTTAAAGAGTGTGATCATCCATTTAAAAGAGTAATTCATAATGATAACTGAAGAACAGTTTGCTGTAGGGTACAGGTCGTGCCATTGATGCTGCACAGATCCACGCAGTAGGGAAAGAACAGTCTGTGGACACTGTCAGTTGGTCACCCATCAGTCACCCTCCACTCCTTGCCCTCTTCCTTGCTTACCAAATGGTGATATGTTCAGGTTTAGGCATGCTTCTAGGTAACAATCTTGATCAATATATCCAATCTGGGCAATTCCATTTCCCTTACTAGTAATTATTTAGGGAAATAGGCACATGATCCAATCCTGGCTAAGTCTGTTGGGAAGCTTCTGATAGTTTTAAAACAAGAAGAAAAAGCACAAGGAAGAAAATCCCTTTTTCTACCTCTGTGCATCAGAACAAGGAGCTGTCATCTGGCAACAATAGGGGAAGGCCAAGAGGAGACAAGCTGGAGTTATATCATCACACTGCTTGATAATTAATCAACCCTACTTGTTTTAGGAGATAATAAAGTAGGTTATTACCCCTATCTTTACAGATGAGGAAACCAAGGCACAGAGAGAATAAGTAACTGTGTGAGGTCAGAGTGTTGGAGCCAGGATTCAAATCTGGGCAGCCCAACTCCATAGTCTTTTAATCTCTACTCTGTAACTCTCCAAAGCAACCTAACTGATACAAGACACTTCCAATAAGTACAGTGACATTATGAATGGGGTCATCTTGATAATGCCTGAATTGTTCTTCAATATCTATAGGTTTCAACAGCACTGTATATATATGATACAGTGTTGCAACTCTATGTATATAATACACTTTTTCCCATTATTGCAACTCTTGGAAACAAGCTCTAGACTCTAAAAAAGTATTACCTGAAACAGGTCAAGTCCCAGACATTCTGAGAAAGCTATCTTCTCCCACAACTCTTAAAACCACCAGGACTTCATTTTGGCCTACGGTAAGAAGTAAAGACCTAAAATAAAATTTTCCCCAAAGAGTAACATATACACCAAGAGTGTTTACTAAGTAATCTAGAGAAGGCGATCAATGAATATATTCTTCATGCAATGCAACACTAGGGAGAAAACAGCAAGGGCAGGAAAGACACGATCCTTGCTCTCATGGAGCTCAGTGGTGTAACAGAACAGACAGAAGATGTAACTCCACGTGGGAAGGCTGTTCTGAAGTGCCAGGCACAGTGGCAGCTAGGGGAGTCTTACCTCTAAGGTGCGATGGGAGATGTCTGATGGACAGCACCTCTTGCACGACATACTGATTCACCCCTCCACTTTTCAACAATTCTTCTGGAGATAAGGGCAGATGGAACTCATACGGCCGGGGAGACATCTTTCTCCACAGGCTCACAGGGCTGGAAGCCGAACAGTAAGTAAGTCAGGGTCTACATCTAAGGGTTGTCTTTTTGTCTGGTTCTATTATTCCTTTCCTCCAATATATAATGCTTTTCAGTCTTACATCAAGCTAATAACATTATCTTAGAGGGTGTGAGATAAACCCTGGGCTAGAAACTAATTCCAGTTGTGACTCTGATACAAGTTGGTCATGTCACTTAGTTCCCTGTGCCTCATCTGTAAAACAAGGTTACTGATCTCTGATTACAAAGTTGCCCTGAGGATGAAATGAGTCAAGGGGTATGAAAGTGTTTAAATAATTGTAAAGTGGCATATCGATGCGTTAAGGTAGCATTATTAATTCTGTTTTAACGGGCAAAGCTTCTTAAGTATAGGGAGAATGTGTCATTTGAACCCAGAACAGTGGCCCAGGATGGGATAATGGACTTCCTGGCTCTAGAACGGAAGAGCATTAACTATTAATTGTTTACTCCGTGCCACGTTCTGTTAGGCTATAAGAATGTGTCGTATCTGATCTAATCCTCCAAACGCCAGTCTCATGGAATGCATAATAATACAGCTCAATCTGCAGATGAGGAAATTGAGGCTAAGAAAGGTTAAGCGATTTGCCCCAATTCCCTTGCGGATCTGCGAGACTGTTTCTACCACGACGTACCACAAGGACTGCTAGACCTCCCAGGCTAAAACCCGCGTCATACTGGCCAGTACCCAATTTTCCCGGCCTCTCCTTCCCCGCTCCCCCTGACCACCACACCTTACGGGAGAACTTCACCCGCCGTTCCTCCAACTCGGGTTGTGGAGCTGAAATTAAGGGAAAGCCACCGTGGGGACAATACGCACCAATCAGCGAGGCAGCACACCGGCGGGCAGAGAAACCAGCCAATGCCAGTCAGGCGGAGGCAAAAACCCGCCTCGGAGACCGTAGCCCGGCGGGCAAAGCCACAAACGTGGAGTTCAAATCCCAACGGCTGCAAGAGGGCCAATGGAGACGCTCGCTGCACAGACCCGCCAATCAGAAGAGGAGCCGGAAAGCCCAGAGAGGGCGGGGCCTAGACTCCAGCTCCCCCACCGTCCCCGCCCCCTGGTCCCCTGTTGCCTCCTTCTTCACAGGATCCTCCTTTTTCCCAGTTGCGGGGGAAGAGACTCTGGCGGTGCCTGCCAGAGATGCCTGGTTCCTAGCTGAGAAGTGGCAGTGCGCCTGGGACAGTGACCCATTCAGTCACCCCCAGGACAGGAGGCAAGTTCAGGCCGGTAGTTAGAAGGCTTAGGCTCTGGTCCGGGTTCCGCCATCTCCTCTGCTATGTGATTTCCAAGCAGGTCACTGCACTCTCTCTGCCTCAGATTTCCTTCCCTGTCGACCAGGGGTAATAAAAACAGCTACAGAGCAAAGCTGCTGTGGGGCACAAAGAAAGGAAGCTCTAGGTTCCAGGTTCTGGACCTTCATCTCCCTCAGTTGAGGGACGCCCAAGGAAACAGGACAAGGTGAATCTTCTTGAATTTCAGTTCTGGGGCGCCTCAGACAACGAGACGAGACCCTCAGCTCTTCTGGCCCTCCCCAACTTCCGGCGCTCCCCAACTTCCGGCGGGCCGACCGGAAGCGCCTCGGCGTGGCGGAGCGTCAAGGCGGCTCTGCACCGGAACTTGGGGGGCGGGGTCAAGGCGGGCCCTACGCCCGGAGCTGCTTGGGTAAAGCCCAAGATGGCTGCGCGCACCTAGTGCCGGAGTGAGGACAGCGGTGACCGTACCTGTCATCTTCTCGATGGTCAGGTCTGGCCCTCACTGCTGTGCCCGTGCGGAGGCTGTTGTAGAGGAGAGACGAGAACAATGGCTGGGAGCCTCTCTTGGGTGACAGGCAGGGGCCTATGGGGCTGGGTGCCTCTGGCCTGCAGAAGCTTCTCTTTGGGTAAGTGGCTGTTACAGAAAGACGCCCCGAGAACTGCTTTTCAGTAAGCGGCTCAGATTAATTTCCTTTCTTCCCCATCCCTAGGTGTTCCTAGATTGTTCCATGTAAGGGTCACCCTCCCGCCACCCAAAGTGGTTGATCGTTGGAACGAGAAGAGGGCCATGTTCGGGGTGTATGACAACATCGGAATCCTAGGTAAGAGTCGACTCCGTGGTGCAGAATTTCAGAACAGTTATGCTGTAACGATTATTTTCTTTCACCTCTGTGGAAATGGTGCCTTATTCAGTAGTAAGAACAAACACGTGGTTGTTTACATTGTGTTCGGCGCTGTTCTGTGTGCCTTACATGTACTGACACATTTAATCATAACCTTTTCACTTTACAGGTGAGGAAACTGAGGCACAGGAAGGTTAAGTAATTTTTCCAAAGCCAGCAAATATCAGTGCCAGAATTTGAACCCCAAGCAGGCTTGCTACGGAGTTTGTATTCTTGATACTGTAGCGGAATGTGTGTTGTCGATTGGTGCTGCTCCGGGAGATTCAACTGTGTTGAAGGCTTAGCTGATGGAGGCTGGGTTCTCTCGTTTTGGTACTAATACGTGCTCTCACATTACGCAGGAAACTTTGAAAAACACCCTAAAGAACTGATCAAGGGCCCTATATGGCTTCGGGGCTGGAAGGGGAATGAATTGCAGCGTTGTATCCGAAAGAAGAGAATGGTTGGAAATCGGATGTTCATTGATGACCTGCACAACCTTAACAAACGCATCAGCTATCTCTACAAACACTTTAACCGACATGGGAAGTACCGGTAGAAGAGAGACCTGGGAACTGTGGAATGGGACTTGTTTGGAATCTGTTATCCACATGTTTTGCTTTCCTCTGGATGCTATTTTACTTATTCATGTGAACTAGGAAGTGTAACTCATCCCTAAGTCTTATAGCCTTAGGTTTGGACTCACCACTTGCCCTTTGAGTCTAACCATGCCTGTGGTGTTTAAAAAATAAAAATTATTTTTGGCACCTTTTCACATTTGGCCCTTCATGTATTGAAAGTGATAACTTTAAATTGCCCCATTGTGCCATCATGTTAAATGTATTTTTAAAAACCCTTCCACACTGGAGTGAAATGTAATAGAAAAATGGAATTATACTTTTGCACTGTTCTTATCAAAAAATATTTATTGGCTATCTTTTCTGAGCTGAGAACTGTAGGAAAAACAAAGTATAATGTATCCTCCCCCATGCTTTTATAGTCAGGGGTATAAAGTTATAGTCTCACATGTACACTTTAATATGAAGCATTAAGTACCATATGGGTGGTTGGCATGAATGATTCCTAAGCCTAACTGATCATCAGAATCTCTGGGTAGTTTAACAGTTTCAAAAGCTGGTCCCTGGCCCCCAGAGATTTGACAGCTGTAGAGCTGAACTGAGTCTTGTGCATTTACGTGTTTTTTTTTTTTTCCTAATAATTACAAAGAATATATCCATACATACAGACATACAGTGCAAATTTTAAAATTACAAAAGAGTAAGTAGATGAAAAGTATTCTCACAGCTTGTTTTTTTATGCACCTTCTTGGAGGCAACCACTCTTAAGAGATTCTTTGTAATTCTAAACATGTACTGTGTATGTATAAGCCTTACTATTTATCTATCTCTTTTTTTAAAAGTAGGATTCCATACACACTATTCATGGTGCATGGTGCATTTTCAATTGACAGCACTTAGGTATTGTTTTATATTCTCACATTATGTACTGTAATGATTTAGTGGGTTCCATTTTGATAGACTTTTAGATTGTTTTCAGGCTTTTGCTTTTTGAAAGTATAACTTCTCTAATTTTTGGTAATTCTAATTTTAAAAGCCAGATGATTTTAATTAGCTGTGTTTGGAAACCACTAATGTGGACTGGAGGATAAATAACCTAGACAGGAGAATGTATTTGGCCTAATCAGGAGAGGCTTCATAGAAGAGGTTGAATTTCAGTAAGCAGAGAAACAAGTATAATGTTTCAAGTGGGGAAGAGAATAGTGATCAGTGGTGCATGGTGAGAGGACACAGAATGTGCTGGGAGATGGCTGGGTAGGTCTACCTATAATGAAGCATAGTATGGCACTCTCTGCTTTTTTGTCTTTTAACAATTTCACTGGCCATGAATCAAGTTAAATAAGGTTGACATTACTCAATCAAGAGGAGAAAAATGTAGCAACAATTTCTAGAATTGTGTTGTGATTGGGGTTAAGTTTAGTATGTCTCCAGTGCCTAGTATATATGAGGCTCTCAATAAATATTTGCAGAATGAAATAAGGAAAATATTTGATGTACTGCTTTTAAAGAAATCTTTTATGTGGCTTTAAAGTGCTATTTGTGTTTCTTAGGATGGTTTATTAGGTTGATGTGAATAAGTCTCTACTATAGTATAGATTATAGATTAAAAACATGGCCTTTGGAGTCAGGTCTAGACTTAAACCCAAGCTCTACCACTCTGTTTATATGACCCTAGGCAAAGTAGCTAATGTCTATGAGCCTTAGTTTTTGTTTTTTTTTTCCAGCCTGTCAAGTAGGAATAATACAACACCTTCGTCTTAGGGTTGTGTGAGGAATAAATTAAATTATGTGTGTAAAATATTTAATACAGAGTTTGGCTAGTGCAGATGGTAATGACACTCCTCTGGAGTGTATAGGTGCCAAAAATTAGGAAAAACCTGAAGAGGGGGTTGGTATAGCTCGGTGGTAAAGGAGGTCCTGGGCTGAATCCTTAGTACCTCCATAAAGAAAACAAACAAACAAACAAACAAAAAAAACTGAAGAAATTGAATGGAAATATGTTTTTTAAGTTATTCAAACTTTTCATTTATAAGAGTAGCGTTGCAAACTAAAGAAAATTACTTATAGACACAAATTGGGATTTGAAGATTAAGGAATTATGGTGATTAGGTCTTTTATTTGATCCCAGTCCTTTAAAGTTAGTACCTGTTTCAATTATCTATTGTTAAATAATAATCCACCCCCAAACTTAGTGACTGAAAACAATTTATTATTTTTTTAATTGAAGTATAGTTGATTTACAATATTGTATTTATTTCAGGTATATAGCAATGTCGTTCAGTTAATGTATTTTTTCAGATTCTTTTCCATTATAGGTTATTACAAGATGTTGAGTATAGTTCCCTGTGCTATATAGGAAATCTTTGTAGCTTATCTATTTTATGTGTAGTTGTATTTGTTAATCTCATACTCCCAATTTATCCTTCTCCTCCCTCTCTTTCCTCTTTTGTAACCATAAGTTTGTTTTCTATGTCTGTGAGTCTGTTTCTGTTTTGTATATAGATTCATTTGTATTATTTTTTAGATTCCATGTATAAGTGACATCATATATTTGTCTTTCCCTGTCTGACTTCATGTAGTATGATAATCTCTAGGTCGATCCATGTTGCTGCAAACAGCACTATTTCATTCTTTTTTATGGCCGAGTAATATTCCATCATGTACATCTTCTTAAGCCAGTCATTTGTTGATGGGCACTTGGGTTGTTTACATGTCTTGGCTATTGTAAATAGTGCTGCTGTGAATGTTGGAGTGAAAACACCAATTTATTAATTCATATTCTCTGGTTTATCTGGGCTCAGCAGGGCAGTTCTGCGCTATTTGGTGTGGATTGAAGGTCAATCCCAGCATCCAGCTGGGAGCTTGGTTAGAACTATAATGTCCAAGATGTCTTCACTGACATGTCTAGTGCCTCAGTTAGAATGGCTGAGTGTTTTTTTTTTTTTTTTTCTATGTGGTATCATTAATCAGTAGTCTAGATAGCCCAAACTTCTTTTTATGGAGGCTTGAGTCCAAAGGCAAAAGTGGAAGCTTCAAGATTTGATAGACATAGGCCAGGAAGTGACTTGGTGTCATTTGTGCTGCATTCTACCAGTTAATAAATCACAGCCCAGCCCAGATTCAAGGCTGTGTGGAAATGTACTTGTTTTTTAGATCAGAGAAGCTGCATGCAATTACGGGGATGTGAGGAAGTGTCCACAGCCATATCTGCACATGATCTACCTCAGTCACATCTCATGTCTTTGCTGGGACTTCATCTTCTGGAAGGCTCAACAGAAGTGAAGCCAGATTAGTAAGCATGTGTTAAGTGAAGAGTAGATTTTGGAGAAATGGATTGATGGCTCTATGTGAACATGTATTATGATCCTGGGACTCATGGAAATGTATATGGGAGTCTTGGATCTCAACAGGAATGAGTTTTCACAAGGATGGCTGGAGAGGAGCTGGATGTGAGAATGGAGAGGTTGGTGTGAAGTGTGAGTGACTGGGATCCTTTCATGATTTGGTAGGACTGGAGAAGAGAAAATCAAAATATTTGAGACTCTGCTAAGTGCAAGGTGCCCTGAAGAATACATGCACATGCTTTAGTAGGATGTGTGATTATTGGTGATGAGGACATTGATAGTTCAATTCAACAGGCATGTATAGACTACTTCCTGCTGTGAAGATATATAAGATCATGTTTTCAAGAACAAAACAATCTTGTTTTTGATGTGAAACAGTATGTAACATTTTTACTCAATAAACACTGAACCATTATGTGCAGGGTTATTTGGAGGGACATAATCACTAAGTCAGGGTTAGTTCCTGACTCTCAGTAGCTTTCATTCTACTTAACAGATACATATGTAAACATATGAATTTGGACATGATAACTGAATAGGAAAATTAGTTCTTTTTTTAGCTGGGGGAGGGGTCAGAAAAGTTACTTGTTGAAGAGATGACATTTGAACTAAATTTTGGGAAATTTCAGCTGATGGAAATAGGGAATTGGTGTTAAATATGGACAATAACGTCTATGGGGAGAAACTTTGAAGAACAGGAAATAGTTCAGGTGGGTAAGTGGGGTGGGAGGGGGCAGCCTGGTCCTGGGGGCATAGGCATGTGAGCAAAGGTAGGAATACTGACATAGGACTAAGTTAATGATTGTTAACACACAGTGAGCCTTTCTCTAATAGTGGGAGATAAGTTTGGGTAGGAAATGTAGTGCCAAGTAACTAGGAGTCTTGAATGCCGGCCAGGACGAAGAGCTTAGATTTACTTTTCCCCCTGTAGACCAAGCCATTCAATTCTGGCTGCATGTTAGAATTCTCAGCTTGAAACCCAGCAGGACCTTGTGGGGCCTTCCTGGGGACAGAACCCCTCTCCCCTCCCCAGTGTCTTTCTCCCTCTTATTTGTAGAAAAACTTTAGCTTCCTAGGCCTTCCCCAAATTCCAAAGAGCAAATTTAAGCAGAGGAGTGAGAAAATGCAGAAACAAAGAGAAACAGTCAAGCAAGGCAAGATAGTAGTTCAGCCACAAAACAAAGTTGGGGACCTTTAGTTCCCCCTCAGGAGCTGTAGGTAATATCCTGAGCCATATCCTTGAGTTGTTCTGCACATACTAAAACCCCCACCAGGTGGAAGACGTTAACTGCATGCTGACGACAAGCATGCAGACCCCAGAAGTTGAAGACTGAGATAACTGAAATACCACCCTGTTACACCTGCAACAACCCTGTTTCCAAGTAACATCATATTCTGAGGAACTAGAGGTTAGGACTTCAACACAGAAATTTATGGAGGATGCAATTTAACCCACAATAGCCTTCAGTTTCCCCAAGGCATTCTTATACTTTAGGTGTTACTTCTTGAAATTCACGATTCCTTAGAGCTTCCATAGATTATCCAGGTTTGATTTTGAAAGTTAGTCATCTTGTCAGGAAACTGGATTTACAATCCCCAATGCCCTCCTTTCTTACAGTCCCCTCCCTCACTCCTTTTTGTTTAGTTATATCAGCATTTTGGCTTAAATCAGTAGACAGTGTTTACATTATTAGGACTATGTAAATATTGTTTACTACTGAGCCAAGTGGTGTACTGTGGGATAACGTTTTTTTTCTTTTTGAAATTAAAATGCATCTCTTTACTTAAATGCATAAGAATATCCCTTTTTAAAAAGATTTTTAAAAATTGAGGTATAGTCAGTTTACAATGTGTCAGTTTCTGGTGTACAGCATAATGTTTCAGTCATACATATGCATACATAAATTCCTTATCATATTCCTTCTCATTATAGGTTCCTATAAGATATTGAATATGTTCCCTGTTCTATACAGTAGAAACTTGTTTATTTTGTATATAATGGTTAGTATCTGCAACTTATCTTTCTTATTTAAAAAAACTGTGTCTTTATTGAGATACAATCCACATACAATTCACCCAATTCAATGGCTTTTAGTATATTCACTGAATTGTGCTTGTATCACCAAAATCAATTTTAGAATATTTTTATCATTACCCCAGAATGAAACCCCATACCCCTTAGCTGCCACCCTCCATTCCCTCTCTTTCCCAGTTGTAGGCAACCACTAATCCACCTTCTGTCCCTATAGATTCTTGCCTGTCCTGGATATTTCATCTAAATGTAATCGTACACTGTGATCCTTGGTGTCTGGCCTCTTTTTTTTTTAACATTTTTTATTGATTTATAATCATTTTACAATGTTGTGTCAAATTCCAGTGTTCAGCACAATTTTTCAATCATTCATGGACATATACACACTCATTGTCACATTTTTTTCTCTGTGAGTTATCATAACATTTTGTGTATATTTCCCTGTGCTATACAGTGTAATCTTGTTTATCTATTCTACAATTTTGAAATCCCAGTCTATACCTTCCCACCCCTGGCCTCTTTATCTTAGCACAGGTTCAAGATTCCTCCATGTTGTAGTATTAGCACTCTATTTCTTTTTATTGCTATTCCACTATGTGGATATACTATACTATATCCACTTATCAGTTGATGGACATTTGGGTTGTCTATTTTTTTGGCTATTCTAAATAATACTGCTATGAATAATCATGTGCTAGGTTCTGTGTGGGCATTTTCATTTCCCTTGGGTATATACCTAGGAGTGGAATTGCTGGATCACACAGTAACTCTATATTTAACTCTTTGAAGAACTGCTGACTCTTTTCCAAAATGGCTGCATTATTTTGCTTTCTCACGAGCAGTGTATGAGGGTTTAATTTCTTCACATCCGCATCAGCACTTGGTACTATCTGTCTTTTTGGTTATAGCCAGCCTCCTGGTTATATAGTAGTA
Organism: Camelus bactrianus; assembly: GCF_048773025.1. NCBI lineage: Eukaryota > Metazoa > Chordata > Mammalia > Artiodactyla > Camelidae > Camelus > Camelus bactrianus. The sequence goes on along the minus strand of NC_133572.1, from coordinate 4,720,891 downwards.
TCTCATTGTGGCTTTGGTTTGTATTTCTTTAATGGTTAATGATGTGGAGTGTCTTTTCTTGTGCTTATTGGCCATCTGTATATCTTCTTTTGAGAAATGTCAATTTAGGCCCTTTGTCCATTCTCAAATTGGTTTTTTGTTGTTGTTGTTGAGTTGGAAGGGTTCTTTGTATTCCAGATACAAGTACTGTATCAGACACAAGTATTTTGATTTGCAAATATTTTCTCCCATTCTGTGGGTTTTCCTTTCATTTTCTTGATCACGTCCTTTAAGTATAAAAGTTTTAAATTTTGTTGATTCCCTGTCGATTTTTCCTCGTGTTGCTTATCCTGTTGTCGTATCTAAGAAACCACTGCCTACCCAAGGTCATGAAGACATACAACTGTGTTTTAAGAGTTTTATAGCTTTAGCTCTTACATTTAGGTCTTTGATACATTTTGAGTCAGTGTTTCTGAATGATGAGAGGTAGGGATCCCACTCCATTTTTTGCTTGTTGCGGTCCAGTTGTCCCAGCACTACTTACTGAAAAGACTGTTACTTCCCTCATTGTATGATCTTGGCACTCTTGTCAAAATTTAGTTGACATGAGTGTGAGGTAACTTCTCGTTCTTATTCAACTTTTTGTTTTCCCTTAAGTTTATAATTGCCTCTTTTAAAAAATACAATTTTCTGTGTATTTAACTCTAATTTTTTCCATATGTCTCAATAGATCTGTAAAATACTTGTTCACATTCTTTTTCTTTTTTTTTTTAATTACAAAATTATTTATTTTTTCTTTCTTTTTTTTTTTTTGGTGGAGGGAGGTAATTTAGTTTATTTATTTACTTACTCTTTTTTAAATTTTTACATTTTGTATTTAATTTATTTTACTTACTTTATTTTTGGGAGGGAAATAGGCTTACTTATTCATTTATTTTTAGAGGAAGTACTGGGGGTTGAACTCAGGATCTTGTGTATGTTAAGCATGCACTCTACCACTTGAGCTACACCCTCCCCCTATTTACTTATTCTTAAAGGAGGTACTGGGGATTGAACCCAGGACTTCATGCATGCTAAGCATGCGTGCTACCACCTGAGCTATACCCTCCCCACTACGTTCTTTTTCAAATATTTAAGCATGTCAGAACTTTTACAGTTTTTTTCCTCTGGAGACTGTCCGGCAGTTTCTTCCACCCTCCTACTTTAGTCAGGACAGGTTGTTTGTGGGTCTGTTGTGTAACTTTCATTCCAGAGATCTTCTTTCACCAGTTTTGTGTGTGGATCCAGCATTCCATTCCTTAGATCTGCTGCCTTTCTCTTTCCTGTTTACCAGAGTACGTCTTATTGTAGCTTATTTGGAAAAAGAGGTAAAAACTTTGACTCCTTACATATCTGCAAGATATCTATATTCATTTTCTTGTGTAGATATATACTGATCTTTACTGATAGTTTGGCTGTTACAGAATTCTAGGGTAATGATAATTTTTCTTCAGAATTTTAAACGCACTGCCATGTCGTCTTCTATCTTCCAATACTGTACTGAGTTGCCATTTCTATTCCTGTTCCTTTTTTTCCTTCTCTTTTTGAAAGTTTTTAGGATCGTCTCTTTTTCCCTAATATTCTGATATTTCATAAAGATGTGTCTTGATGTGATTCTTTTTCTTTTACTGTGCTGGGCATGTACCATACTGTTTAATCCAGAAAGACTTGTTCAGTTCAGAGAATTTTTCTTGTATTACTTTTGTCATCTCTCTCTCTCATCTTGTTTTCTTTTTTTTAGAACTCCTATTAATCAGACATTGGACTATTTGGCTTGGTTTTCTAACTTTTTGCTTATTTCCTATCTCCATCTTTGTTGGCTCTTGCTCTTGGTTCTTTGTTCTTTACTTGTGTGCATTTCTTGACCACAATTTCTTTTTCTTGGACCTGCATCTGTGCAAAGTCCCCAAGGCCTAGATTGAAGATGAGCTTATCCAGAGAAGATTTGCATTTCTTCGACTGGCTGCTTGGTGGCACTGCCAACCCAGAACCACTTTAAATTCCTGCTATTTTGTTTTTAGGATCAGTAAGGAATTCAGGCAGAAAAGCCACTGCTTGTTATGATAAATTCTCTGCATATATTTAAAAGGAAAAGAAAAGATCTCTAGTAGACACCCAGTTTCCAGATTAGCAATTTTCTATGCAGTACCCTAGAGGCAGTTCAGGTGTTAGCATATTTTAAATCTACTCTTTCAAAATAATACAGTCCTCTGGGGTTCTGGCTTAATGGCAGGGTCCTTCTGTTAGATTTCCAACCCTGTGCAGGCCTTAGGTTCTATCTTCTATGCCACAGTGGCACCCTGTGAGGCCACTATGCCTAAATTGAATTTTTTAGTGAATGCCCTAACCAGGGCAAACCAGGCTTCAGTGCTCAGTTTACCTCTCCAGGTACCAGCTTTCACTTAGTTTTTGGCCCTTATAGTCTACTTTCTTGCCAGCTCACATAAATGCATTTAAAAAATGATCTTTCAGGCAGAGGACCTAGAATAGCTAAACCAATTTTGAAAAAAGAACAAAGTGGGAGAAATAATTCTACCTGATATTAGGGCTTACTATTAAGCCACTGTGTTATTGGCAGTAATTAGATCAGTGTATCATTGGCAGAAGGACAGGCACATAGATCAATGGAACTGAATAGAGAACCCAGAAACAGATCTGCACAAATATGCCCAACTGATTTTTGGAAAAGTGAAAAAAAAATTCAATGGTGGAAGGACTGTTTTTTCAACAAACAATCCTGGAGCAATTGGACATCCACTGACCAAAAAAAAAAAAAAAAGGAACCCCAGCCGAAACTTCGCACTTCATACAACAATTAACTCAAAATGGATTATAGACTTACATGTGAAACATTAAACTATATAACTCCTAGAAAATAAAATAAGAGAAAATCATGAGACTCCAGGGCTAGGCAAAGTGTGATTCCAAAAGTGTGGTGCATTAAAGGACAAGTTGATAGATTGGATCTTAATAAAATTAAAAACGTTTACTCTACAAAATACCCAATTAAGAGGTTGAAAAGACGAATGACAGACTGGGAGAAACCATTTATTTAACAAGATACTTTATAGTAAAAAAAAATGAACAGCCCAACTAGAAAATGGACAAAAGACATGAATAGGCCTTTTACCAAAGACGATATACAGATGGCAAATAAACACATTAAAATACATTCAACATCATTAGCCATCAGGGAAATGAAAATTAAAACAACAGTGATGTATTACTACATGCCTACCAGAATAGCTAAAATAAAAAAAAAAAGACAACACCAAATGCTGGTAAGGATGTGGAGAAACTGGATTCCCCATACATTGCTGGTAGAAATCTAAGATGGTAGTCATTCTGGAAAACAGTTTGGTAGTTTCTTATAAAACTAAACATGCAATTACCTTACTACCCAGCAATTGTACTCTTGGGCATTTATTCCTGAGAAAGGAAAATTTATGTTCATGCAAACCTGTACATGAATGTTTGTAGCAGCTTTATTTGTAATAGGCCCAAACTGGAATCAGCCCCAAAGTCCTTTAAGCTGGTAAATGGTTAAACCAATTGTGGTATATCCATACCATGGAAATACTACTCAGCAACGAAAACTATTGATACACACGGCTTGGGGGGATATCAAGGACATTATGCTGTGAAAAAAAGCCAATCTTAAAAGGTTATATACTGTATGATTCCATTTATATAATGTTCTTGAAATAAAGTTATAGAGATGGAGAACAAGTTAGTGGTTGTCAAGGGTGTAGGATGGGGGTGGGTGTAGTTATAAAGGGATAGCACAAAGGGAGACTTGCAGTGATGTAATAGTTCTGTATCCTGATTGTGGTGGTGGTTACAGGAATCTATTGACACTGCATAAAACTATACACATACACACACAGACACACACACACACACACATGAGTGCATGTAGAAGAGGCAAAATCTGAGTAAGCTCTGTGGATTGTACCAATGTCAATTTCTTGATTTTAATACTGTACTGTGGTTATATAAGATGTTACCATTGGGGGAATCTGGGTGAAGGTGTATAGAGGAAACTCTCTGTACATTCTTTTGGCCACCTTATGTGAATCTGGTGGGCATACTTAGCTGTACATGCTGCCAGACACAATTCCTCCCATTCTGTTTGTCTTTGACGGTTTATAATTTGTTCTCAATTGTTACAAATTTTCATTTTGATGTGGTTTCAGAAGGGAGATAGAATAAACATGTATGATCAATACATTATGTTTCTAAGAGCAATTGTTTAAGGGTTTTAAAGCAGAATTGTGACATTTGGATAGATGACCCTGGTGGTTTTTTAAAGGATGGATATGAGTGAGGGCAAGATGAAACAGAAAGCTGTTATATTTTGCTAATTCTAAGAGGCACTTTTTTTTCATCTGAACTTCTAAATTGGGGTATCTGGCTATAACTCTTAGCCAGACGACAGTCAGTCATACCGTATTTGTCATACTGGCTCGTAAGAATCAAAATTTGCCGAATGGATGTCTGAGGCTTGGAAGAAAATTCCAGAGGCAGAAAAGGAACATTTAAGAAATGCTGCATCACCAAAGCCCTTGATGGCACACACAGAGGACTACGATGTGTGGAAATCATGCACATCAAAGACTGAGTCAAAAAAATGAATCATAAGGGTCAGCGTCTGAACGTGAAGTTTTACAAATTCTGTGACCCTGTTACTCTTAGTTCTATTTTCCTTTTTATGAATGCATGAAAATGAAATATGATAAAAATCTACATAAAGCAACACTTTCAATAAATATGAAATAAAAATTCTAAGTGGTAAGAAAGCATTGTGTCAGTTTATTTGCGACCTTTTTACTTAGAAGGACATAAAATAATGGTTTTACAACTGATGGCGTCCAGGCAAGCGATAATAATGAAATGAAGTAGGACAGTGGGACAAGTGAAGAGGATTCTTGAAATACTGAGAAGGAAAAATCAACTTCACTTGGTGAATTATTAGAGGCCGGGTAAAGATGAACGGGGAGGAAATCTCGGATGGTTTCCAGGTTTCTAGTTTGGGGAACTGAGTCGATGTGGTAAGTTACCTGGGAGGGGTAGGAGTGGGTGGGAGTTCAATTTAGGAAACTGGTGAGGGCCTTGTTGGCTGTGTAGGACGGATGAACAGAGCCCTCTTACTTACTTTCGTCAGACGGAGCCCCGCGCCCAAGGGACCCGGGAGCCTGCGGCTCTGCCTGGATGGATTCAGCCTCCTCAGAGCTGTTAGAGGAAGGGAAGTGGGATAAAGGCCGGCCAGGCTGGGGTGCCAGGGCCGGACTCCCGGTAGATCACAGGGCTGCCGAGTCGGGGCCACAGCCAGCCAGGACCCGCCCGCCGCTGTCGGCGGGAGCCGCATGATTGGCTGGAGGCGCCGGCGCCGGGGGGCCGTGGGCGGGGCCAGGCTTGAGGACTGGCTCAGCGATTGGCTGGAAAGCACCAAAAACGCCCAACTCAAACTGTTGGAGCCGCCCCTCTAGCGGGCTGGCGCATAGTTCCACCCTGCCCCGTCGCTTAGTTAGACAGGTAAGCAAACCAGAGATGTATTGGTCAGTGAATGATCCTCCCGGCACCGCTCCTCTCCCGAGTCAAGACGAGCAGAGAGCTGTGATTGGCCAATTTTCAGGGGCGGGCACTCTAGGCCTTATCCCGCCTTCGCCCCGGGACTGGAGCCTGTCTCGAGCGTGGATTGGGCCGCAGGGTTGTCAGCGTGATCCAGGGGGCGTGGCCAGTACTAATAAAGACTGGAGCTGGCGCGGCAGCTGCGATAAGTTCCACCGCAGCTAGTGCTCTGGGTGGTCAGCTGGAGGCTGAGTTCGGCGGTGCCGTCGGCTTCACCGCAGCGTTTCCCAGCCGGGTGTCTCGCCGCAGCCTCGGGAGAGGAGACGGACCTCTCCTTCCTCTGTCAGAGACATGTGAGTTGACTCTGGTGTGGGGGGCTCGACACCTCCTTGCCAACTCTCACCCTTCGCGCCGGACTCTGCGGGACCGAAAATGGCGCATTGCAGCAGCTGCGGCGACGCGGGGAAGCACCGCCGCGCGCCGCGCCGGGACCGGGCCACCCCTGGGGTGGAGAGGCAGCACCCAACTCCTGCACCAGCCGCAGCCAGTACCCCACAGGCGGGGCAGGGGCGCGGGGGTCCCACATTCATTGCCCCCTCTCCTCTCTCCTGCAGGGCTCCTCAGTCGGGTCTCAGGCGAAGGTGGGACTTGGAGACACCCGGGTGGGGGCTCCTGGCCTTTTCTTGTCGTTGATTGAAGCCCTTCTCAGGGCCTCTAGAAAGACAGTCATGGGTGCACCTGCCAGTTAGTAACTTGGGTTGCCCTGCAGTCTCTGGATTTGTGTACCACCCTCTTGGCAATGAGCAAAGCTCCAGAAACTTATCTGCCAGTTCTCTGGCGCCAGGTGAGCAGCTCAGAAAGACTCTGTCTAGGGCCAGTGGTATGTGATTCCAAGCAGCCATTCATCCCAAGGCCACCCGTATAGGAGGTTTCTTGTCATTGAGTCCTCGCCAAATATTTGGAAGAGAAATAGAGCTGAGGATGCCCCGCCTTCCCTCAACACATTCAGTTTAGTCTCTGATCATCTCCAACCGCACCCCCATCTCAAGAGCTATGGCTAGACAAATGAAGAACTTCCCATTCTCTCCAGGATCATAGTCTAGATGTATTTGTGTTGCTTCTCTTGGTGACAAAAAAGGGAAAAGATTTACTTCTGTTACCTAAAGGTTATAACTGTCCCTGGATATGTTACTCCTGAGTGTTCCCAACTCCCAGCAAGTAGTAAGTGAAATGGTCCCTTCCATTATAAATGCTTTATAACAGTTTCCCTTTTTCTCTATTTGATGTCTACGATTTTAACAGTATATGATGTTCTGTGCATTTTGGCCAAGCCCTAGGGTTCTATGTGTTTTTATTTTGGGGAGGGGAAGCTTTCTCAGCTGACTGACTCCCAGTAGCATCCATGTGGGACGGAAGCAAGGAGATGAGGAAAGCACGGTAACTAGAAGGGCATCACGAAGTCTCTGACCTTAATCTCGTCATTGGTGCCACCAGCCTGGACTTCTTCCAAGACCAAGCACCGGCTGCTCCCTACTCATTGAATTTTCCCTTTCAATCAGAGAACTAGATTGCTTAGCGCAGTAGTAGCATATGAGTCTGGTGGCTCCCACAGTTTTGTAGCTTTCTCTCCTTTGCTTCCTTGGTGCCTTAGAGAGGGGAATGGAAGAGCAATTCTTTTAACGGGGATGAGTCAGGTGTAATCTGCTAGTATAGCCTCTTTGAGGGATGTTTCTCCATCTTTTTAGACCAAAAGAAATTTACTTAGAGAGGAGGAACTTCTGAGTATTAGTTCTGTTGTGAGTAGTCAAAGCTTTTTCTTTTTGGTGACTTTGTGATGGCTTCACCCCTAGTACATCTACTCTTGGACTGCTCCTATGAGGTATGTTTTGTGAGATTCTCCTTCTACTTAAGGAGTTCTTATTGTGATTTCCATTCTCCATCACATTTAAGAGATCTTCCTCCTGCCTGTGAGTTCTGCCTTGGCAAAGAACATCTCATGCCTTAGGTTAGGTTTCTGGGAATTCTTTAGGAGGTGAATTTAGCTTCCATGTGTTGGGACATGGAGGAGTTTATTTTGAGGACCCCACACTAGATTATTCCCCCCATACCCCTCAACGCCCCTAAGGCTAAGGGAAAGAGAATGACCTCTGTGTATAGTTGTGTAAACCAAAATTTCTCTTTGGCACATAAAGAACGAAGAGTCTCCTGAGACTTGATGCCTATCTAGAAAAGGAAGGGACAGAATGTCTCTGATGCAGGTACACTGAGGACCATTTCCAGTATTTTTCCTTCCTGTCTATGCTCTTGGAACAGTTTCCTAATTAACACAATTGCTTTAGGCCCCAGCTCTATGTAAGTGAAACCCCCATCTTCTCTGCCAGAAACAAAGTAAGCAAATGGTCTTGACTCACTCCACCTACAGAGGCCTTGATGATTCTCCAAGTTGTCCTTACAGCGGCCTCGATATACTAATCATTGTGTGAGACAGGACCAATAACTGGCTCCCCTCAAGCAGAGTCTCTCAGCTGGGCCTTTCCTTTTATATTCAGGCTTTGCAAATAAGAGCTGTTCAGTCCATAGGCTTGTCCTGAGGGTTTAGTCTTGTGTAAGTATTTCTCTTAACCTGGATTGGAGTTTTCCAGCTTGACTTCATGTGAAAGGCTTCTGAGAGCCAGAGAAATGCCATTTAGGCCAAGGCTGGCCCTTCTGTCCCTGTGGCCATTGTGCCAGAGGAAGTTTTTGAGTTTGGGTTGGAGGAGAGCCCGAATGAGATCTCTTGATGCCACCCTGGATGTCCCTGAGCCCCATTGAATTGTTCCAGCATCCTTTGCTTCAGGCCTCTGTGGTGTGTCTCTGTACTGGGTATTGCCAAGGGGCTGGAATCCTTTCTCTTTGCGGATAACCTTATCACCATTGCTTTGGTGGTGTGGCGTGAGAGCGCACGTGGTTCCTTTCTCGTCCTGGTCACTTTGTGTATTCTGGGCACTTCTTTACACAGGTCTGCTCCAGCTCAGCCGCCCACCGAAGGGGCAGAAGGGGCTGCCCCAGGTGGGGGTCCCCCCGGCCCTCCTCCTAATCTGACCAGTAACAGACGACTGCAGCAAACCCAGGCACAAGTGGAGGAGGTAGGTGGATAGCTTCTTCTCTGAGAGTTTCCAAATCATGGAATTTTGGAAACTTCTCTTTTCATAGAGGGGCAGCTAAAGGCTCTGGAGGCCAGGCATCCCTTAGAGGTAATGCAGGGCCAGACTTGCTCGTTGCCCAGCTCTCTGGTTGGGAACTTAGCAGCTTTGTTCCTGCGCCCCCCTTAGGTGGTGGACATCATGCGTGTGAATGTGGACAAGGTCCTGGAGAGGGACCAGATACTGTCAGAGCTGGATGACCGAGCCGACGCTTTGCAGGCGGGAGCGTCACAATTTGAGAGCAGCGCTGCCAAGCTAAAGAGGAAGTATTGGTGGAAAAACTGCAAGGTGAATGTTCTTGCCCTCTCCCCCTTCTTCTCCTGGGCCGCAATGCACAGGAGGCAGGAAAACCGTCAGGTTCTACGTTCCTTCCCTCTCGCATCTGCGTCGGGCAGGACTCCTGGGGGCAAATCTGGAAAGCCGCCTTCTTGGGCTGCATTACCCAAGCTGGCCACCAGGGTAGGCTAGAGTACTCAAAACCACTAACTCCGGACTGGGAGACCCCGAGGAGTTTGGAGGAGTTTGGAAACAGTTAGTCAAGCTGCTTTTTCCCAAACGACCCCCGGGGAAAAATTCTCACCTGGCCCTTCCTCAGACACACCCAACATCCACACGATGGCTAGAGTAGAAATATATTTAAATACCTGCAGCCTTTGGGAATGAGCCAAACACTTTATGATGAAAAATGAACGAGCTGGCTAAAAATTTTAAGTCTGCACCTCCACTGGAGTTCCTCTGAAAGCCTCCAGGCAACAGAAACGAGGGAGAAAGGCGCAAGCTGCAGACCCTCTGATGTCCTCGGGAAGCTGCAGCTGTGGTGCAGGGGTTTCTGCCTGGCAGGGAAGCACGAGGGGTGGGAGGCCTTCAGCTGCCCTGGGTGCCCTGCGGTTCCTTCCACTGCCCCCAGGACAGAGGAGGTTCTCATCCCACGTCTCTAGTCCCGGCTCCTTTCCTTCTTCCCCAACTCCAATGGCTCATTTTTTGTCTGTGTTTCTCCAGATGATGATCATGCTGGGAGCTATCTGTGCCATCATCGTGGTAGTTATTGTAAGTAAGTATCGCTGAGGTTGCTGGTGGGGTGAAGAGGTGGGAAGGTCCCGGAGTCTTCTCCCAGCCCTGCCTGCCTGCCTGCCTGGGGAGTGGGGCTGCTCTGACTGAGGTATGGAGATCGCTGCCGGGGGGTCGTCATCTGGTTCTGGGGGAGGAAGGGCAGAGACCAGGGACTTGATGGATGAGCCTTCCCTCTGCAAGGCTCCATGGGAAGATGGTCCCTCGTGTTCCGAGGAAGTGGAGTTGTGCCGTTTGTCACCAGCTCGGGTCAGAGGGAGACTGTGGGGATGGGACACCTACAACAACACCTGAATGTCTAATAACCTGATGTAATTTGCCCTCTTGTTTTCTCCTGTCTCTTTCTCTTTTCCATCTGGGACCTCCTGATTCCTGTGTCCAGTCTACTTTTTTACTTGAGAATGTGCCGCCCCCTCCCTGTCCTCCATTGCCACCCAAACTCACGTCCTTCTCCCTCTGTGTCTCCCCAGAACATTCCCATCCGCCTTCCTCCATCCCAGCCTTGCTTCTCCATCGCCCACTCCTTCTCTTCTGTTGCTTTCATTTGCACTCTGTCCCGCGACACTAGAAATGCTGCTCGTGGCACAGTCTGGAAGTCACCACCTGAAGAAGGGTGGCTGGTGTCTCCTTCCTACCCTCTCATGTTCTTTCAAGTTTCCCCAAAGCCAAAAAGGGTAGGAGCCCAAGGGGCAGGGAAGGGGTGTCGCTGAGGTGTCGTGCCCAAGAAGGTGGCAGGACTGGGGAGGGAGAAGAGTGTCATGCCCGTGGTGTTGCCGCTGGCTGGAGGGGGCTGAGGACAGCTGGGAGAATGCCCCGGCCACTCGGAGCCCTGCTCCTGTGCCAGGCCTGAGGAGGACCCTGGGGCAGCCTAAAGTCCAACTTGGTCCTGGTGCAAGACCCTTTATAAAGTCAAACCTGTTTTTTTGCAGTTAGTTCCAATCTGTTGATCCAAGATTTTCTATGTCTTCAGGGATCTTACAGCCTTCTACTCTGTCCTCCAGAGACCCAGAGAACACGTATTTATAGCAAAAATGCCAGGACTCTCATTCCATCCTAGAAGCGGTGCCACAGGCTCACACCTGGGAAGGGCTGTCCCTTGTCCACGTTTTCTGCAGCATCCTGTATTGTTCACGGGGGCATCAAATGATTTCCTATAGCCAGAGTCTGAGACTCTCATGTAAATTTATTCATGGGCCTAGATAAAGAGAGACTGCCTGTTAGTTATAGAGCAACATGAGTCTGGGGCCTTACTTGAAAATACCAAGCTCAGGGGAAGCCACTTCTTGTCCTCCTGTTCTGTCCTGTTGATAAAGGAGCATGTGGCGTTGGAAGTGAGGATCCCTGAACTCCGCAGGCATCCTTTCCTCCACACCACCCCCATGTACTGCCAAAGGCAGGGATGAGGCAAGAGGTCCTTCCTGAGGCCTGGCCGCTCCTGAGTGTTTAGAGAAGCCTGGTACCCCTGCTGACCCAGTCTTGGGGAGGAGGCGGGACAGTCCGCAGACAAGGCGTGCTCGTGGACCACTGTGCCGCCACGGGGCCTTCTCATCTAGAGCGGCCTCTGTCCTTCCAGCAGCCCGTTCCCCTCCAGAGCACACCTGCCTGTCTGAATTCCACGTTGCCTCCTCTCCTTCCCCCGTCTCTGTGTGGTTTGTGGCACAGTGGGCCCTGAGGACGGGCTTCAGGAAAGGGTACTGAGTGAGATGGACCCGGCTGAGGGGACCACCCATGTCCCTCGTCCACCTGCACTAGGAGGCTGAGGCTGGGCTGGGCCGAGCTCGCTTTCCATGCAGCAGCATTTCGTGACGCAAAACCATCCTTCCTCTCCCTTCGCCCTGTTCCCACATTCCCTTCGTCCTGCCCCAGGGCAGGACGGAAGAGCTGGACGAAGGCAGTCAGTGTACCCTCCTAACGGTCCCCCCGAAGGCCTCCACTCTCCTCTGGGCTCCCCCATGCCTAATGCAGGGGGTCACCGCTGGAGAAGAACCACCACTGTCCTCGATGTGGCCTGAGCCTGGAGCAAATCCGCCCTCTGGGTCCGCCCTGCCCACCCCGTCACAGGAATCACTTCCTGGGCTTCTGTCCCTCTGAGGCTCCCCAGATGTAGCTGGCTTTGTTCTTCTGGAGATGTTAGCCCTTCTACTCTCTTTCTCAGCCCCCCCAACCCCCTTCTGTGTCTGCTCTCCCCCTCCCCTCCCACCAGCCATGTGCATGAACAAATACGCAGCTAAAGCCGGGCCTCCTGCAGCCCCTGCTCCGGTTTCCACTGTGTGTCTGTCATCACCTCTGCCTTTTTTCCTAACCCCAATCTCATACTTGTATAGAATAATAAGTTGTACTTCCACCAAAGGCATGTGGCATATTTACCAATTTCCTGTATTCTGAACAAAGGCAAAAAAAAAAATTACAACTTCCTACCACTCAACTGATTTGGTTATTGTTTGGGTTGGAGAGTCTGAGGCGGGGCAGAGGGGGCTGCTGTCTCTTTCCAACTTCTCTGTGGTCTTGCTTGGGGCCAGGGTGGCTTCCATGTGCCGTCGGTCTTCTCGAGATGAAAGATCTGGGCGCTGGTGGAGGAAGTGGTCTCCACTGTCAGCCTTCGTACCTGAAGGGGCCCAGGTCTTCTGGGTACAGGAGGTGGCGGGTGGTGACAGGAAGCTGAGTGGGCGTCTCCCTGACAAACACCTGCAGGCTTCTCACACATCTGCTGTCTCCTCCCTCCCCGCTCCTGGGCTCTGTTCCCCGTTGTCCGCACACACAGCTGTCTCACGCTGAGTCCCCCTGCAGTGACCAGGCCCGCTTTAGAAGTGACCGAAAGGAGAAATCTCTCCTCTGCTACTGAGGGCATGAGGGGTTTGTCAGTGTAAGGGCCCAGCAACTCCACAAGTGCAGGCCCTTGACCGCAGTCCAGAGTTACGCAGAGCAACTGAGATGGGGCCCCGGGGCTCCTGCTGGGGGTCTTCGTTTCACACCTTGCACACTTTGCACGTCGGAGCAGCGAGGCCGGGGGCAGGTCTCCGTGGGGCCCAGCGTGGGGAAAAACAGGAAAGTGGAGAAGCTTTGCTTTCGAGGACGTGGGGGGTTTATTGGGACAGAGCTCAGGGACTGTGTGTAGTGGCCCAGCCCCCACCCCTCGCCCCACTACCCCCACGTGTTCTTTCTTTAATTTTTTTCTGTTACCTTTTGCTACCAGCACACTTCAAATCTGGCTCATGTTTTAACGTCCACCCAGACCTCCTGCCTTCCTCTCACCTCTTCACATTCCCTCCCTCGGAAAACCAGCCCAGGGTACACGGTGGCAGAAGGCCGGCGTCCCTGTGCCTTCTTCATACCTTTCCCGGGGCCTTTTTGAGCTCTGGGACCCGGCTTAGAGTCCTTCAGGGAGAATGTGACTATCTTTTAAGTCTAAGGCAGGAGAGTGGCTACCCAGAGTGCCTCGGGGTCTCGGCAGGCCTTGGTGAGGTAGCTAGGAGAAAACAAGAGGGGACAGGCTTGGGTTCAGCTGGGGTCACCCCAAGAGCTGGGGGCTGTGGTGGGGGGCCGGCTGGAGCTTGGGGTGCTTGGGCTTCATCCCTGATCTGGGTGTGGCGATGGTTAGAGCAGGCTGATCTCCAGGTGAGGCGGGTCAGGGCCAGAGTGGAGGACGACCAGGCTCTTTCTTACCTTGGCGTCTCTGCAGCCCCAGGAACAGCAGTGCAAGGAGGAAGAGGCTGCTGGCAAAGAGGACTCCAAAGGCCGTCCCCTGCTCTGTGGGTGACAGGGGCGTAGACAGGGATCAGTAGGGAGGAGTCATACTGAGCCCCACCCTCAGCGTCTGCCCGGCAGGAGGGACAGAGGGTGTGTGTGTCTGTGTGTGTGTGTCTGGTTGAGGAGCCCCTATCAAGGCCTCTCCTGCTCTCGCCCAGGGTCCAGATACACGGTGGGTGGGTGGATGTTCATTTGTTCCTCCACACAGAATCCTCTACCTCTTCCCACCTCAGGACAACATTTTTTCAAACTGCTTTGCAAGAGAGATTTAGTTCAGATTAGCTGTTGACAGTTAAGCTGGAATTTTGTAAATAGCTGGGGAACGATGGGGACAGAGGCACGACCCCATTTCAGGGAAGCTTACAGTCCGCATGGACGTGTGCATTTTAAGGTGCCGATTCTTTATGGTATGACACCTTTCGGTGACATTCTGTGGCCTCTGGATGAAGTTCCAGCTTGAAGGCCTGTTGTTACCTGCCCCCTGAGAGCAGTGGGGGGCGGTTGAGGCTGTAGGGCAATCAGTCTGCCTATTTCTCACACTTTCTATTTTACCATTTCCTAAGCAGGTGAGCTGGGGCAAGTTACTTAAGATCCATCAGGCCAGTTTACTCATCTCTGAAGTGGGAGTCAGGACCACACGTGCGGGCACTCGTCTGGGTGCTCAGGACCGATCTCAAGCTTACGGCCACCTTTTCCCCCGCAGCCTTGCCTCTAGCTGTGCAGGTTCCTGCAATTCTTTTTAGGCAGTTTTATAACTGGGCCTCCACATGTACCTTCTTTTCTGTCCTGGTGTCCCCTCTCCCCCCGAGCTGGCTGAGCTAGCTGGCAGCTCTCCCCGGGTCATCCTCCCTGACTGCCTCGTCTGTCCCCCCGCAGGACTAAGCTCCTCCAGGGTGGGATGAGGAGGTGTTCAGCCCTGGTCTCCAGCTCTCAGCTGTGCCTGGTACCCCATAACCTGGTGGGTAATAAGGTCTTGGGGGACATTTGGTGGGAAGGAAGCCACTGGGACCGTGAGCAAAGCGCTGTGGGAAGCAGAACAGGCCAGAGGGGGTGGGAGCTGTGAGCCCAAACATGAAGTGGGAAAAGGAGGGCACCCCTGTACCTGGTGGGGCAACCCAGGTGTTGGCCCCAAGAGGCTCCTCCAGGGAGACGTGGGTGACTTGGCAGCTGTAAGTGGCGCCCGCAGAGCCAGGTTCTGCCGTCAGCGAGGAGGAGATGCTGTAAGTGCCTGCCGTGCTCTGCCGGAGGCTGGAGAAGGAGGCGCCAGAGACCGGGACCCGGGCTCCATCCAGCTCCTCTCGGGTCCACGTCACAGTCACATCCAGAGGATAATAGCCGGTGACACTGCAGATGAGGGTGGTTGGCAGGGCTTCGTTGGCCAGGCTTAGTTGTACTTTGGGGCGAGCTGGAAGAAAGGAGGAGTAATAAAATTCCAGGGGGGGCCTTTGGGACAGCTGAGGAGCCTAGAGCCTCTCCTGCTGAGCCCACGAGCGTTGTGGAGGGTGAAGGTTCCTCCTCAGGGGGTGATGGGGGTGTGAGGGGTCCATCTGGGATGCAGGACATAAGGGGGGACAATTTCCACAGGTAACTGAAAAGCAATAGCAAAACCAGCTAAAGACTGGCTTGCTTTTTAGTGACACAGGCCAGTGATTTGAAAGGATATCAGTGGTGAAACAGTCCTCCCGGTCAGGACCACTCCCACAGCCCCTCCTTGGTTTGCCACTGCCCCTCCTCAGGACGTGCTCCAAGTGGATGGGGTGACAGGAGACAGCCATCCAGGGCGGGGCAGCGGGACCCTGGGCTGGGGAGTGTCTCAGTGGAATTACCCCAGAGCCTGGTGGGAAGCTCAATCTGATGCCATGTGGGCTTCTAGGATGGAGAGGTGTTCAGGTCGTGCGAATGCAGTCTGCCTCTCGGGAAACTGCCCCTGTGTTTGATCTCACTCTGGACAACACTCCCAACAGGCGTATCCCTTTCCCTCTCCCCAGATCACTGAGGTCTGGCCTCACCTTGGACGTGGAGCTGGATAATCTGTTGCGCTCGGAAGCGGGAGGTGGAGATCTGGCATACATAGGCCCCTTCATCCTTCACAGTGAGGCTGGGGAGGGTGAGGGAGGCGTCCCCAGTGAGGAGTAGCTGCTCAGGCTCCAGGGTGGCACCCTCCCGCTTGGCCTGCCCCTGCCCCGTGGTCCAGCTGTACACCAGTCGTCCACTCCCCATGTGCTGCAGCCGCCACTCTACGTTGGTGAGGACCAAGCCTGGTGCCATGGAGAAGCCACAGGGCAGGGAGACTGAGGACCCCAGCAGGAGGTCCAGGGACGGGGTCCGTGCTGTCACCTGGAACTCCACTGCGGGAGAGAAAGAGGGATGACTGGGGACTGCTCCCTGTTTGAGGCCACCTGGTCTCTGAGCTGTGGCATGCTGGGGGCGTGGTGAGAGGCAGCATGGCACACGTGGTACTTTTTGGAGTCACTTACCCCTTGGCTGATCTGATGAAAGTTATGGCCTGGGAGAAATACACATGGAAAACTCTGGATTACCGTTGACCCTCCGGTAACAACTAGTGGAGTGACAGACAGAGCTTTTGGAAGCCAGGCACTTCCACTTAACTGGCTCTGTGACCTTGGGTGAGCCGCTCAGTGTCGCCAAGCTCATCTGCTGAGAAGACTAAAGGAGTCAGTTTAAAAAAGCACACAGTGGCGGTATTTGTGCCAAATGGGCTGAACCTCATTCTAATTAGGAAAACAATCAGATAAATCCAAATGCCAGGATGTCTACAAGACAGTGGCCTGGGCTCCGAAACGCCCAGGCTCTGAAGACTGTTCTGGAGTAAAGGGTGCTGAAGGGACAGGACAACTGTACGCCATGCACAATCCTTGTTTGAACCCTGGCCTCCAAAAACAAAACAAAATGAAAACCCTGAAAGCTGTAAAGACCACTACAGGGGCAAATGAAGATGTTTGAATTTGGACTTAATAGTTGATAGTATTATTGTATCCGTTTTAAAAATGCCTTCAATATGGTTATCAGGAGCAGACCAGCCCGGGGTGTGGGGAGATGGGGACAGTCCGCGCTGGCAGGGAGGAGTGTGTTGTCACTGATACGGTTCACAATTGCCGGTGGAGAGTCATGCTGAGAACATGCATTACTGAGTTACCTGCACTCTGCACCCCGATACTGCCCACACCCCCAGTAGACCACTCCACACCAGGGTTGGCTGCTGAGGCAATGGTTTTATGATAATGGAGAACATTCTTTTTTTTTAATTTTTAAAAAATTTGTTTATTTTGGTGGGGAGGTAATTGTTTTTTAAATTTTTATTTAGTTTTTTTTTTTTAATGGAGGTACTGGGGATTGAACCTAGGACCTCATGCATACTAGGCATGCACTCTACCACTGAGCTATACCCTCCCCCCCGATAATGGAGAACATTCCTGTCTTTGGTGATAAACTAACACACGCTATCCCTGGAAGCATTTGGGATGAAGTGTGGTGATGTCTGCAGTTTATTCTCAGTTAAGAAGGGGGAAAATATATGGAGAGAGAGGGTGAGGGAGGGTGAGAGGATGTGGCAACATGTTAACTGGTGAATCCAGGTGCATGGTATACAGGCGTTTATTATTATTTCACCTTTTTCGTAGGTTTGAAATACCCCCCCCAAAAGGGGGGCAATGCCTAGCCTTGCTAGGACTACGGTTGACCCTGGACAGACATGAGGACCCTTTTTCTGATGTAGCAGGATACATTTAGGGTGGACCACAGGATGGTTTGTGTGTTCTGGAGCTTTCTAAGGGTAGGAGGGTAGCCCCCTAATCTCCTCTGGACTTGGCTGTCTCTTCTTACAAAATATTGGATTTGATGCATTTTGGAGAAACCTGTCACCATGTTCTCAATTTCCTGTGTCCCCTGGGACGTGCAAGGTTGTAGAGGGCAAGGACCGGGTTTTACTGGTAAGAGATAATGAACAAATCCCGCGTGCCTGTGCTCTCTGTTCGCGTCATCTTGAAGCACCCAGGCTAGCTGTGCCGGGGAGAAACTGCTGCTTGGCTCAGTGAGACTGCTGTGGACAGCATAGAGGAATAGAACCACCCATGTCTTATGTCCTCAGGCCACCCCGCAAGGTGAGAACTGTCCCCATTTGGGGTCTTTAGGAAGAGAGTACTGAGGCCTAGAGGACACCCTGAGATGACCGATATGCATGGAGGCAGACATGTCCCCTTCTACTATTCTCCCATCTCTGACCACTTAAAAAAAAACACAACTTTCTTGTGCTGTTTTTCATTTTCTCACCTGCAGTTTGCACAGTCCTCTGGGGGCTCAGGGGCAGGTTCAGCGTGGGATGCAAGACAGCCCCATTCTCAGCATCCCCGAGAGTTTTCATCACCATGGAGATACTAGGTCCCCCTCCAGACACCTGCACGTTGGTGATGAACCAGGCTGCCGTCTCCATGGCGGCCTCTTGCCTGGCCTGGAGAGAGTAACGGGAGATCTCACAGGTCACGTCGTTCCCGCTGCAGTCAGCGTGGAGCAAGGCCTCGGCCTGGGGCATCTGTACCAGGTTCACTGGGGGAGAAGGGCAGCACAGGGGTCTAGCTGGATTGAGAACACCTGGGCCGACAGGAAGCAGGTGTGGCTGGTGTCCTTGGGAACTGGGCTCCAGAACTGGAGGGAGCCCAGACGGACTGGGACACAGGGTAGTGTTCTTACCTGAGGCCTCGAAGATAATCTGGGTGTCATCCTTGGCCAGTGTGCCCCCTTGGAAATCTGTGAGGCCTTCTAGGGAGCCATCATCTGGCACTGGCACCTGCTTCAGCACCAACAAGGCCTTTACCGTGTTCCTACTGCTGGCAAAAGCTCCATGGTGAGAACCTTCCTTCACCAGGAAGCAGTCCAGCACCACATCCACTGCCCGCCACTGCCTCTCTGCTGCAGGCAAAAGGCTGGGGTGAGCACCCTCTTGCCCAGAAAGTTACTTCTATACTTGCTCCCCCGCCCCAAACTGTCGAGTCATCAGCGGGTAACCTTCCCTGTTCCTAGCTGTCTCCACGTCCCTCTCTTCTCCTGTTTTACCCAGAACCAGCTTTCTGGATAGCACCTGCTTCTCCAGGTACATACTTCTTGGTGTGATTTAAAGTCCTGGATTTACCTTGCTCCAGACAGGTTTAGGAAACTGTTATGTCCAGCTATCCCATGAAAAACTATCCCTTCAGTCATAGGAATTTGCAGCAAAATTACCACTGGGAGAGGAGGCGGGTTTGCGTGGCAGTGAGGGCGATGGCAGCTGTGTCTACTCCCCAGCCAGCCCCCATGGTCTGATGGCTCTGGGCCATTACAGGTGGCTCTCCCCTCCCCCACCTCTGGTGGCACCTCCCAAGCGATTTCCTAGCTAGGGCCTCTCTTCCTCTCCTGAAGGTGTCTGCTCCCAGGCCAATGCCCTCTCCAATAGGACAGCAGCCCCCAGCACATCCACCGAAGGGGCCCCTCATTTCTTCATTTGACCCTTTCCGCACAGAGCTGTCAGCCTCTCTTCCCAGCACAATTGGTTCCTTACACTATCAGCCGCTGAGCCTTCCACCCGCTGGGCTTAGAAGGCGACTGGAAGCCATCCCCGGCCCTTTTTCCCTTTTGGGGTCTCAGCGAGGGGCTACCTGATGTTGCTTTAGCCCAACAAGCCCCACCAGCCAGCCCTTCGCGACTCACCGGCGTCTGCCGCCCCGGAGAGAGCCAAGCAGATCAGCAGGCACCATTCCTTGGCGCCCATGGGGGCTGCTCTCAGGCCCTCCTCTCCCGCCGCCCTTACAGTCTCCCTGCCCACCCCCGACCGCAGGCAAGGTCCCGGCTGCAAAGGGGGCTCCAAACACCCCTCGCTGGCAGCTCCTGTCCCCTTCTCTTGTGTCCTCTCTGCCTACTTGACTTTCGCTTTCACTTTGAGGAAGTGTCACCGCGGCTGCCTTTGCCTCTGGGTGAAGCCATTCGCGCAGGAGCCAGAGGCCTGTTCACTGTTCTCCTTTCTTTCCACCTGCTCCCCCGCAAAAAAAAAAAAAAAAAAAAAAAAAATCCCCTGGTGGTTTCAGGACCTGACTTCACTGCATGCACCCTTTTGCCCCCAACCAGCCCCCAAGAAAGTGGAGATGGAAGTACGGGAAGGGAGGCGGGGCGAAGAAAGGGAGGCTGACGCCAGACGAAGGCTCCCCAGTGGCCGGGACCCACCCCAACTTTCGGTGGGTGCCCTACCTACTCCCTCCACCAACCCACGCCTCCCCGCTTCGCGCGCTGGCCCCGGCACTTCTGCGCCGGAGAAGGCTCCGCCCCCAGGCCCCGGGTGGCCAAGGGGGCTGGGCGTGGCCTGCGTTGGGAGACTGCAATTTCTGAGCTGGAGAGCTGCAGGTGCTGCAATCTGTCACTTTATTTCGCCAGGTTTCCAGATCAGCGGTATAGTACGTGGGCCGTTCGTGGGCAGAAGTGTGCTTTCTAACCTGGAGCCCCAGCCCTCTTGCAGCAAAGGGGTGAAGCCGAGGACACACCCGGCTCCTGCTTCCCGCCCTCCACCTCATTCCCTTTTGTCCTCGCCACTGCCAGTCTCGAAAAGGCACACAGGATAGTCTCCCGTCTGTACACAGGAAAGGGTCCTGATGAGAGGATGGTGCTGAAGTTGGGGGTGCCAGCTCTCTATCCCCCTGGATGGCCGGTGGGGTGGGATGGAGGCTAGGACTTGATTGCAGGGCTCCGCCGAGCACCGGCTCAGAGGTAGCAAGCCGGCTCAGGTTTTCGGTAATCCTCCTGAATGGGGATGGCGCCGCCCTCTTCCTCCCTGGGGCAGCTGTATGGACAAGGCTCTGCAGGCGCCGCTGGACTTTCTCCCGCGTCTGCGGAGGGAGAATGGGATGAGGCTTGGCCGGCGGTGGGGAAGGGGCGAAGGGAGACGGGAGACAGGGTGACCAAAGGCGGGTAGCTTGGGGGAGGGCTGTCAGGAGGGCCCAGCTGAGAAGAGAGGAAGGGAGGGAATAGGGTGGAAAAGGTGGAGCTGGAGAAGTTCGATGAGCTTCCAGGTCGGGTGGCAGGGCCCAGGTGGTGGGGAGGGGTGGGGTGCAGGAACAGGCCTGGAGACCTATATTTTGTCTCTTACTTAATCCGTATTTTCTTTGTTGATGGAGGAACAGGGCTCCGACTATGGTGAAAGCAATGAACATTCCAGAGAGGATCACAAAGATGCGGATGCATTCCGAGCTGCACAGGGACTTTTGGGCTGTGATGGGCAGGGGCCACAGGGGGTTTTGGGGAGGGCCAAGCCCTTGACTCCCCTCATCCCAGCCCTCCTGTCACCCCTGCCTCTCTTCTATCCCCCACCTGCCTCTCCCACCCCCAGCGTTGGCCCAAGTCCTTTCCTAATCCCTGGACTCTGCTTCTCCCTCTTCTTACCCCTCCTCCCAGGACCCTTCTGACTGGCTTCCCTCCTGGACTCTTCTGTGTGCATTCTCTCCTGGGGTGGCCAGTGGGTCGAGAGGGTGGGGGCAGGCTGCAGCATGGAGCCAGCCAGGGTCCGCGTGTGCCTGGCTGTCCTGGCCTCTGGCATCTCTGGAAAAACAGAGACAAGATGAGCAGCAGCCGGGGCCCCAGAGGACACAAGGCCAGGCTGAAGGCCTGAGAGGCCCTAGATGAGATGGGAAGGCAGAGACCGGCTGAATGGGCTGGGCATGGAAGGGGAGGGTGCGCTAGTTGGGGTGTGACCCTTACCCCAAATGACCAGACAAAGGGTTATCTGGAACTTACCTTCAGCGTCAGGTGACTGGAAGGGTTGTGGGTGTGGGCCTGGGGCCTGGTGTGGACGGTCACACTCTGTACACTCCTTGTCCCTGCACTGCCAGCCCTCAGGGCAGGCACACTCAGTATTGGAGGTGAGGGTGCAGTTTCGAATGAGAAGACCTGGAGACAGAGGGGGCGGGGGGAGCAGACGAGGTTACTCCTCTCCCCAGCCGTGTCCCAGGCCCACCTCCAGGGAGGGGCTGCCCTCCCAATCCCGCCTCCCCACCCCCACATAGACCTGCCCCTCCCTCACTGCCACCAGTGCCTTTGCCATTTGTGTTATTGTCATTCAAGACAAAGTTGGACCTTTTAGAAAATTTGTGGTTCAGAAGTAGAAACAGCTTATCTGATTTTCTCTCTTACTCACCGATGCCTTTATAGCTTCTTATTGAAGTACACGCGTCACAAGTGTAAAAGCTTGAGAACTGGGACAAATGGGACTCACGGGTGTAACCAGCACCAGATCAAGAAACAAGGTGACCGGTAGTGTTCCTTGCTAGTCACTAACGCCCTCCCCGCCAAGAATAGCCATTAGTCTAACACCATGAGTTGGTTTTGCCAATTTTGGAACCACCTACAGGGAATCATGTGTATGAACTCATTTGTGCCCGGCTGCTTTTACTCAACTCTTTGTGAGATTAATCCATGTTGCTGAGTGTGATTGTCAGTCATTCTCACTGCTGTGTAGTATTCCACTGTGTGAATATACCACAGTTCATTCGCCCCTTCTACTGTTACTGTGCATTTGGGTAGTTTCCGGCTGTTAGCAATTAGGAGTAGTGCTGCTGTGGTCCCTGACAGGGTTTTAACTTTACTAGAGAGTAAAGTTGATTACTGACATCCTTTGCCTTTGAAATCTAAATTTTATTCGTGTGTCGAGATCAGGTGCTAGGTGGCTGCCAACCAGGCATCCTGGTGGAGGTGGACGTGCGGGGCACTGCGAGGGCAGGGCTCACCCGTCCTTGTGGTTCAGAAGGGGTGATTCTGGGCAAGGCAGCAGCACCCGGATGTGGGCCAGTATTAAAAGGCCTAGTCAGACCCAGGGCACTTGCAGGCAAGTAGGGTCACAGTTCAGCTAAACAGTCCTCAAAAGTTCTCCGCTGGAGAACACCTGTTCCAGGGGGCCACTTTAAATCTGCCAACCTAGGTACACTGGTACATACATAGTTTCTGAAATTCTGGCTAAAATGGAGAAATAATGAAAGTATTCATAACACAGCCACAGACAGTTCATGTCCTAATTTTTAAAAAGATGAAATTACAGAATAGATAAAAACACAAGCGACATACACATTCATTTTCCTAAATTGGCTTTTGGGCAAAAAGGGCTGTTACCCTCTGGCTGGTATCGTTAGGTCCCTAGAGAGATGTGTGCCAAGTTCCAGACAAGCATGCAGTCCACGAATACAGCCAGTTCATCAGTGGGCTGTTGCTCGTCTGAAATCTAAGGTCCTGGGGCCACTTCCTCCCTTGCATTGCCTTGAACCCAGCCATAGACCCCCTCTCAGCAGTCCCTCAAACTCTGCTTGGCCCCTTCCCTGAGACACTTCACCCCAGCTCTCCCCATCACATCCACATGCCCTGCCCAGGGCGCCCCATTTCCCACCATGGGCTCCATTTGCCAGAGCCTTGAAGCCACCAAGGCTCCCCCTCCCCCTCCTCTTTGCTTCTCCACACCCCAATCCCCACCTTGCACCCCCAGACGCTTGCCCATCTCACCAGAGTTACAGTGCCGGCAGCTCTCACAGTGGGGCCGGGTGTGATGGTCTGGCGAGAAGGATACCCCCGGTGTACAGCGACCACACTGAGCAGCCTTCCCTTCCTGGTCGCAGTGCTTCACCAGGAACATTCCTGCGAGCAGAGGTCGAGGGTCAAGGCCCAGTGAAGGCCACTCCCCCCCACCTCTGCAAGGGGCTGCCTCCTGGCCTCTGCAGGAGTCCTCTCTGCTCCCCTTCCCGCCTAGCCTGGTCCTCTCCCTGCACACGCAGCTGGCCCCTGGCAAGGCCAGCTCCTACCTGGCTCACACATCCGGCAGCACAGTTCTTTGGGAGCCCGGTAGTGCTTCTCTGGACAGCTGTTGGGGGCTGGGGTAGCTGAGAGCCCTGCCAGGGTCCCCAGAACCCACAGCCAGCAGGCAGGTGGCAGGGCCATGGCTCCTGCCCTGGCAGCTCTTCCTGCGCCCCGGGTGCTGACCGCGGGCCTTGGCAGAGCTGGCACCTCCCCCGCTGGGCGCCGGTGCCGCTTCTCTGCACCTCCCGGGAAGGTCTTCTCCCCTCGGGGTGGCCCCCTGCCCCGTCGGGTGGCAGGCTGACCTTCGATGCAGTTGAAGCTCTTCTGTGACTGTTTTGCGCTCAGGCAGCCACCCCTCCCCTCCCCCTTTTCCGTGCGCTGGGTGCTGGGAGAGTGTTAAAGGGCAGACTCTGTCAGAGACAAGCTGCTCTTCAAAGACGCCCCCAACACGCCAGCTGTGGTCTCTGTCTCTCTTCCGCTCGTGAAGACTTTAACCCGTCTATGCATACCGCCTTTACAAAATGTTGGTTGTGCACAGACACCCGCCTCTCCTGTTCACGCATCTGTACACAGCGATGCCCGCGTTACCACCGTTCACAGCCGGCGGGCTGACCTGCGTGTCCCCACTGCTCTCCCCCCATCACTTCTTACACAGAAGTGGGCAGTTTAGAGAAGAAAGGGGAACCAGAACTGAGGACAGGCCTGCCTGTTTTTATCTGAAACACTTGGCATCAGATAAATTCAGAATTGTTCAGATTTGGGGGAAGAAACTAGCACCACAAGGCACCCTCACAGGGCTGGGGCGGCACTCAGCGCCAGGCAGCAAAACTACTGAATATTTTAGTGGGGAGAGTAATAACTAGAACCAGCCTGGCATTCGCTGACGTCTGGTTTTATGGCCAAAATAGTTTGCTATGGGCTTGTTCAGAATTGCAAACAAGAGACTTAAACCTGTGTCCTTCTCTGTCAGACGAAGGCCCGGAGTTCATACACAATCACTTAGCCTTCCTGCCAGCCTGTGATATGGGGTCATCCCCTCCCAACTGGCCTCCTTCGCCCTACTGCCACCTTTGTCCTCCCTTCCCACCCCCAGCAGTGTTGGCCACTGGTGGCCATCTCCTCTCCTGCCTCGGGCACTTGGGATTAAAGGTCGATCCTATGGGTCACTGCTTCCCTATTTCTGCGGTTCTCCTGGGAAGACAGATTTGGGGATGTTGGCAATTGACTTTCCCCTCTTTGAGTCCCAGGAACACATGGGTCATACGGCCCTCTGCTCCTCTTTCCCCAAAGACTGGCTTGTCTCTCCGGACCATTTCTGATTCAGGGGCTTTGCTGCTGTTTCCACACTGCTCATAAAATCTCACACCCCCGTGTGCTCATCTGTTAGATCTGTTCTCTATCTCACTCTTTGGTTTCCTTTCTCTTCACTTTTTCCATCCTCCTGCCTTTCCCCAACCTCCTCTCCTCTCTGCAGGAGGGTCGTCTCAAGTGGGAAGCCGCACAAGGGTGTGATCTGAAGAGTTACTTGTGCAAAACCATCCTTTTTTGCGACATCCGCCAGGTGCCTGAACTCCCTTCTTAGAGTGTTCCTGGTGGGATCTGAGGGTGTTGCTGTCACCAGCAGTCCTGACCCCTTTCCCAGATTATGGTCAATATCTCCACTGTTAGTCTTTAGCTTCAAGGCAGGCGTGGAGAGGTGGGGCCCTGCGGGGATGGATGAGACCCTGGAAGATTGATGAGGAGTTGGGGATCTTTGGGGAGAAACTTGCCAAAGGGGGAATTAAGGATGCTGAGATCTAACAGCCTGGGATCCCCCACATGAGGCCTCTGTTCTCTGGGCCAAGCCCCACCCCCTTCTCTACCCATCACTGTTCTGGCCAGGCCGGGGGGCGGTGGGGAGAGCAGGAGCAGGGTCTGCCTGGCTCTCCTGGAGTACCGTCAGGTCTCTGGCCCTGACTTTTCTCTGGACAAATGGAATGACTTCATCTGCCTTCTGTGCTGTTTGCATCAACTTCTGGGGAAGCTTGGCCTGTCCTGGGCTGGCTCCCCAAAAAGCTCTTCCTCTTCTCAACAGGCCCCATGGGTGCAGCCTGCTGACCCCTCCCTCGAAATCCTTCACCACCACTTTCTCTTTTGGGGTTCAGATTCTCCTCACGACTGGCTGGCACAGAGATACATGGTCCCTTCTCAACGGCTCCCTCCCTTTCTTGCATCCTCGGAGGCAGGCTCACAGAAGCCCTTAACCTCTGATGACTTTCATTACTTTTGAGAGGGTAATCTGGAGCAGGGACAGCAGCCTGGATGTCAGCTGGGGTCTCCCTGCCCCTTGATACCTACCCAAGACATCCCACACCTTCCAGTCCAGGCATGCCCCGGGCAGTGTGGGAAGAGGCGGCGCTGGGGGCCTGCCCGGATTCCAGTGGCTCGGGTGTTATGGCGGCCTCTGCTTCTGATTCCTCTTTCAGCTGCAGTCTTGCTCCTGCCTCTCTGCTCTTGGGTATTCCCGTACCTCTGCCCTGGACACAGGGCTTTCTTGAATTTTCCTCCAAACCAGAAGGTTGTCAAGTGTGGCAGAACCTTTACTGAAGCTTTAGATCTCATAAGGATATGTTAGAATTGTGTTTTGGATATTCTGATTCTTTTGGGGGGGGGGAGCAGAGGTAAATAGGTTTGTATTTATTTATTATTTTTTAACTAATGGAGGTTCTGGGGATTGAACCCAGCACCTTGTGCATGCTAAGTGTGTGCTGTACCACGGAGCTGTACCCTCCCTCTGGGTATTCTGATTCTTAGTGGTCCTTCCCACGAAGCAGTTGGAGCACTGAGCGTCCTGGTCCTCCTCCCTCCTTCTGCCACAAACCACCTTTCAGAAACCTGTCAGACAGATACTTCCTCTCTTCAGCCCCTAATCCCCAAATCAGTCTTGGCCCTTTTAAAATCTATAACCAAGTCCTCAGTAGAACTAAGCTCTCTCCAAGATCTTTCCTTAGAAGGAAGTTCTGTTCTATTACATAGACATCAGAAGCCGCATTCCCCAGCCTTATCAAATTCTTCGTTTTCCTAGCCCTCTGTGTCCTCCACTCCATCCTTCTTCCTCCAGCCGCCCAGCCTCCCAGCACTTTAGACCCTCCTCTCCAGCAAGGCTTTGAGAGGCCAACTGGGCAGGGCAGTGGGGTGAGCCAGGTATTAAGGGTCTGGGCGCTCATATCCCAGTTCTGTGATTTGCCCTCCTGGGACTCCTGTCTGGGGGACATGGAGTCTGAGCATCTCTGGGCATTTCTTTCGACCTTAGACCACTTTTCAGTATCTCCGCCCCAGCTCCCAGTGTCTCCTAGCACATAAGGCATCCACTGCATACTAGATGGCCCAGCCTCAGCTTTGTTCCCTGGCAGTTCTATCCATAATTATAAAATCGACGTTTCGGGGGCCCTAGGCCGTACTGCCCTGGTAAGCTCCACTCCTCATCATTTAACAACTATTTGTTGCGTGTCCAGGTACCAGCTAAGTAATGGGACACAACGATGGAAAAGAGGAACGGCTGGTTTCTGCCCTGTGGGAGTATTTACAACCACACAAATCAGAAAATGCTACAGTTCACGGGTTCCCTACCCCAGAGGGGCACTGTTAAACATTTACCACCACACGGCTTCTACTGGCGGACGAGGGCTGGGCCCAGCATTTGTCTTTTGTCCTTTTTTGAATCCTGGGGAGGCAGAGTTCTTCCCTACCTAGGCTCCAGTCCGTCTCCTTCTGGCTTCTAGATAGAACTACCCTGCCTCCCTACTCTGATTCTGCTCAGAATCCTAAACTAGAAGGGCTAGAAGGAAGTCTTCTGATCCCGTGGGTCCACCCCCTCGTTTTACAGATGCCAGAACCATGGGCCCAGGAGGCGAGATGACTTGTTCTTTGTGGCAGAGTTGGGAGGGCACCCAGGCCTCCTGCATCCCAGCCCACTAGCGCCTGGAGCACTGACAGAGCTGGGTGCCCAGGACAGGTGCTGAACTGAATTCACACTGGATAATCCCTTCAGCGGGCGGACATGCCTCGGCTGTTGTACCTTTCAGAGACTGTGCCCTGCCCATGCGCTCTATGAAAACATCGCAGTTCCTTTCTTTCCTTTTCTTTTTCTAAATGGAAATTTAATTATACAAGTAGTATGTTCATAGCATCTCTTTATAGAAAATTAAACCAGTAAAATCCATCAATTCCACCAGAAATAATATGCATTGAGAATTCTTTCACATGCAGGGAGAGGATAGCTCAACTGGTAGAATGCATGCTTAGCATACATAAGGTCCTGGGTTCAATCCCCAGTATCCCCTCTAAAAATAAATAAGTAAGGAAACCTAATTATCTCCCTCAACAATTTTTTAAAAATAAAATAAATTAAAAAAAAGAGAGAGAATTCTTTCACATGTGCCCCAGGAGATGAAGGCAAGAATGTTTAAGCCAGACTATTTGTAACAGCAAAAGAAAAGAAAGGAAAAAAAAAAAAAAAAAAGAACCCATAGGTCCCTAAATGGTAGATGGACTAATAAATGATAGTAGATTCACCTAACAGAGTATTCACCCAGTGTATTGCTTTAAAGGAATAAAGGTGAATGACCTGCGTGCAGCCATGTACGATAATATGGCTGAGTCTTTTTTTTAAATATATTTTTATTGAATGGCTGAGTCTTAAAAACATGGTCTTGCACAACAGTATGAATATATTACTTAATGTCAGTGAATTGTATGCTTAAAAATGGATTAAATGGTCCATTTTATGTTATGTTTATTTTACTGCAAAAAAAACAAGCAAACCAATAAATAAAAATCATAATATTGAGCAATACGGGGTGGGGACGCAAGCCACAGAAAATGCATGAGTGAGAGTTCATGTAGATGAAATAGGAAAACAGGCAGCTTGTTCAGGGATATACACACAAAGGTGGTAGAACTAGAAAGAAAAGTAAGGGAGTGAGAGACACCCCCCACCCCTGGCCCTGAGCTGGTTCCCCTGCTGGGGGAGGAAGGGGATGTATGATCAGGACGCTTCTGAGTTTCTGCTAATGTTCTGATCTTTGCACGGGTTTTCATATTGTTATTTCTCTACACTATTTTGTATATTTGGTGTAGTTCACAATACAAAATTTTAAAAATATAAAATGTGTATATATTTCTATATTCTCATATATATATATATGAATAAAACATATATTTTTTATATTTATATTTATATATATATAAATAAAACATCTGATAAAATCAACTGCAAAACTACTTTGAAGAGACATGCCCTTGACCTGGACGCCTGATTCGAAATTAGAAGACACATCTGAAACAGTTTGACCCAGAGCACCTTTTTTCATCCAGGTCAGGCATGAAAACCAAATATTTGAACTTTGACCCAGAGCCCCTAGTCACTATATATAAAGTATTGGAGCAAGATTTTAAAACTAAAGAAACACATTAAATCACATTGCTCTTACTAAATATATTATTACAAAATATTGGTACATTGTATAATGTTTTGTTATATATTAATGTTTAAGTGAGAGCAAAAATATTTTATGTTGTCATAAGTAAAAGTAATATGATCTTTAAATATAGTTTTCTCCAACATTATGTCATCCTTTTTTATTTAAAAAGTTAGAGGTGAAAATGGAAAATAAATTGAACAGTTATAGGTACGATTCAAATTCCCTTTGATCAGTCTCCTGCCCCCAGGCCTGCTCCTGGTCCTCTCCCTGCCTCACTGTTTCAGATTAGTCAGTATTCTTGCAGAACTTTAAAAAAACAAAAAAATAAATAAATTTTATGCATGTGCCTTATTGTTTTAGGAACGTTCATAGTCAAAAATAAGGGAATTTCCCTTCCTGTTAGGCTGTGTGTTAATCAACAGGTTCTTTTTAAAAAAAATTGTTTTTAATTTTTTGGGGTTTTTTTTTGAGGGGGAGGTAATTAGTTTTATTTGTTTATTTTAGTGGAAGTGCTGGGGACTGAACCCAGGACTGTGTGCACACTAAGCACGCGCTCTTCCACTGAGCTAGACTTTCTTCCAGTAAACAGGTTCTTTTTTGGGGGGATGACAGGTTACCTCTCTTCACTAAAGGATGTACTACACAAGCCTGCAGTAAGTCTTCTAACACAGAGCAGGAAATAAAGCCCATGGAACAAACCGTGCATTGGTTCTCGGCACTTGTTAAAAATGATCTCTTGGAAAAGAAACAGCCCAAGACTGGCAGTTCCATGTTCTTCTTGTGTTGCTTTTTAAAGTCCATCTTTTTCCAGATAAGGAAAGGATGGTTAATTGGCCTCACACCCCAGCCTGCCAGGCAGAATGCTCCAAGGGCTTAGCATACTTTTGTTATGGGTTTTGCTTTGTTTTTTTCGTTAATGATATATAGTACGTATCCATCTAAAATTTGCTTTTGCTTTTTAAATCCAACAATATGTCTTGGAGATCATTTTACATTATACCCGTAGAACTACTAATTTTGATAGCGAATGGATGTACGTCGGCTTTTTGTGAATACTTAGGTTTTTTCCAACATTTCACTATTACAAGTGGTGTCACATAAACATCTTATGCTTGTCTGTGCACGTGGGAGTGTTTCTTTAGAGTAAATTCTGGGCATTGGAATTGCTGAGTCATAGGGTGTGCACATTTTTCACTTTAATAGCTACTGTCAAGTTGCCCTGCACAGTGGCCCTACCAAGCCACACACCCATCAGCCGTGGAATGAGAGCACACATCTCCTCACACCCTGCCAACCTTTCATAGTAGCAAACCATTTCTGACAACTGAATTGGGGGGAAATGCTGTCCCATTGCTGTTTACATTCCTCTGATTACCAGCGAGCCCAGCATCTTTCCATGATCATTGTCCATTTCTATTTCCTCCTTTGTAACTAATGTCTTTTGATCTTTGTGTCAGCACCAGTGTTTTGAAGTCTTGCCTCTTCCCTACAGAAATCCTGTTACGTGACTCAGCCTGCAGGGCCTCTGCCTGTGGGTCCTGTCTGATGTTTGCATTTGCTCTAGGGACTGAGACAAGCCTCCCTGTGGCAGGGGAGGTCACTCCTGTCCCTCCCTCTACAAACCTCCAGAGACATCAGGCCTGCATGGAGGTGGTACCTCCTACCTCATGTGCAAGATGCCAGGGGGACTTGGGAGACCCCCAGGCCCCTCTCCTTCAGCACTAGATGCCTCCCCAAGAGGACACTGTCCTCTGGCTCAGAACGAAGGGCAACTTGGCACATGTTGACGCTTTTTAAATTGAGATAAAATTAAACCATTTTATAATGTACAATCCAGTGGATTTTAGGATTTTTCCCAATGTTGTGCAAATAGCACCACTAATTCCAGAACATTCCCATCTTCCCTAAAAGAAACCTCACACCTACCAGCAGTCAGTCCCACTTTCTCCCCTCCCCCATCTCCTGGCACACACTAATCAATTTTTGGTTTCTATGGATTTGCCTATTCTCAACATTTCATATAAATGCAGTCATATATGTCCATTTGTGTCTGACTTCTTTCACTTTAGTGTAATAGCTTCAAGGTTTATCCATGTTGCAGCATGATTTGGTACTTCATTCTTTTTTATGGCTGAATAGTATTCCGTTGTATGGATAGAACACATTTTGTTTATCCATTTATCAGTTGATGGACATTTGGGTTGTTTCCACTTTTTGACTGTTAGGAATAGTGCTGCTGTCAACATTCACATACAAGTTTCATGTAAACATATGTTTTGAATTCTCCTGGGTGTATACCTATGATTGGAATTGCTGGGTCCTATATTAACTCTATTTTTAACTTCTTAAAGAACTGATGAACTGTTTTCCACAGCAACTGAAGCATTTTACATTCCCACCAGTGGTACATAAAGGTTCCGGTTTCTCTATGTGCTTTTCAACACATGTCAATTTCCATTAAAAAAAAATTATAGCTACCCTTGTTGGTATGAAGAGCTATTTCAATCGTGGTTCTGATTTGTTTCCTTAAGACTAATGATGCTAAGGGGAGCACATAGCTCAAGTGGTAGAGCTCATGCTCAGCATGCATGAGGTCCTGGGTTCAATCCCCAGTACCCCCTCTAAAAAATAAATAAATAAACCAAATACCTCCCCCTGTAAAAAAAAAAAAAAGACTAATGATGCTAGGCCTCTTTGCAGGTGCTTCCTGGATATTTGTATATCTCCTTTGAGAAATGTCTGTTCAAATCCTTTCCCCATGTCTAAACTGGGTTACTTGTCTTTTGTTGAGTTAAAAGAATTCTTTATATATTCTGGACACTAGATTCTTATCAAATATATGATTTTCAAATGTTTTTCTCCATTTTATGGCTTGTTTTTGACTTTCTTGATAGTGTCCTTTTATACATGAATGTTTTAAAT
Organism: Camelus bactrianus; assembly: GCF_048773025.1. Classification (NCBI taxonomy): domain Eukaryota; kingdom Metazoa; phylum Chordata; class Mammalia; order Artiodactyla; family Camelidae; genus Camelus; species Camelus bactrianus. The sequence continues at coordinate 4,689,108 of NC_133572.1, read as the reverse complement.
TTTGATAAAATCCAGTTTACCTATTTTTGTCTTTTGCTGCTTGTGATTTTGGTACCATATTTAAGAAATCATTGCCTAATCCAAGGTCACACAGATTTACACCCATTTCTGACAGTTTTGTGGTTTTATTTCTTTGATCTGTTTTGAGCTAATTTTTTTATATGATTTGAGGTAAGGGTCCAGCTTCATTCTTTTGCCTGTGGATATGCGTTGCCCCAGCACCACTTGTTGAAGAGAGTATTCTTTTCACATTGAATGGTCTTGGCACCCTTGTCAAAAATCAGTTGACCATGATGTAAGAGTTGATTTCTGGACTCTTGAGTTTATTCCACTGATCTGCATGCCAGTCTTTGTGCCAGCACCACACTGTTTTGATTACAGTAGCTTTGTAGTAAGTTTTGAAATCGGGAAGTGTGAGTCCTCCAACTTTGTTCTTCTTCTTCAAGATAATTGTGGCTATTCTGTATCTCTTGCATTTCCATATGAATTTTGGTATTAGCTTGCCTATTTCTGCAAAACAAAGTAGCTAGAATTTTGATAAGGATTGCATTAGATCTGTAGGTGAACTTGGGGAGTATTGTCATCTTAAAATTACTAAGTTTTCCAATCCATAAGAACACAGGATATCTTTCCATTTATTTAGATCTTCCTTGATGTCTTTCAACATTGTTTTGTGGCTTTCAGTGTACAAGTCTTGCACTTTCCTCATTAGATTTATTCCTAAATATTTTGTTCTTTTTAATGCTACTGTAAATGGAATTGTTTTCTGTTGTATTTTTTAATGGAGGTACTGGGGTTAGAACCCAGGACCTCATGCATGCCAAGCATGTGTTCTACCACTGAGCTATTGCCCCCCATTGTATTTTTTGATGCTGTTGTAAATGGAATTATTTTCTTAGTTTCAGTTTCAAATTGTTCATTGTTCATGTAACACTTTGGCTTTTAAAGGAGGCAGTTGTTTTCTCTGCAGAGTTGAAAGGTGATGCCTTGGGGTGTAGGTGTGTGGCCAGTACATCCTGTGGGCCATTGCTTGGGCTTACCTGTGACTTATCTCAAGTCACAGATGGAGAGTCTGAGTCTGTGATGCAAAGGGAAACATGTCTGACTCATCTTTCCCACACTCCCTTTGCTTCTGACGTCTTTACTGGGAGAGGAAGAGAGTGGTTTGGAGGCAGGGGCCTCCCCATCTCTCACAGCTGCTTCCCTGACCTTGGGGTGACTCTGGTGGCATTCCTGAAGGTCAAAGGCTGGGGCAGCCTTCCCTCTTTCCTGTGACTTGGGCCAGAATCCTTCCTCCTTTGATGGGCATCTTTGACATAGAGGAACTTCGAGGGTGACGGGCAGGGTCCTGGAGGCTGGTGAGCTTAGAGGAGTCTGGGGAGGATCAACCAGATGGTGAAACTCTGAAAAGTAGAGGACTATTCAAGGTCAATCTGTGCTGCCTGGATCACATCCAAGGCTGTCTCTGCGTGGTTGCTTACTAGCAGGCCACCAGTTGCTCAAGCTGTGAGTGTGTTTCCACTATAACATGGGATCTTTGATGCTGATCTCACAGGGTGGATGTGAGCTGTTCAGTGTGTTAACACAGGGGCAACACCCAGCACAGAGCTTGTTGCAGAAGGTGCCAGTAAATGTTCCTTGGCGTATGAGTTGATTATCAAGTTCCTTCCTTCTTGGGGTTGGGGCAGTATGAGAGCTCAGGGTTCCTGAAGTGGTGCAGAGCTCATAATGGAAGGGAAACAGTGAAGAAATGCAGCAGGAGGAGATTTATGGGACAAATCTCACCTTTACTAGAGTCCCGAGTTAGCAGCGGGAGCTTTAGGAAGGGCGATGGGGAGGCTTCTGTGGCTGAGGAGATCCTATCACATTTTCATGCTAAAGCAATGTGACAGGCAGGCTAGGTACAGCTGCGAGAAACAGGATATTGCGAGGTCGTGTGTTTTGATATTTGAGAGCACAGAAAAAAAGTCTGTGCATAGTTACTGGAATTTTAAACAAATACTAGTTTATTAAAGTAGTCAATTTCAAAATCTAGTTTTCCTTATGTTCTTTAAGTTCAAAAATAAATTGTTATTCTGTTATGAATATAATAACATTTTAAATCTTGCTGTTTTTCTTTCATTTCAACCTATAGGTTGTGTATGATTATAATAGAGTAAAACAAAGACAATGATCTTCACTTTTATTGGGCATTTTTTATGGTGATAAAGTATGCATCAAAATTACCATCTTAACAATTAGATATCCAGTTCAATAGTATTAAATAGTCATATTTTTGTGCAACCATCACCACTATTCATCCCTGAAACACTTTTCATTTTGTAAAACTGAAACTATACCCATTAAACAAAAATTCCATTCTCCCCTCCTCCTAGCCCCTGGCAACCACCTTTTCTACTTTCTGTTGTTATGATTTTGACTATTCTAAGTACCTCATCTAAGTGGAATCGTACAGTTTTTGTCTTTTTGTGACAGGCTTGCTTTGCCTAGCATGATGTCCTCAGGTTCATCCATGTTGTAGCATATTGCAGAATTCCCTTTCTCTTTAAGGCTGAATAATATTCTACTTTCTGTGTATACCATGTTTTGCTTATTCATTAATCTGTCAACGGACACGTGGGTTGCTTCCACATTTCAGCTATTGAATAATGCTGCTGTAAACCTGGATATACAAATTGAAAGCCGGATAGAACCTGCTTTCAATTCTTTTGGGTATATACCCACAAATGTAATTGCTGGATCATATGGTAATTCTACTTTTAACTTTTTTAGGAGCCACCATACTATTTTCCACAGTGGCTGTACCATTTTAGATTCCTACCAACAGTACACAAGGTTTCCAGTTTCTCCACATTCTTGCCAACACTTATTTTCTATTTTTTTGATAGTAGCCATCCTAATGTGTGTGAGGTGGTGTCTCATCGTAGTTTTGATCTGCATTTCCCTAATGATTAGTGATGCTGATCATCTTTTCACGTGCTTATTGACCATTTGTTTATTTTCTTTGGAGAAATGTCTATTCAAGTTCTTTGCACATTTTTGGGTTGGCTTTGTTGTTGTTGTTGTTGAGTTATCAGAGCTCTCTGTGTATTCTGTATATTAATCCCTTATCAGATATACAGTTTGCAAAAATTTCCTCCCATTCTATTTTTGATGCTGTTGTAAATGGAATTGTTTTCGTAATTTCCTTTTCAGATTGTTCATTATTTGTAGAAATGCAACTGATTTTTGTGTGTTGACTTTGTATGCTGTTATTTTGCTGAATTCATTTATTAGTTCTAATAGTTTTTTTGTGTGTGTGGAATTTTAAGGTTTTTTTTTCCTACGCATAACATCATATCATCTGCAAACAGTGATAATTTTACTTCTTCCTTTCCAATTTGGATGCCTTTTATTTCTTCCTCTTACCTAATTGCTGTGGCTAGAATTTCCAGTGCTATGTTGAATAGTGGTGAACGTGGGCATCCTTGCCTTGTTCTTAATCTAGAGGAAAAGATTTCAGTCTTTCATCACTGAGTATGGTAGTCAGTGTGGGTTTTTAATATAAGACTTTTCTTATGTTGAGGTAGCTTTCTACTAGTCCTAGTTTGTTGAGTGTTTTTTCTTTTTATCATAAATGGGTGTTGAATTTTATCAAATGCTTTTTTTTGGTGTATGTTGAGATGGTCTTGTGTTTTTTTCCCTTCATTTTGTTGATATTACTTGACTGATTTTTGCATGTTGAACCATCCTTGCATTTTTAGAATAAATCCCACCTAATCATAGGTACTGCTGAATTCTGTTTGGTAGTACCTTGTTGAGAATGTTTGTATTAATGTTCATAAAGGATATTGATCTATAGTTTTCTTTTCTTGTAATGTCTTTGCCTGGCTTTGGTATCAGGGTAATAATGTTGGCTTCATAGAATGAGTTAGGAAGTGTCTTCCTCTTCAGTTTTTCAGAAAAATTTGAGAAGACTTAGAATTAGTTATTTAAATGTTTGGTAGACTCCATCAGTGAAGTCACTGAATCCAGCACTTTTCTTTGTAGGGAGACTTTTTATTTTTTTGAAGTATAGTTGATTTACAATATTGTGTTAATTTCAAGTGTACAGCAAAGTGACTCATTTATATATATACACACACATAGATATATGTTTTTTCATATTATTTTCCATTATAGGTTATTACAAGATATTGAATATACTTCACTGTGTTATACAGTAAATCCTTGCTAGTTATCTATTTTATGTATATTAGTTTGTATCTGTTGAAACCATACTCCTAATTTATCGCCCCCTCCCTTTCCCCTTTGGCAACCATAAGTCTGTTTTCTGTGTCTGTGAATCTGTTTCTGTTTTGTATATAAATTCATCTGTATTATTTTTTAGATTCCATATATACATGATATCGTATAGTATTTGTCTTTCTCTTTCTGACTTATCTCACTAAGAATAAAATTCTCTAGGTCCATCCATGTTGCTGCAAACGGCAATATTTCATTCTTTTTTATGGCTGCGTAATAGTTTATGTATCTATATAATCTCCCATCTTCTTAAGCCAGTCATCCATTAATGGGCACTTGGGTTGTTTCCACGTCTTGGCTATTGTAAATAGTGCTGCCTACTGGAAGATTTCTGATGACTGATTTTATTTCCTTCCTAGTTATAGGTGCATTCTGATTTTCTATCTCTCTGTGATTTAGTTTTGGTAGGTTTTGTGTTTCTAAGAATTTACTCATTTTGTCTAGGTTACTTAATTTGTTGTTGTACAATTGTTCATAGTACTCTCCTATAATCCTTTTTATTTCTGTAAAATAGGTAGTAATGCCCCCACTTTCATTTCTGATTTTAGTAATTTGATTCTTCTTTTTCTCTTAGTTCATCTAACTAAATGTTTGCCAATTTTGTTGATCTTTTTGAAGAACCAACTTTTGGTTTCATTGATTTTCTATATTGTTTTTCTGTTCTCTATTTTGCTATCTCTACCCTAATCTGTATTATTTACTTCCTTCTGCTAGCTTTGGGTCTAGTTTGTTCTTCTTTTTCTAGTTCCTTAAGTTGTAAAGTTAGGTTGTTGATTTGAAATCTTGTTTTCTTTTTTAATGTAAGTGTTTATTGCTATAAACAATACATTCGCTGCATCCTCACAGTTTTGATATGTTGTGTTTTTATTTGCATTTATCTCTAAGTTATTTTCTAATTTCCCTTATGATTTCCTCTTTGACCCATTGGTTGTTTAAAAATGTGTTATTTAATTTCCACAATATTGTGAATTTTATAGTTTTCCTTTTGTTATTAATTCCTAACTTCATTCCATTGTGATCCAAGAAGATATTTTATATATCTACCTTTTAAAATCTACTGAGACTTAATTTGTTGTCTAACATATGGCCTATCCTGGAAAATGTTACATGTGCAGTTAAGAATGCGTATGCTGTTGTGGTTGGGTAGTGTTCTGTGTATGTCTGTTAGACCTAGCTGATGTATTGTGTTAACTTCGCTATTTCCTTACTTATCTTTTGTCTGGTTGTTCTATCATAATTGTGAGGGGGGTATTGACTTCTCCAGCTATTATTGTAGAACTGTTTATTTCTCCCTTCAGTTCTGTCAGTTTTTGTTTGTATATATTTTGATGGTCTGTCATTGGGTACATATATGTTTATAATGGTTGTATCTTCTTGCTACATTGAACCTTTTATTAATTTATAATGTCCTTTGTCTCTTGTAAACTTTTTTGATTTAAAGTCTTATTTTGTCTGATATTAGTGTAGCCACTCTTGCTTTGTTTTTGTTACTATTTGCATGAAATATCTTTTTCATCTTTTCACTTTCTATCTGTTTATGTCTTTGGATCTCAAGTGAGTCTCTTGTAGACAGCATATAGTTGAGTCATGTGTTTTTATCCATTCTGCAAATCTGTCTTTTTATTGGAGAACTTAATCCATGTACATTTAAGGTAATTACTGATAAGGAGGGACTTACTTCTGTCATTGTGCTATTTATTTTCTATATGCCTCATAGCTATTCCTCCCTTATTTTCTGCATTCCTGTCTTTTTTTGTGTTTAGTTGATTTTTTGTAGTGAAATATTTATATTCCTTTCTCATTTTCTTTTGTGTGTATTCTATAGTTGTTTTCTTTGTGGTTACCATAGGGATTACATTTAACATCCTAAGGTTATAACACTATGGTTTGAATTTATACCAGCTTAATTTAAATAACACCACAAAACTGCGCTCCTTTACAGCGCCATCTCCATATCTTTTCATTTATTGATGTCACAGAATTACATTTTATACATTGTGTACCCCAAAACATAAACTAATAATTCTTTTAAATGCATTAGTCTCTTAAATTATGTAGAAAACAAGACTTGGAGTCACACGTCAAAGTTTCAGTAATACTAGCTTTTACATTAATAATTGTTTTTCTTTCAAGTATTAGTCTTTTAAATCTTGTAGAAAACAAAAGGTGCAGTTACAAACCACTCTTATGATAATACCAGCTTTTCTAATTGCCCACATATTTGCCTTTACTGAGATCTTTATTTCTCCATGTAGCTTTGAGTTATTGTCTAGTGTCCTTTTATTTCACCTTGCAGGACGCCCTTGAGCATTTCTTACAGGGCAGGTCTAACTGGCATGATTTCCCACAGCTTTTGTTTATCTTGGAATGTCTTAATTTCTCCCTCACTTTTGAAGGACAGTTTTGCTAGATATAGTATTCTCTGTTGTTCTTATTTTTTTCTCTTAGCACTTAGAATGCATTGGCCCACCATCTTCTGGCCTCCAAAGTTTCTGATGCGAAATACACTGATAATCTTACTGAGTGTCCCCTGTGCATGATGATCTGCTTTTCTCCTGCTGCTTTCAAGACTCTCTCTTTGTCTTTGCCTTTTGAATATTTGATTATATTGTGTATCAATGTGGGCCTCTTTGAGTCCATCTTATCTGGCATTTATTGAACTTCTTGGATGTTTATATTTATGTCTTGGCATCAAATCTGAGTTTTCAAGCCATTATTTCTTCAGATGTTCTCTCTGCCACTTTCTCTCTCTCTTGGCCTTCAGGGACTCCCATGATGTGTAGGTTGATCCTCTTAATGGTTTCCTACAGGTCCCTTAGGCTTTGTTTGCTTTTCTTCAATCCTTCCCCCCCACCCCACCCCCTTTCCTTAGACTTGATATTTGCATTGTCCTATCTTCAAGTTCACTGACTCCTTCTTTGCTTGCTCAAATTTGCCTCTGAACCCATCCAGTGAATTTTTCATTTCAGTTATTGTACTCTTCAGCTCCAGAATTTCTTTTAAGTTATCTTTACGTTTTCTATTTCTTTATTCTTATTTCCATTTTGTTTATACATGGTTTTCTTGACATTCTCCACATCTTTCCTTTAGTTTTTTGAGCATCTTTAAGACAGTTGTTTTAAAGTCTTTGTCTGATAGATCTTCCAGGAGGTCTTTTTCAGGGGCAGGTTCTGTTGGTCTATTTTTTCCCTTGGCCACACTTCCCTGTGACTTTGTGTGCCTTGTGAGTTTCTGTCGTTGTTGATCACGGGATATTTGACTCCAATAACGTGTTAACTCTGGAAATCAGATTCTCCCTCTTACCCAGGGCTTGTGCTTTTGTTATTCTTATTGTTTATTTATTTATTCATTTGGATTGTTGTAGGCTTTTTCTGTGCTGAGGACCAGTTTTTGGTATAAGCTTAAGGTCTTCTCAGGCCTTTTCTGAGCCTTTCCCTAGCTAGGCATACATTGTCACTTTCTAATTTCCCCCATATCTGTAGTTGTTTTTGAATATCCTAGTCTTTCATGTCTGGCTCCTGAAAAAGGAAAACAGAAAAAAATGGAGGGGAAGGGCACTGGCCCTTTAAGTACCCCCCCCCCCCACGGCCAAGTTACATCAGCTGCAGGGGGAGGGGCTTGTAACAAGACTGGGAGATGCAACAACAATGGCTGCTGGCCCCTTTGTCTGCTGCTCTGTGACTGGGAGCAGCAATCAACAATCAGGACATAGATCCCCAATATTTAGAAGACAGGGTCCTTTTTGCCCACCCTGGCTTCCCCAAGCTGTGTGCCAGCGGCTCCAGGAACACAAGCACAGCTGCCTGTCACCTGACTGGGGATGAGGGGTGGGTTAATGGCCAAAATTAACCAAAATGAACCATAATCTACCCTCCACGTCTTTCCCTGGGCATTGCAAGTCTTCAACAGACTCCAGGGTTCCAAAGGAGTTACATTAGACAGAGTTGGCCAGTAGGGGAGAGCTTGGAAGGACCAAGCGGAGCCTGCATCTGTCCCTTACCACCTCCAGCCTGGATGACTTGGGCTGTCTGCAGAAGGACCTGGCACCTTCTGCCATGGAGATGCTCCCATGCCTGGCCCTGAAATTGGCGCAGCTGAAGGGGAAGATCCGACAGGAGGAGGAAGCCCTGCAGGACCGGACAAAGCGAACCAGCAGAGCAGCAATGATGCACGGACTGCAGCCACCTAGCACCCACGCTGACCTTCAGAATGAGGGCCGCTTCTTCAGTTCTGCCTTTCCACCTTCCAAACCTCACACGTTTCTCTCGTGGCTGACCCTAACCTGGAAGCATAAGGGAGGGAGTTCGAAGAAATGTGGTTTCTTCTTAGCTAAGCTGACACATTACAATGTCACCACGTTAATTCCAAGTCTTCCTGGAGTTAAAAGAACACCTGTCTTCTAAGCGAACAGTTTTAGTATCTCAAGTGGACAATGTATGACCATGATCCGTGATTACCATCTCAAGAAGACTTAAGCTGTCCATTTGCCAGAGATTTGTGGCTAGGAGGGCCCACATAGGTTTAGGTAAGTCTTCTTGATAGAATACACTAAGTTTCCTGAAATGTTTAAACTCCTCAATTCCATTATAAGTTTAATACTTTTTTAAATGGAGGTACTGGGGATTGAAACCAGGACCTTGCACATGCCACGCATACAATCTACCTCCGAGCTATACTCACCCCCGGTACATGGAGTATTTTTGATTTTGTCTACGTCGGTACCCTTCTGCTGGGTTTAGATTTGCATCCTGCCTTCTGGGTGCAAATTGCACCCTCCTGCAGTCCTTGCTAGTCTGGGATCTCCACTCAAGTGCACCTATTTTTGGTAACTCTTCCCTTAGGCCTCAGTGAATACTGGATCCTTTTATTCTTCTTGTGTGAGCAGGTCACAACTCTAGAGCTGTTTTAATGATGTCCCATGAGCATCTGCAGACCTCTCCAGGGCTCTGCTCACAACCCTGAAATGACACTGAAGACTGAGCCCTGAGCGAGGACCCCGCAGGCCCAGGACTGATCTGGGGAGTGGGGAGCAGAAGCTTGCGCGCTGCGTTCATCCTGGATCAAGATCTTCACAATTCAAATTACACATTCAGGGCAGAACCTGGGGAAGGTGCAGGGTCACCTCCAGGGAAAGGATGAAGCCAGCAAGAACACACAAACGTTGCACTGAAAGGAGCAATGAAGCCTCCTGGGGGACACTGAGCGTAGGTAGAAGGGCTTTATGGGCTGATTGTATACCCAGGAGCTTCAAGCTTCGGCTCAGAGCTGGAGAAGCTTCTCTGCTTTCCTGAGTCACACTCCTGATTTGAGCAGAGGCAAAGATGCTCTTGTCCCATCTGTCTGGGCTTTGGGTGCCCCCTTGCGGCAGGATAGTGTTTCTGGTCTTTAGAGGGTCCCACACCCTCTCAGAATCAAGTCTTTGGCTTTAAGGCCATCACTGTTAAAACATCAGTGCAGGGGTCCCAGGCACCTGACATCCCCCTAGAGCTTTCCTGTGCCTGCAGAGCAGGCTGGGTTTCAGTGAGTCCTAGGGATTTGGGGAAGCCCCTGAAGGAGGGTCACTGGTATGGGCGGAGGGACTCAGTCCCAAAGACTCAAGTCTGTGGCTGTTGAGGAATCTGTCTTCAGTATGGCCCAAAAGGGTATTATCAGATCTTAAAATCCCCTGTACTTGCCAGCCTATTTTAGCCTAGACTCGAGACCACTCTAGTGGTTCTTATCAGCTTTTTGGGGGTCAAAGGGCTCCTCTGAGAACCTGAAGAAAGATGTCTATCTGTCTTTGGAGAATGCACATGCACACGGAGTTGTGAATAGGATTACAGAGAGTTCGTGCACTCTTTGGGGATTCAGGGGATGGTCTGCAAAAGCCGCTGCTCCTGACCTCTGCTTCTGTTCGTCTCTCAGACGCTTGATGCCCTTGAATAGATTTGCTGCCTTTCTGGGGAGACCAACACTGTCCCCTTGAGGACAATATCTCTGGAGAAGGAGGTAGGACCCAGGGTAAAATTTCCTTTCTTGAGAGAAGTAACATTAGCTTCAAAGAGGCCAAAGAGCTCCCTTGTGTAGAGAAACAGTCATTCCTTTTGTGAAATTATCTGAGAAAGATAAATAACAGGCGTAGTTAATTCACATAACAAAGTGAAAAGTAAGCCAGTCTCTGGGTTTCCTAAAGCAATTCCTCTTAAACTGTGTTTCAGATGGTCTGAAATGTCTCTGAAAAGTCTCAGAGGCAAGACAGATTATCTAAGAGATTCAAAAAATTCACACAACCTGCTTCCAGAGTAGAACTTAAACTGATCCATGTCCCTTTAGGTTGCACCTTTTTAAAGGGGTTTTCTTTTAGTTGGATTCTTTTCATTTGCTCACCAACTAGTTACTTAATGCGTATTGGAAAAGAGAGTTCTGGAGTTGGCAGCAATGTCAGGCATCTCTTTTTCTGATTCCTTTATTCTCAGTCAAGCATCATGAGGACCAGAGAGGTAAAATACCACTCATTCATTCATTCAAGTTTGTTGGTCACTTCCTATGTGTCAGGAACTGGACTTTGTATGAGGAATAAAAGAGGAACAAGCACTGAGAATAATCTAATGGGTGTAAGAGGTATATAGGCAAACAACCATAATTCAGTAACGATAATTGCTTTAATGGAGGCTATTCCAAAAGCACTACATCTGCCAGAGTGAGATGACTTCACAGAGGAGGTCGAGGTCGAGCTGAGACTTGGTGTTTGAGTAGGAGGTTGCCAGGTGGGCCAGCTGTGTTTGTTCCAGGCTTTGGGAATGATATGCAGGTTGGTCCATGCAATACGTTGCCAGGCTGCAGTATGAGCAGGGCCGGAAAGCCAGCCTGCATTCCACTGGGAAGAAGGCATATTTTTTCCTAAAGTTCACAAAGGCACAGTATGGACTACCAGTCTGGAGATGTGGGCAAAGTCATAGAAATGCACGAGAGCAAAGTGTGCTCTGAGACCCACTGACCCAGAATTGCTGGTGTAAAAGCAGAGGGAAAGGTGATGAGTCTGGACAGGTGAGTCTGGGCAGGTGAGTGAGGCCAGGTCATGAAGGGCTTTTGCTTTGGCCATAACGTTGGCAGTGATGATGCTGGGAATGGACCCTGGTTGTCTTCTGTCCAGATCATTACTCCTCCTGCAGCACCAGATTCCCTCTAATTAGATGCTGAGCTCAGTTCTGGGTGCTGGTGAGGATACGGTGAGGAACATACACCGGCCTTGCCCTTGGGGTGTATAGTCGAGGAAGGGTGCAAGACCGAATTCGCAAAGTGTAAAATGTGACAAGTAGCAGATAGAGGGAGAAGAAGGAGCCCAGGGCAAAACTCATCACCCAAAGTGATTTGCCTAAGGCTCCATGCTGCAAGCCAGAGTTCAAGGTCAGGGCTGTCTGACATCAAAGCCTTAAAAATGCCCACCCTCTTTAACGCAACAATTCCACGTCTAGGAATCTATCCTAGGGAAATAATTGAAGATGTGTGCAAAGATTTAGCTGTAAGGATGGTCTGTGAAAAAATTTTATAATAGCAAGCATTTTTTGTAAAAGGAAACAATCCAAATGTCCAACAATAAGAGACTGAGTAAGTAGACTGTATTATAAATGATGGAATACAAAATAGCGACTGTAATGATGTTTTTAAAGTATATATATTAATAGAGATAAAGGTTCACAATACATTATTCAATGAAATAAGCAGTTTAAGCTGCATCCTGCATATTGCTGTTTTTGTAAATGTATGGAAGAATTTGCACCTGGTAGGGCACAGGAGTGATTAACATTTAAAGGGATGTGATGATGGGTGACTTTTATTTTATACTTTTTGCTTACCTTGAATCTTATTATTTTTTTCCCATAATACTAGGTCTTACTTATGTAATAATAACAAATAAAATTATAACAGAGCATCTTAACCCAAGTCAGGTCATCCAACCAGCTCTGGCTGTTTAATAGATAAGTTAATAGGACAATCCCTAAATCTTAACGCCCCAGAGATAGATCATTGTGCACCTTTATCTCTGATAATATCATCTAGGAAGATTTGCAATGTGGTGGGGTGCAGAAGTCCCTGAAAAGAGCTTTTTTTTTTTTTTAAGAAGTCAGACATTTGTTTTCAAGTGTAACTTACATGCAATAAAACACATAGATTTTAAGTATACAGTTTGATTAATTTTGACATTTGTATACACCCATAGAACCACTGTTCCAATCAAGGTATGGAATAGTTCCATCACCCTATTGTGTCCACCATCTTGTTACTTGTTTTCTGTTTGTACCATCTGCAGTACTGCCCACTGACAGAAGCAAGGCTGTCAAGGGCCCCACACCTCAGGGGGCCCGTGCTTTGCAGTGCCTTCCTCAAACATTTCTAAGTCCTCCTCTAATGCCTTGGACCAGGCAGCCTGACAGTGCCATCTGGGCAGGGTGCCTCCAGGCCACCCCTGGTCCTGCTGGGTCTCCACCCTCAGAGCGGTGCTGCTGCACTGATTTTGGGTGACTCAAGTTCACACAGGACAAGTCCGGGGCTCTGGGATGTTGATACAGCCTATTGCCAACCCTCGTGCTTGAGTCATATGTGGGGGTTGTGGGTCAGCTCTCCTCTGTCTGTGTTGCTTCCATGGTGCTGCCTCCTCTCTATAGCATTCAAGGGGGTGGCCGTCCTTCAGCCGTGTCACACCCATGCTCCAAGGGCAGTCAACTCACTCCCCACAGGCTCTGAACTTGCCTCCAACTGATATGGTGATGTCTGTGCTTCTGGGTCAGTTTCTCTCTCTCTCTCTTTTTGGTAACAGCTTTGAGATCTTCAGGTGTACCTTGGAGATATTGTGGGTTTGGTTCCAGACCACCGCAAAAAGTGAATGTCACAGTAGAGCGAGTCACAGGGGTTTTTCAATTTCCCAGTGCATATGAAAGTTGTGTTTACATTATACTGCAGACTATTAAGTGTGTAATGGCATTATGTCTAAAAAAAGCAATGCACATACCTTAATTTAAAAAACTCTGAGCCTTCAGTGAGTTGTAATTTCTTTGCTGTTGGAGGGTTTAAAATATTGTGAGAACTACCAAAATGTGACACAGAGGCCAGTAACTAGCAAATGCTGTTGGGAAAATGGTGCTGACAGTCCTGCTTGATTCAGGGTCGCCACAAACCTTCAATTTTGTAAAAAGTACAATACCTGCAAAGTGCGATAAAGCAAAGTGCAATATAACGAGGTCTGCCTGTAATTCACATATCATATAACTCACCCATTTGAAGTGTACACTTCAGCGGTGTTCAGTATATTCACAGAGTTGTGCAACCACCACCACAATTTTAGAACATTTTTGTCATCCCCCAAAGAAACTTCCTGGCCATTAGCTGTCACTCCCCATTTCTCTCCACCTCGCCAGCCCTGGGCAACCACGAATCTACTTTCTGTCTTTATGGATTTGCCTTTTGTGGACATTTCACATAAATGGAGTCATATGATGTCTGGTTTTTCGTGATTGGCTTCTTTCACTTAGCACAATACTTCCAAGGTTCAACCATGTTGGGTGGTATATCAGTACTTCCTTCCTTTTTATTGCCAAATAATATCCCATTGTAAGACTATTCCACATGAACAGTTTTATTAACATTTTTAAAAACAGCTTTTTGAGATACAATTCCCATAACATACAATTGAGCCATTTAATGCATACAAGTCAATGGTTTTTAGTATATTCACAGAGTTCTGCAGCCATCGCCACAGTCCAATTTTTGAACATTTTCATCATTACTCCAAAAGAGAAGTCCCTCCTCCCTTAGCCATCACCCCCCATTCTCCCTGACACCCTCCCAGCCCTAAGCAATAGGCCATCTACTTTCTGTCCCAGTGGATTTGCTTATTCTCAACATTTCAGATAGATGGCATCTTACACTATGCAGTCCTTTGTGACTGGCTTCCTCCCCTTAGCATCATGCTCTCGAGGTTTATGCATGTTGTACTTCATTCCTTTGTACTGCCAAGTGATATTCCATTGTATGGATATATTAAATCTATTTATCAGTCGATGGCCATTTGGCTTATTTCTACTTTTTGGCTATTATTAATAATGTTGCTAGTAACACTTCTGTACAATTTTTTTGGTGGACGTATGTTTTTATTTCTCTTGTGTCTGTAAGTAGGAGCAGGATTGTTGGGTCATACGGTAACTCATGTTTAACCTTTTCAGGAGCTGCGAGACTGTTTTCCAAAACTGCTGCATTTTCCTTTCTCACCAGCAGCGTAGGAGGTTTCCAGTTTCTCTGCTCCTCACCGACACTTGTTATTAGCCATCCTAATCAAGCTCATTGCATTTCTTTGATGTCTAATGATGTTGAACATCTTTTCATGTGCTTGCTGGCCATTTGTATATCTTCTTTAGAGAAATGTCTGTACCAATCCTTATCCATTTCTTAAAAAATAGGCTTTATTCTTTTAGAGCAGTTTCAGGTTGACACTTAACTGTTTTTAAATTGGGTTGTTTGTCCATTTATTATTATGTTGTAGAAGTTCTTTTTTTTATTGAAATAGTCAATTTACAATGTGTCAGTTTCTGGTGTACAGCATAATAGTTCAGTAATATATACATACATTTATTCGTTTTCATACTCTTTTTCATTATAGATTACTACAAGATACTGAGTATAGTTCCCTGTGCTATACTGTATAAATTTCTTATCTATTTCATATATAGGAGTTAGTATCTGCAAATCTTGAACTCCCAATTTATTTCTTCCCACCCCTCCCCCCTCTGGTAACTATAGTTTGTTTTCTATGTCTGTGAGTCTGTTTCTGCTCTGTAAATAAGTTCATTTGTCTTTTTTTTTTAAGATTCCACATATAAGTGATCTCATATGGTATTTTTCTTTCTCTTTCTGGCTTACTTCACTTAGAATGACAATCTCCAGGTCCATCCATGTTGCTGCAAATGGCAGTATTTTATTCTTTTTATGGCTGAGTAGTATTCCATTGCATAAATATACCACAACTTCTTTATTCAGTCATCTCTCAATGGACATTTAGGTTGTTTCCATGTGAAGTTCTTTATATGTTCCAAATACAAGTTCCTTATCAGATCTATGATTTGCAAATATTTTGTCCCATTCTGTAAGTAGTCATTTTGCTTTCTTGGTGGTGTTCTTTGAAGCACAAAAGGTTTTAATTTTGATGAAGTCCAATTTATGTTATTTTCTGTTTTGCTGTCATTGTCTAAGAAGCCGCTGCCTAACCTAAGGGGTACTATGGATTACTCCTGTGTTTCTTCTAAGAATTTTATGTTTTTGTCTCTTGCATTTAGGTATTTTATCCACTTTGAGTTATTTCTTTTTCTTTTTCTTTTTAACGGAGGTACTGGAGATTGAACCCAGGACCTTGTGCATACTAAGCGTGTGCTCTACCGCTGAGCTACACCCCGCACACCCTCAGAGTTAATTTTTGTATATGGAGTGAGATGGGGTTGAACTTAATTCTTTTGCATGTGGATATCCAATTTTTTCAGCATCATTTGTTGAAAAGACTGTTCTTTCCCATTTGAATTATATTGGCACCCTTGTCACTCCCTGGTCAGTCTTAAACCAGGCCTGATGAAGGATGGACATTCCTTGTGTGACCAGCTCCTTGGAATCTTGCTCCACAGTTCAGGAGTCAGCTACGAATTTGAAGGCATTTGTATGCTGATTTGGGGGCTCTCCTCTTGTTCCTTCTTTTCTGAGAGTGTCCATCAATTTCCAGCTGGTCTGACAGTGCCAAATTCTGACTTCCTTAATGAGACCATAGATTTCTTCTCAAGCTCTAGCCCCAGCTCCCCACTGTTCACCTCAAGAAAATCTGTTTAAAAAGCCAGTTAAATGTGGATCTCACCCTGTGTGTTCCCTTTCTTTTAAGCACTAAATCTTTTCCACTTTTTGCCCTTTTGATTACTCTCCAATGTATTCGAAAAATTGTTTTTTATCTTTTGTTCAGAGTTTATAAATATCTCTATATCTATCAATTATCTATCTGTCTGTCTATCTATCTACCTATCTACCTACCTACCTACCTATCCAATACAAGCCACTCTGCCATTATCAGAACACATTATCAGAACATTATCAGAGGACCAGCTAGCTGTTTTCTGGATGAGAAAGTTCAGAAAATTCTGGCAGAGTCTAAATCCTAAAGGGAAATCAGCTTATTCATCCATCCTTGTAACACCTGAAGATCCACTCAGCATCTGCTCAGCGTCAGACACTTCGCTGGGAGCAGGAATGTCTGAGATATGATCCCTGCCTTCAAGACGCTTACGGTCTGCTGAGAGACAAACCAACAAACCAACACTGGTGTGGTGTCTAACATTTATGAAGCATGTGCTCCGTCATATTTAATTCTCATTACAACTTGACAGATGTGGAAACTCTGACCACCACCTCCAGTTCTTGCTCGCATTGTGCCTGCTCTTCACTCAGGGCTGCCGGCCCGCTGCTCCTCCGCTTGGTTTCCAGCCATCAGCTCCTTCCATTTTCACTTCCTCTTCTGTCCATCTTAGATCCGACACTATTTCCGTCATTTCTGTCGATGCTGTATAATCCCTTGCGTCTCTGAACTTTGATCACACTTTTGTAGAAACAGTTCTCTTCATCCAGGATTGGGGTGTTCTCTGTTTTCTTCTCCGTGTGTGCAGCTGGGTTTCTGAGTACCACTGGGAGGTCTCACATGTCAGCACAGATGGAGACTTCAGTTTATCGGCAGCTGGGCCCTCAACACTGCCTGGAGATCCTGCTGTGCCCTCCTCTTTCCCTCCACACAATGACTGCTCACACTTCTCTAATTAAACTTCCAAGTGCCATCTCGTTCTCTCGCTCTCAACAGATGACTTGGCATCCATCTTTACCAAAAAACTAAACAGCTAAATTGACAAATACACCTGAGTTTGCACCCATCCTCACCCTCTTCCTTCCTTTACAACAAAGTTCCCTCCTCCTGTCTAAGGTCAATTCCTCCACACGCACTCTGAACCCCATTTCTTGCTGCCTGCTTAGGAATTTTATGCTGCTGATTATTCCCCCCACTTCTGAAGTGTCAACCATTTCTCCTCTACTGGCTCCTTCCCCAAAACTTTAAAATATGCTCAAGTTTCTCCCCAGCTTAAAAAAAAAAAAAATCTTCCACTTAATATTTTTAAGGTGTCAGTTCTTAAACTGATCTGTAGATTCAACACACTCACAATGAAAATTTCAGCAAGTGATTTTGTGTATATTGACAAACTGATTCTAAAGTTTATATGAGAGGCAAAAAGACCCAGAACAGCCAACTCAATATCAAAGAACAAAGTCGCAGGACTGACACTAGCTGACTTCAAGATTTACTGTTAAGCTACAGTAATCAAGATACAATGGGATGGGCAGAAGAAAGAACAAATAGATCAATGGAACTGAATAGAGAGGCCAGAAATAGACCCACACAAATATAATCCACTGATCTTTGGCAAAGGAGCAAAGGCAATTCAATAGAAAAGGGCAATCTTTTAAATAAATAGTGCTGGAAAAACTGGACATCCACGTGCAAAAAAATGAGTCTAGAACAGACCTTACACTTTTCACAAAAATTAATTCAAAATGGATCATGGGTCTAAATGTAAAGTGCAAAACTATAAAACTGCTAGAAGATAATACAGGAGAAAATCTAGGTGACCTTGGGTTTGGCAATGACTTTTAAAGGCAACACCAGAAGTACTGTCTTATTTGACTTCTTAGGAGCATTTGACATAGTTGACTACCCCTTGCTTCTTAAAACATTTTTTCCAGACATTGTATTTCCTTGGTTCTCCCTCTTCTTTGGCTGTTCCTTTTCAGTCTCCTATGCCAGCTCTTCCTCCTCTGCCTGACCGTTAAATGTGGGAGTTCCACAGGGTCTTGTCTTAGGCCCTCTTTTCTTGTCACCTTAGACAAGCTCCAGGCTGAGATTATTTCACTGATAAGTTATACCAAACACTTAACTGGACTTAAATTGTAGCACACTCAGTAGGTGTCTGCAGAGAACTGGAGAATTCCTTGGTGTGGAAAACCCACGCATTTGGTTTCTGAACTGTTGTGAGTAGAAACTGATCTGTTAATTGGTATCAGAGAAGTGGGATTTGGTTAAAAAAAAAAAACAAAAAACAAAAAACAGCCCTGGCTCGTAAAAACTTGTGGTTTGGGAAAGAGAAAGTATGAAAGGGCAGGGGATGAGGAACTTTGATCCCTGATGGCGCTCGTCATGCGCGGCCTGAAACTGTAGCTGTGCTGCGGTGGGTTACCAGTGGGATTTAGAAATGGCGGGGGACTGGATTCCTGAGGGGCTGGCTCATCATGCACCTAAGGAAGTGCAAAATTAGAAGCGTGCTAAATGCGCAGTCCCTTGGCTATTGTTCCCTGCAACAGCGAAAGTGAAAGTAAAAGGGTGCTGTGGACCGAGCATGCTCTGAGGTCAGTCTGAGATTTGGCCGTGAGCCTCAAAATCGCTCCCACAGGGAGGACTTGTGCCAAGACAACAGAAAGCACCTTAAGGCCTCTGCCTACCCAGAAGGTAGTCAACGTGGGCGGAGGAGACAACAACGAAGCTTCTGAAACCGGGAGTACAGCATGGAGGGATTATCTCATCTTGTAGGTGGATATCATCCGCTTCCTGAAGAACCTTTACTGAGATGGGTTGTGAGAGTATTTAATATGGGGGCTGTATCTTTGGCTTTGATCCTGCGGAGTAGGAAAGCATCTTTGAATTGACACAGGACCACTATTGAATAATCACAGGTGGCTGGATAAAAGCCACTGTAAAGTGTGTTTATTCTGAGAAGAGGGACCACCTAACTCCCCCATAAATGCCAAGTGGAACACCCCAGATGAAATAGCTTATAATGTTCATGCACAAGTCGCCTGGGACTGGCTTTATGATGACTGGGATATTCACCTGCTGAATATGCCTGTTACCCAGTTACAGGAAACTCTGTGATTAAAGGGGTCCCTTTCACATGGACACCCCATAAAGCCTTACTGCTGCAAAGCTGGACAGCAATCCCGGAAGCCCTACCAGATTTGTGGTCTCAGCTTCCTTCTGTGGACTCCAGGGACTGTTGCTTGGCTTGCATCACTGCCTATGAGGAGTGCCTTGCCAAGGCAGGAACAGATGTCCCCTCTCCTCCTGGGACTGCAGCGGGTTTAACGCCACTGTGCACGCAGAGCAGGCTGGCCACAGCAGTCTCAAGACCTTCACAGAGCTGGATCAGCAAAGGGTAGCTTTTGAACTCTGGATATTCCTTACAGACTCTCAGTATTTACAGTCTAGAGGTCCCCTTGTCAAGGTTGCTTCTCTGTGTGTTTTCTTTGATGAGCCCCCAGCCCTCAGCAACTGAGCTCTGAGTGCTTATCAAGGACAACAGATGAGACGGTGACATCCTGACACATCGTACTTCATTTTTACATCAAAACAACTTTTCTTCTAAAAACAACTCTTTTGGGGTCTTTGTCATGAACCGACGAATTAAAACAACTTCACTTATGTCATAAACAAGCAGATTTGAAATGGTATCAAACCAGTACACAACAGGATTTCTATCTGAGATGGAACGTGGGGATAGGAAATGGAGGATATCACACACGTGCCCTCAGAAGAACGGGACTTAAGAACAGGGAGACTGATTTTCATCATCTGCCTGATTTACAGAGACTGAGACTCATCCGCTGACCAGTGACTAGCCACCTACCAAGAATCTCTCCCCATCTTTAAGTCAATGGACTTACTGCTGGGACCCTGGCTGGATGTCCCCCTCTTTGCACTCTTTGTCCATAAATCCAGCCCACCCCAAACCCTCAACCTGCAGCTTGCTACAGCACGTGTTTCCCAAACTGCAATTCATCTGCTATTTATGAATAAACTCAATTTCTGGAAATTGGAGCTTCCCTCAGCTTTTGCCTTTATTTAGGTTGACACTGAGAAGATCAAATAGCAGCCTGCAATCCTGGGTGGGCACCGCTCTGGGTTGTAAAATACAAGGCCAATATACAAAGGTCAATCATATTTCCATATATCAGGAATAGACAATTGGAATTTGAAATTTAAAAAATACAATTTATAATAGCCTCCCCCGACCCCAACCATGAAGTGTGTGCAGGAACCTTATGCTGAAAACTACAAAACACTGATAAAAGAAATCATTAAAGATGTAAATAAATGGAGAGATATATTGTGTTCATGGATTGGAAAGTTCAATACTGTAAAGATACCAGTTCTCCCCAGATTGATTCATAGAGTCAATGCGTCCTCACTCAAAATCACAGCAGGTTTTTGTTTTTGTTTTTGTTTTTTGAGAAATCAGCAAGCTGATTCTAAAGTTTATATGGAAAAGAAAAGGAACTGAAAGGAACTTAAAAAAAAAGAACAATAGTTGGAGAAATTGCACTACCCAATTTCAAGACTTAGGAAACTACCGAAATCAAGACAGTGTAGTATTAGCAAAAGGATGGACACGTAGGCCAGTGGAACCAACAGAGAGTCCAGAAATAAACCCACGCAAATATTGTCGACTGACTTTTGACAAAGATGCAAAGGCCATTGAATGGACAAAGAGTAGTCTTTTCCACAAATGGTGCTGAAACAATTGGACATTTACACGCAAAAACAAAAAAACTTCAACACACACTAACACAAAAAATAATGGCTCATAGCTTAAATTTTAAAATTAAAATTGTAAAACATCTAGAAGAAAATCCAGAAAATCTCTGTGTGTGACTTTGGGGTTGGTGATAAGGTTTCAGATCCTACATCAAAAACACAATCCATAAAAGAAAAAAAATGATGAATTGGACCTTATCAAAATTAAAAACTTTTGCAATGTGACAGATATGTTGAGAGAGTGAATAGACAAACCATAGGCTAGGAGAAGATATTTGCAAATCATGAATCTCATAAAGGACCTGTACCCAGAACACTTAAAGCGTTCTTAAAACTGAATAAGAAAACAAATAGCACAGTTTAAAAATGGGCAAAAAGACACTTCAGCGAATAAGATACATGGATGGCAAATAAGCATATGAAAGATGGTCAGCATCATTTGTCATTAGAGAAATGCAAATTAAAATCTCTATGAGGTACCACTGAGTTCACCTATTAGAATTGCTACAACCGCCGCCACCACTGCCACCATCAAATGCTGTGGACCAACAGGACCTCATTGCTGGTGGAAATGCAAAATGGTATAGTCACTTTGGAAGACAATTTGGCAGTTTCTAATCATGAGAAAACATCAGACAAACCCAAACTGAAAGACATCATATACTCATTAGTACTCTTCAGAACTGCCAAGGTCATAAAAAATAAGGAAAGACAAAAACTGTTACAGATGAGAAAATGCTAAACGGTCACGACAATGTCATGACCACAAAATACAATTGGTATCCTGGGCTGGACCCTGGAACAGATAAAGAACATTAGGGGAAAAGCTGGTGAAATTCAAGTAAAGTCTGTGGTTTAGTTCATTAGTATTTCAAGAATGTTTATTTCTTATTTTTGACTAATGGATCTTAGTTCTGTAAGATGTTAAAATAAGGGAAGCTGAGTGAAGGAGATACCAAAACTCTCTGTCCTATCTTTGCAGCTTTTATGTAATTCTAAAATTATTCCAAAGTGAACAATTTATTAAGAAAAGAAATCCTACAGTGAGAAATACATCCATTAAAAGCGGCTAATGTTAAGGTGAAAGACAACACCAAGTTTTTGGCGAATATGTAAAGCAATGGAGCTTTCATACATTGCAGGTGGGGTTGTTAAATTCCTTCCATCATTTTAGAAATGTTTTAGCAGTATTTACTAAAACTATACATATTTCCATCTGATAAGTTAGCAGTTTGACGTCTAGGTATATACTCAAGAGAAATGAGAACATACGTGTATAAAAAGATATGTGCAAGAATGGTAGTAGTAACTTTATTCATAATTGCTGAAAACTTGAAACAACCCTTAAATTGGAAAGAACCAAGGAAATGGATAGATAAATTTAGGTATATTCATACAGTGGAACACTACATAGCAGAGTTAGAAGAGAAACCGGATACTGATACTAGCAACGAGGATATATCTCAAAAATATGACACTGATCAAAAGAAGCTAGACACAAAAGGATTAACATGACATGATTCCATTTATATGTATTTCAAGTACAGGAAAAGCTAATTGATGGGAAAAAACCATAAGTCAAATAGTGGCTATCTCTGGGAGGTGTCATACATCTCAGATACCATATATCTCTCCCAGAATATAAACTGAGACCCAAGCAGTAAGGATTACTGAGTAGGGAGGGGCTTGAAGTCTTCTTCTAGGATACTGAAAACGTTCTGTATCTTCTGGGGTGGCATCATGGGTCTGTAAATAGGTAACAGTTCTTCAGGCGGTCCACTTAAGACTAGCACACCTTCTGCATTTTTCTACATGTATGTTATGCCTTAATTAAATGTGAAATAAAAGAATAAAAACTGCAATGGGAAAAAAAAAAACCTAAGTGGTTTTCTGTTACTCTTAGGGTAAAGCCCTAAATCCTTATTGTAGTTTATAAATCTGAATGATCTGCTTCCTACCTGTGTCTCCAACTTCACCTTTCTATTCCCAAGCACCACCAGACTATTCTAAATGGTTCTTCACAGGGCCTTTGCACATACCATGCCCTCCACTAGGAGGGTGTGTCTTCCCCTCCACTCTTCACTTAACCAACCTTCATTATTTTTCAGGTCACATCTTAAATATTCTCAGGGAAGCATTTCCTGACCTTCAAGCCTAGATCGGGTCTCTGATCATACGTTATGTTTCTCCTTTATCGCACTTATTTCACTGTAATTATTTTTCAAGCTTCAGAAGATTAGGTAGCAGGTCTCTCTTTGTTGTTGTATCTTCAGATGCCTGTTACATAGTAAAAACTCATTTAACATTTACCGAATGCTAATTTTGAAAATGAGGCTTGGATTAGTTTAACAAGTGAGTAGTCCAGATCACAGAATATGAGCTGGACCCACCAATCCTGTTGACTCTCTCCCCTAGATACAGCCCCCAGCTCATCTACCTTTCTCCAGCTCCCTATTGTAGTAGCCTTCTTCCTGGTTTCTCTGCTCCCATTCTTTATTTGTTATCACTGGGTTATTATAGATAATAATCCACCACTTTCTATTCTCCATACAGCAGCCAGATTTTCTTTTTTAACACAAAAAGAGATTGTACCTCTCCCTTGCTTAAAAACCTTCCGGTGGCTTCACTGCACTTAGAATATAAACAAATCTGTACCTCGGCTTATGAAATCCTCGCAATCTGACTTTCTGTCTCCATCTGGACCCACTTTCCCCCTCACCCACCAGATTTTAGCCTAGACTTGTACATGCCTAATTCCTCTCATGTCCAAAGTCCCTAGGGCTTTTGCACTAGCTGTTTCCTCTATCTGGACCATTCTTCCTCCTGATCTTCCTATAACTGGTCCCTTCTGGTTATTCAGTTCAGATGCCACCTCTCTAAGAAGAACTTCCGTGACCATTCAATCTAAAGTAGCCATGTAGTTACTGTCACTTTCCCTATTTCAGTTTTCAGCATAATACTTATCATTCCTTATTCATTTTCATTATCTGCCTCAACTCATGAGAGAAGAACTTTATCTCTGTATCTTCGATACCTAGAACAGTGCTTAACACACAGTAGGTAAATATTTGAGATGTAATAAATGAATGAATACCTCCACGCCTGAGCTCTTTCTACCATCACAGATGCCTTCCCAGCTGTTGGCAACCACAGGCTCATTGAATCAGTTTTCTCCATAGACCACTTAGAGTTGTGCTGTCCAGGACAGTAGCCACTAGCCACATGTAGCTATTTAAATATGAAATTAAGCTAAATTAAAAATTCGGTTCCTCCACACTAATCACATTTCAAATGTTCATTAGCCACATGTGGCTGGTGGCTGCCATATTGGACAGCACAGATAATACTTTTTATCATTACAGAAAGTTCTATTGGACAATGCTTATAGAGCTTTTATAAATAGGACTAATCTCAAAGGGAAGTTTAGGTCTCAAGTATGATTGCCTTTTGGGGTCTTGTTGCTCTGGAATGGCTTCTGCATAAATCAACCTATCTGAATAAGCCACTTTATCAAACAGGTGTTTTGAGGGTCACTCTGTAATTTGAGGATCTCAAGCTGCTTGGAACAAGTAACTCTTTTCATGATAATTACATAAAAGTGAGCAGATGCCTAGAAGAAAATCTCTTAGCATAGAGCTATATGACTCTGTGCTGAGAAATGTGGATGAGGGGTTGAGTTAACAATGGATTGGGGCAGGGGAGAGGTTGATATTCCTAGATATTAAAGTAAATTAACTCTAAGGTATAATCCCTTTAGGATGGTTTGCTATATCAGGAATGCCTTCAGCTATGAGGAAGATGAGACAGACCAATAGTGTAGACCAAGCTCACTTATGAAAATCTGAAATTAAATGTTAGCAAACAGAATCTCAGAGATACATTAAAACAAGAATACATCAAGACCAGGTGTGGTTTACTCCAGAAAGGTAAAGATAGTTTAGTATTAGGAAACTGATTTATGTAATTCATCAGACTGACGGATTTAAGGCGAAAAGTAGTGTAATTATCTCTGCAGATGCTTAAAAGACATTTGTTTCCATCTCATAAAAATTCAATATCCATTGTTAATTTAAAAACTCAATGAAATGGTAGGAGATGGGTATTTCCTTAGCATAATAAAATAAATATATCTATCGCTACTCCTGCTTAATAAGGGTACTGAAAATATTTCCATTAAAGTTAGGATCAAGACAGTGATGTCATTACTACTTAACATTCTTCTGGAGGTCTTAGGCAATGCTTTTAGACAGATTAAGATGTATTAGAATTATAAAAATTAGATAGCAGAGGTTAATTTCATATTTATATCTAAGAGAATTGACTGAATAACTATTATAGATGATAAGAGAATTCAGTAGGTGGATGGGTTAAAAAAAAAAAAAGAAAAATCCCATTCGTAAAGATAAAACACCTAGAAATGAACTTAACAAGAAATACTCAAGGTCTATATTTTAAAAAAAGAAGCATTAAACATTAAAATACTACTGAGGGACACAGAGGGAACCAACAAATAGAAAGGTACACCATGTTCTTGAAAGGAGGACTAATACCAGGAAGGTGTTAATTCTTCCAAACTGATCTATAAATTTGATACAATCTCAAAACATATACAATAGGAGGTTTTGGTTTTGGTTTGGAATACTAGACAAACTGATCTGCAAGTTTATGTGGAAAAAGAAATAAGAAAATATGGTTAGGAAAATGTTTGAAAAAGGAAGGTTAAAAAGAGCCCTAGTAGAGATTAACATATAAAGCTAAAATAATTGAAAGACAGTGGTGCTAGCAAATTAAAAAGACAAATCAAAGAAAGAGAATTGAAAATCCAGAAGTAAATTCAAATTCGTACACAAATTCAGTTTATGATAATGGTAGTGTTTCAAATTAGTGAAGAGAAAAAAAATCATTGTTCAATAGATGATTTCTGGGATAACAAGATAACATTTGATAATTGTCCAATAGAAAAATTATAAAAGAGATGAAATGTTAGTGGAAAACAAATTACAAATGATTCTTTAACGTATGAAAATGTTCAGTCACAATGAAATGAAAAACTTCAATTAAAAATGCAAATAAAAATTACACTGAGATACCATTTTTCACCTTTCAAATTGGCAAAGATTAAAATGTTTGTTAGCAGACCAAGGTTGGTGTTTGTATATGAGAAGGGACACTTAAAAAGTGCTGATTTTCATCTCTATCAAGGGCAATTTGGTAATATTTATCAAAATAAAATATATGTACCTTTTGACCTCCAATTTTATTTCTAGCAAATGTTTGACAGCAATACTCCCACATGTACAAAACAACATAGGTTATTGTTGTAGAATTGTTTTTAATAGTAAAGACCAGTAATTAATTAAAAATCCTCAAAGGGATCTAGCTAAATGATGCAGCCATACAATGGGCTACTTCTTACAGATATGAAAATTAATGAGGACGTTTTGACAACACTATGACATTATGGCCAAGCCATTTTGGTAAATGATGAAGGCAAGGAGGAAATATACAAAGAATATGCTACCACTTGCAGAAAAAAGGAGGAAAGGAATATATGTATGTATATTTGCTTGAATGTGCATAAATCACCTCTGGAAAAGGGTCAGAAACAATAACATTGGTTACTTCCAGGGAAGGGACCTTGATGGTTGATGGATCAGAGTGAAAGAGACATTTCACCATTTACTCTCAGATACTTTTTGAATTTTGAGCCATGTGAATAAATTACCTACTCCAAAAGAGGAAATAAAGTTATAACTTTAAAAAAAAAGAAAAAAGGAAAACTTGACTTACTGTGATTGACACAAATGGCGACTTGTTTTTTCTCTCACAAAAAGAAGCCCAGAAGTAGGTGCTCACTGACTGTTGGTTCAGTTGCTCAATGATGTCTCACAAACTAGGTTTTTACTTTTCTTCTAGGACTTCCATCTCAGAGAACTAGCTTTTTAGCTCCATGTCTTTTCCTCATGATAGCAAGATGGCTGCCACAGCTCAGGAATCGTGTCCTCTCAAACATCCCCTACTCAAGAAAAAAGGGACAAGGAAAGCCAAAAACTTTCTCCTAATGATGCTTTTTGTCCTGGAAAGGAAGACTTCCCTGCAAATGTCGTTGGCCAGAATGGATCCCATGCTTATCCTGAACCAATCCCTAGCAGAGGGGAATGGGTTTACTGGCCCCTGGAATTGGGAGAAAGGCCCCTCTCTCCTGGTATCATGGAATCTCTGCCCTAGTATAGAAATAGGAGTCTGTTCCTAGGAAAGTTGCAGAAGTCTGTTGGGTAGGTAGCAAAAAGAGTCCACTCAGCTGTCCATGTGAATCGCTCCATCTTCTGAAAAGAGAAATTGTTAATTACTTAGAACTGCATACCCACATCTCCCACTGCTACACTCTACACTCAGCTACATCCGTCTCTCTCTGCCTTAGCCTCCCCCTGGCCTCCCTGCCCATGTTGACGTGGGCTGGATTCAGTATTGGCTTTCTCCTCCATGTGGTATAGGAGTGGAGTTCTCAAAAATAATATGGGACTAGCTGGATTCACTAGTACCTACCATTGTATCCAGTTCTGTCTTTTGAAGATAACAATCAAGAGGCTGTCTTCATTGGTTTTCTATCCGCTTTCATTGTAGACAGGAGCTCCTCTCTGTATGAAGTGTGTTCTGTTCATGTGTGTTGGAGCCTGTATTAACTCAGCACTGGTGATGTGAGGAAGATGGGAAATGTTATGGGCTGAACGTGAACTCATTTGTCGAAGTCACAACCCTCAGTACCTCAGACCACGGCTATATTTGGAGATGTGGTCTTCAAAGAGATAACTAAAGTGAGGTCCTTAGAGTTGGCCCTAATCCAGTATGACTGGTGTCCTTGTAAAAAGAGGAGATGAGGACACAGACACACACAGAGGGAAGACTACGTGAGGACACAGGGAGAAGACGGCCACTGGCAGGTCAAGGAGAGAGGCCTCAGAAGAAACCAACCCTGCCAACACCTCGATCTCAGACTTTGAGCCTCCAGAACTGTGAGAAAATAATTATCTGTTGTTTACACCACCCTGTCTGCAGTCCTGGGTCATGGCCACCCTAGCAAATTAATACAGGGATGTAGATTCCTAAATTTGAATGGTGTCACATGGGGCTGTGCCTTAGCACCGTTTCTTCAAAAATTATTTCCTCCCTTTATTTTGTTGGGAAAAAAATTTTACAAGGTTGGGTTTTTTTTTTTTATCAAAACACATTGGTGCAGTGAATAAGGAATCCCGTTGTCTGGTTCTAGCAGACAGCAAGAGCAGGAGGATTTAACTCTGCATCTGAATATACAGCTCGTATTATTTACTTCTCAAAAAAGGAAGTGGGATTCGAATACTTTCAAGGTCGACCTTAAATAACCCAGCCACTCAGCTGGATCAGACGACTCCTGGAGCGTGTGCTGTGTAGCCTCTGCACCTTGAGAAGCCCCAGCAACAGAACCGGAATCATAACACTAGACCCAGACGGTGGCCTTTTATGGAAGGAGCGGTCGGCCGGCGGCAGCTCCCCTCCCAATCCTTCAAGCTAGGATCGTCTCTACTGGACAGCATGGTAGATAAATCCTGGCGGCCCAAACATTCCCAAACAATAAGAGAGTTGAGAAGATTTAAAGTTCTTTTCGGGAAAAAAGAAAATAGAGGCATACTCGGAAATATTGTAGGTTCAGTCCCTGACCACTGCGATAAAGCCAGTCACACGAATTTTTTGGTTTCCCGGGGCATATAAAAGTTATGTGTACACTAGACTGTAGTCTGTTAAGTGTGCAGTAGCATTATGTCTAAAAACTAATGCACATGCCTTAATTTAAAACTACTTTATTGCTAAAAAATGCTAACCATTGTGGGGAGGGTATAGCTCAGTGGTACAGCGTATGCCTAGCATGCATGAGGTCATGGGTTCAATCCCCAGTACCTCCATTAAAAAAAATAATAATACAGTAAAATTTAAATTAAAAAAAATTCAGTGTACTTGCTTTAAAAAAAAATGCTAACCATCATCAATAATGCAGGGTTGCTCCAATTTGTAAAAAAGTGCACTAAAGTGAGACACAATAAAGCAAGATATGCCTGCAAGACAAGAAGAAATAAAGTAAAAGTCATGTCGGCCACGATTTCTTCACCGGCAGAATGTGAGCCTCGCCTCTCACTTTGTGTCTAAAGCATATACCTTTCCCTTCATCCAGCTTTTGCCAAACACTTTTGCACTTAGCCTTGAGTCTGGGGGTTTGAGAATTGGCTGAGACTTAATGCCTACAGGATTTGCAGAAAAGTCTGATTATTTGAGGAAAACAGCCCATTTTACTTGTTCCAAGAAGTTCTGTAAGGGTGCGGTTGCAAAGTTTTTACCCAAGAGAGACTCATGGGTGCATGTCCCCACTGTGCCATTTGCAGTTGAACTGGGCAGGTGACTCCCTCTCTGGGCCTGTCTCCCCACTTGTTAGATGGGAATCATCATTGTAGCTGCCTTCTTGGGGTCTTGTGAGGGTTGCATAGGATGAGCTTGTACAGCATTGAGAACTCTGCCTGCCACACTGTATGCGATCGCTGGCCAGACTGTCATCACATGAATTCCATGCTGGCCAAACTGTTATCACTCGAATTCCATGTACCAGCCCCTCATAGAAATGCCTTGTGGAATTAGGGAACAGCCTTTCTCTATAAATCCCACGGAGATAAATGATCAATCTCTTCTTTATTTGCATGTGGTTACAATTTATAAATACACTCGCCACGTCCCTCCTCCTCCAAAACTTTCCCCTATACCTAGAACCCCACCCCAACCCCCGGTTATAAGGAGGTCACAACCTCTTTCCTGTCTAGGAAGGGAGGGGAGTGTGGTCCTCCGAGTCACTCCAGCCTCATGTAGGGTCCACCTTGGTCCGTGCGAAGTGTGGGCCCACGAAGGGCCTCTGAAGCTTGGGCATGAGCACCACGAATCTGCCAGCGGTCCTGGCGATGTCCTTGCAGTGACCACGTGGCTGGCTCCCTTCCGTGCCATGCTCGGGGTGTGGATGCCACTGGGGCAGCTGTTAGCGTCGCGTGCCCTGGCTGGGCCTGAAGCCGAGCTGGTGCAGCCCCAGGGGGCAGGGGTCTGCTGCGGAGTCTCAGGCCTGCTCAGGCGGAGGTGAGTCCTGCGACGGGCACGGTACACAGCCAGTGCCGGCCCTGCTCTCAGGGACATGTCTGAGGCCCAGCCCCTCAGGGTCCATCTCTCGGGGGCCCTACCCAGGCCCTCTGTCAGTCCTGTGTGGGTAGGGCAGCCTCCCTTCTCCTGGCTTCTCCCAGACTCCGTCAGGCGCGGGTGACAAATTGGGTCCTTGGCGCTGTCAGAAGGCGTGGCAGCCCCGTGTCTCCGTCTCGGCCAGGTGCCACGCTTTGCCATCCTCCTGGTAGGGCGTCGAGAGCCCAGGGGGGCCAGGGGCACCCTCTTCAGGGATGGGGTAGGGAGGCTCCGGGGGAGCTGGGGGGTCTCCGGGGCCCCGTGCTCCCCCCAGGACCGGCCCGTTGTAGATGTAGATGTTGCCGGTGACCGTCACAGACCCGCCAGTGACGTGAATGCCATTGGTACCTGTGGGAAGGGAGGCAGAGTGAGGGTGCGAGGGGGCACTGTTGAGGACGGAAGGCCTGTGTGCCCCCAGCACCGGACCCCGCTTCTCCAGTGCCCTCGGCTATCTCCCCTTTCCGCTGTCCCCCTCCGTCTGCTGTGGTTGCTTGATCTCTGCACTCCTTCCTCTGCTTCTGGGTTTTCTGTCTCTTCCCCACTTCTCTCTAGTCAGGACACTCTGGCTAGCTGTCTAAGTCTCCCCTTGACCCCTTTTAGTCTCCTCATCTCCGTCTGGCTCACACACTCTCTCTGCCCACCTTCCCTCCCACCCTGGCCCTGCCCACCCCCTCTTGTCCCTGTGCCGGCCCCAAGCTCACCGTGGGCCACCTGGCCTTGCTCTGGGATCTCAGCCTCCAGCTCCCTGGCCTGGCTCAGAGGACTCTGCTGTTGTAGCACCTCTTCCTCCAAACCTGGGTTTGGTGGGAGCCCAGCTGAGGCCGGGGTCAGTTCTCCAGAGGTGGACAGAAGTGGCTCTACCAGGTCAGGGACATATGGGTTGACCCTCGGGGGCTCCCAGCTTCCACCGGCAGTATTTGATTCCTCTCCCTGCAGGACAGAGGCCGAGAACTAACCAATGACATGGGCCTCAGACCTCATCTTTTTTTAATTCCCACACCCCACCCCATGCTTAGGCCACTCAGCCCGCTCCTCTGCTCCTCATCACGCTCCCTGCCTCGGGGCCTTTGCATGTGTTTCCTCTTCCCGGAGCACTTTCTCCTAGGTATCCCGAAGGCTGGCTCCCTCTTTTTTTTTTTCAATTTTTCTGCTCAAATATCTGCTGATCAGAGAGGCCCTCTCTGTTCACTCTAAGATTATATACCCCCATGCTCTGCCACTGTCACTCACTCTCCCCCTACCATGCTTTGTTTAGCAATTATCATCTCCTAATACGCAGTTGTTTAACTTTGTTTTTGCTCCACTGGTAGGTACTTTGTTTCGCTTACTGCTATTTCCACAGTGCCTCGAACAGGGCCAGGCACATGGCATGCTTGATAAATTCTTAATTGAATGAGTGGCTGGACACTGATGCTGCACCCTTATTCTGCCTGCCCCCACCTTGTTCACCATCCCCCTGTCCCCACTTGCTGCCCCCGCAGCCTTCCCCGTTACCTCGGGGTGTCTCTTGAGCAGGGATCCTGTAACAGAAAATGAAATGGCAGGCCTCAGACCCCCAGGCTCTCCTCCCCCACACCCCCCACCATGTGCTGCTGCCCTCCCTGGGCTCCCAGAAGAAACAGGCTATCATGACCCTTCTGTGCAGCCTCAGAAGAGGGGCTGAGGGAGGTGATGTCTAGTGGGGAGCAGGCGTTGGGCATCTTACGGGTAGGGGGGTGCTGAATACTCCCTCCAGCCCCCCTCCCCTATCCAGGTGGACAGAGATGCCAGGTCTGCATCCGGCTCCTTACCCAGCTTTCTGCAGAGGGAGGGGTGGCTCTTCCAGGTGCAGGCCAGCACGGTGATGAGGAGCAGCAAGGAGATGAGGGGAAGCAGGATGGTCAGCACCAGCATGGCTCCTGCCAGGACAGCAGACAGAGTGAGGCATGACGACCCCAGGAGGGCACAGGGCAAGGGAGGTAAGGAGCAGCTCTCCACTTCCCAGGCCACCCAGAGAAAAGGGGGACCAGCTTTCCCCTCCCAGCCACACTGCAGTTCCTAAAGGTAGAATTGGAGAAACTTCCCTTGGGTTTCAGAGAAGGGGGAGGAACTCCTGACAGCCAGGAGAAGGTCCACCAGGTGGAGATGTTTGGGGCTGGTGCAAGTGGCCACCTGCCTGGGGACCAGCATGGGGGCAGTCTTGCAGGTGAGGACAGGCGCTTGGGCAGTTGGAATTGGGGGTGGGAGGCAGTCAGGGAGGGTGGGGCTTGAGGTTGCAAGCAGTCTCAGGCCACAGGGTAAATCCACATTTCTGTGGATGTGACCATCCTATAGAGACTCGTGGCTGTGGGAGCTGGGGTTGCCCCTCTGTAGTTGTGGAGTGTTTACAGAGGTGAGGGAGCTGGAGTTCTGGCTTCTGGACTCTGCCTGTGGCTGCCTGGAGGGAGAGCAGGGCTGCAAGGTCTCCACCTGCTGGCCCTCCTGGCCGGCGCCGGGAGGGGCGGGAGCAGGAGGCTAGGTGTTGGACCATGCAGCAGTGGGTAACTGCCAACGTCCTATGGGCCTCGGCGAGGCCACGGACACCACGGAGACTCCCATGCCTGTCACCTGTGTCCTCTATGCCTGAGGACGGTCAGGAGGACTTGGACACTTACATACCAGGAGTTTGCTCCTTCTGGTCCACTCAATTCTGCAGCCTGACGGAATGCAGAAGGGGAGACACGGGGAAAAACTACACCTAGAGTCTTGGATACCTGGGTTCCTACCCAGTTATGTGAATTTTTAAGTCATTTCACCCCTTTGATCACCAGAATTTTCATAGATAAAAAAGAGGAGATCAGCTTACATACTCTCTAAAATTCCAGCTCTAAGTTGCCCATCATCTTTGATACACAGTTAAAAATTACTAAGAGGATGTGGAAAATCTATGATAGAGTTGGATGAAAAATTAAGTTACAAACATTAAAACGACTCTACTTTTAAAAAAAATATTTTTTTTCCAGTGCACAGAAAAATGTCTGGGAGGATATATTCAAAAACGTTGAGCGGCTTTGCTTGCTAGGTGCCAGTTCTGTGGTGATGTTCAGCTTTGTTTATTGGCATTTTCTAATTTTCTGCAGTGTGCATGTATTACGGCACGTGCTTGGGAGGAAGAAAGACCTAGAACAGGTTTTCATAATACCAATTACCACGTGGGTGATCTTGGGCAAGACACTTAACCAACCCCTCTGGGCCTCAGTTTCCTCATCCAGTCAGGATAATAATATGACTATTTCATAGGATCATTAAGAGGGTTAAATGAGTTAGTGAAAATCAAGTGTTCACAGAGGGCCTGACACACTGGCTCTCAATAAATGGAAGCTACGATTATAAATACATGGTCATTTTAGCAAAGTTAATGAAATAAACTCCCCCTTGATTAATAACAACTATGGTCATTAGAAACATCTTGTGATCCTCTATGAGGTGAGGAAACCAGCAGCTCCACAGAAAAGATCAAGGAAGAGTCAAACGTGGAATCCTGTCTCCAATGATGGAAGTATGTGATCTAATACAGAGATATCAGGCCAGTAAATGGATTGTGCAGCAGATGGAGTGTCCAACACCATTATAGTGATAGCAGTTACAATTATATCTCAGTGTGGCCATAATACTATTTATAACTTACAAGTTTTATATATAATATATAGCTTTAAAAATGTGTGTAAGTAGAAATACTCCAATTTCTCTTTGAGGAACTTTTCTTCTCGCCTCAATTCTGACAGGAAAGGACTTATCTTTTCCCTATCTGTTTAGATGGTTGGAATTAGGGCATCTTCCCCGTCCCCGCGTCCCTGGCCCCTCACCTGGCATCTCGGGGGTCTCTGATGGATTTCTGCAGCTGGTGTCAGACTGGGCGGTGCCTGGTGCCGCCTCCACCAGGCCCTGGTCCTCACACCTGTGGAGGAAAGCACCCAGCTCAAGTGGGCTCTGGGCTGGAAGTGGGAGGCGGTCCTGTGGAGTTGAGTGTGGGGCAGGGTTGTCAGCAGCTGGGGCTGGGAGGGTGGGAGGCATATGGATGGGGCACACTCACCTGGTGTGGGGCTGGCAGCGGGCGCTGGGCGAGGAGGTGTTCTGGAAGTGCCCTGCCTTACAGGGAACACAGTTGCTGTCAGCCTCCCAGGCTTTATCTGGCAAGAGAAAGGCATGGCCAGCCAGGGTGAGCAGGCAAAGGGAGCCCAGCTGTGAGCTTCCTTTATGCCCACCGGGTGGCCCCTTCCCCGCCCACCCACCCCACTCTGTAGCTTGCACCGTTCCTGATCTGTACTTTGTCCTGGCTTCCCCAGGGCTGGAAGGACCCCTGAGCCCTGCACCACCCCAGTTCCAGGTCCCTGCAGGTCCCTTCTGTGGGCCTTTCCCAGGGAGGGAGAAGAGGCGTTTTATACCACAGAGAACTAACTGCCTGGGGGCTCCCCGTGGACCCAGCATTATGCCTGCCCCCTGTTCAAGATCACCCGCCCATCCTCCTCCTCACCCTCTGCCCCAGTGACCTCTGACCTCTGAGCTCAGCTTCGGTGCCAGGTGGGCAGTCAGAGAGTGGCTCGCAGTGTACACACTCAGAGTCCCAAAAGACGCAGAACATTCCTGGCCGGCAGCGGCAGCGGGTTTTGTCTTTGCTAGTGCAAGGCGTGATCTCCACGAAGCCCAGCACTGGCGGGGAGATGGAGGGCTCAGCGGAGGGGTGCGCTCCGGGAGCTCCCAGCCCCAGCCCCGGCACACCCCACTCACTCTGGTCACAGGGGCGGCACAGCTGGCAGAAGGAGAGATGGTTCCAGTGCTCGTTGTAGGAATTTTCGGGGCACGTGGCACAAACCGTGTCCTGGCCGTGGCTACATTCAGCTGAGACGTGCGTGCCTAGGATGTGAGCGGGGCAGCAGGAGTGTCAGGGGCCTGGGGTTCCGCCGGCACCTCTGCCGCTTGCTGTGTGACCCTGGGCCTGTTCCTCCGGACTACATAGGAGGGACGGCCAGTGTTTCTCACTCTAAGTCTGCCAGCTGTCTCTCCTGGGAGCCGGTGTCTGCCTCCATTCTGAGGCAGTGAGATGGGCTGGAGTCCCCTGTAACCCACCTCTCTGTCCCCGGCCTCTCACCTGGGGGGCAGCGGGAGCAGCAGACCTGATGCTTGGACTCGTAGTACTGCTTTTCCTGGTCCTGGCAGGTCTTGTTCTCCGTGCGGTATGGGGGCACCTTAAAGGGGAGATGGAGTGGGGGAGAATTAGTCAGGGGTCAGCTGAGAAGGGCAGAGGGACGACAGAGAGGGCTGCCCAGACCCCTCTCCCCTAGCCAAGCCCGCCTCCACCCACCTGCACAGGCCCCTCCCTCACCAGCGGGGGCTGGGATACTGCCAGGAGACCACCGAGGCCCAGGATGAGTGGCCCCCAGGCCAGGCCGCAGTGGGAGGTGGCCCAGGGCAGGCGCATGGCGGCCAGTTGGCCAGCCGATCAGATGGGTGGAGGCCTGGGAGGAGGGTGGAAGGCCTGGATGTCCCGGGCAGTGGTGGCAGCAGCTTCCTGAGCCCAGGGGCCAGGACAGGACTGGGGCTGACGTGCCCCCCGGGGCCGGAGCGGCCGGGCCTGGCCTGGCCTCCAGGGCTCCAGCGCCGGGCTCAGGAAGTGGGAGTGGAGCGGCGGCCGCGGGGCGGGGACAGGGAGCGCTGGGAGCTGAGGCGGCTGTCGCAATAGCAATCGGGAAGAGGAACAGGCTTGGCTGCCCCGACGCAGGGCGGGAGGGGACGGCCGGGAAAGCACGTGAGGGCAGCAGGGCCGGAACCGGGCCTCCTCCCTTCTTCGGAAGCCTGACTGGAGAGGAGGACGCAGGCACAGACCAGGCTCAGCTGGTGGGAAAGGGCAGCAGAGCCAGCGGATGGTCCTCGGATGGGCCCTGGAGAGCCAAGCTGGGGCGGAGCTGACCTGGGAACAGATGGCGTTCCAGACAGGCACCAGATCCAAAAAATGGAGGGGCCTGGGACAGTCAAACTTGGAGGTCTCTCGAGAGACCCTCGGAGAGCCTGGGACAGCCAGCCAGACCAGCATCTGGGAAGCAGCAGTCCAAGTTGGAAGGCTGTCTAGGCTCCCGGGTTCCCACCCTGTTGTGTGACTTTTTAAGACAAACTATAAAAGAGTCACAAGCCAGCCAGCCCTCCCATCCCTGACCCAACCCAGCCCACACATTATTGTACACAGGTCACCTATGAGTCCCTCCAGAGGGTGCAGAGGCCCCTGCTCCCCATCCTCAGAGAACGTGGAGCACGTGTATGCCGTGTTCCCAGGAGCAGGGCAGCTGGGCTGGGGCTGGGCAGCCACTGCCCTCAGTCCCGGCCTCTCACCCAGAAGCCTTTGAACCCCTTTGAACTGGAGGCAGCTGGCAGCCCACCAGTCCAGCCCCCTCGCCTTAAGAATGAGGAGACAAACCAGGTTGCCAGGTAGACAAGACTAGGATCCTAGGAGGGCTTGGTCTGGTCCCTGCTGTCTTGCTTCCCCCCATTTCCCTGCAAGCTATTAACAGCACCCCACTGTGCCCTATGCCAGTCTCTCTGGTTGCCAAGTTTCTGTGCTCCTGGCTAACTACTAACTGTCCTTGAGGGTCACTAGGGCTCTGGAAAGCACCCCACCCCAGGCTGCACAGCCCCCACGCAGGCTGCTCCCCATGACCCCAGCTCGCCATCTGCTGCAGCGGCCTGCCCTGAATCTGTAAGTCTGGCTCCAGGAACTTCATACAGAGTCCAGCACAGACCGCGTGTCCAGCACATATTTCTGGACTATATGGGTTTATGGCTCCTCCATGTCTCATAGCCAGTCCATGGCAGAGCCAGCCTAGAGTCCAGGGGTCCTGAGTCTGGGTCCCAGCTCATTCCAGCAACCACACTGCCTCCTTGTGACTCAGGAATGCCTCTCTAGGCATGAGGGGCTGACTTGCTGTCTTGAGGGAGGTCACCTGGGCACCATGCACACCTCCGCCCTGGAGGGCCCTGTTCAGCGTACATCCTTAATCTGTTTGCTCTGACTGGCTGGACCGGCTCCTAGTGGAGGAGCTGGGGTCCTGGTCAGGAGTGTGCCCAGGAGTGGGGCTCACAAAAGGGTGAAGGGGCTTGTCTGAGCTTTAGATACACCTCTCTCCTCTCCTGCTGCAGGCCTAGGACAGGCACTCTGTTGGCCAATATCCGGGCCAGCCTAGGAAAA
The DNA here is from genome assembly GCF_048773025.1 of Camelus bactrianus. Lineage (NCBI taxonomy): Eukaryota > Metazoa > Chordata > Mammalia > Artiodactyla > Camelidae > Camelus > Camelus bactrianus. The sequence continues at coordinate 4,651,756 of NC_133572.1, read as the reverse complement.
GAAGAAGTGTCAGAACATCATACACTGCTCAGGTCAAGGGAGTGGAGGGTTGGGACTGGATGCAGCACTGAGCTCTTAAATGCACAAAGGTCTGTGTGCGTGGTAGCCTTAGGTCCCTTATCCTTTTCCTAAAATTAAAAAAAATTCTTTTAATTGAAATTTATTTGATTTACAATATTGTATTAGTTTCCAGTGTATGGCAAAGTTATTCAGTTGTATATATATTTTTTCAGGTTGTTTTCAATTATAGGTTATTATAAGATATTAAATATCATTCCCAGTCCTATACAGTAAATCCTTGTTGCTTATCTATTTTATGTATTATTTTTTAGATTCCATGTGTATTATTTGTCTTTCTCTGTCTGACTTACTTCACTTAGTATGATACTCTCTATGCCCACCCATGTTGCTGCAAATGGCAATGTTTCATTCTTTTTATGGCTGAGTAATATTCATATATATATATAAATATACATACACCATGTCTTCTTAAACCAATCATCTGTTGATGGGCACTTGGGCTGTTTCCATGTCTTGGATATTGTAAATTGTGCTGCTATGAACATTGGGGTGCAGTATGTTTTTGTGTTTTCTGGTCATACACCCAGGAGTGGGATTCTGGATCATATGGTAGCTCTATTTTTAGTTTTTTAAGGAATCTCCATACCTTTTTCTATAATGGCTGCACCAAACTACATTCCCACCAACAGTGTATTATTATTTGTAGACTTTTTGATAATGGCATCCTGACAGGTGTGAGGTGACACCTCACTGTGGTTTTGATTTGCACTTCTCTGATAATTAGCGATGTGGAACATCTTTTCATGTGCCTGTTGACCACCTGTATGTCTTCTTTGGAAAAATGTCTATTTAGGTCTCTTTTTTTCTTTTTATTATGGAAATTCACATATAATACATACACAGAAGAGGAGAAAACAGTACTGTGAACTCCCAGCTTCAACTCAGGTGGGTCTTACTTCTTCCATAAAACCCTCCACCTCTCTTCTAACCTCCTCTCAATTATTTTGAAGGAAATTCCAAACATATGTCATTTTACCAGAGAATATTTCAAGATTTTACTCAAAGACAGGGAAGAAGGGATCTTCTTTTTTTAATTGATGTATAAGACATATAAACAGTGAACTGCTGAAAGCACACTAATCTTATGTATACAGGTCAATGAACTTTCGCTTTTATATATTCCAGTGTCTCTCTCCAGAACACTTCCTGCACCCCAGAATGTTCCTGCATGCCCTTTCCAGGCAAAGCTCCCTGCTTCACAGGTGGGCACCATTTCGATCCTTTTCAATTCCAGCTGGCTGAGCCACAGCCTTTTTTCTGCTGCCAATGTCATGCTGTCCCTTCCGCCTTCAAGGACTCTCTGGGTCCTACAGAAAGAGCCCTAAGATCTGGACTTTAATCCTGACCCCACCACTTCACCTCTGTGGGCCTCTTTTTTTGTGCCAAATCAACTGCTGGTTTGCTTGCTGATCTGATCTGTTTTCCACCTTTCCCCGGCTCTGTTCTGCATCACTACTGGGAACTACATTTCCCAGAGCCCCTTTCCCTCTGGCTTTCCCACAGTTTCAGCCAATAGGAAGACAGGTGGGTAGAGGACAGGTAGGTGGGAAGAGGGAAGAAGCAGGCTTTTTCTCCGCCTCTCTTTGCTCTCAGACCTTGCCTGCAGTTGGCTGTGTCAGCTGTGTTTCCTCCTTTTCTCCTTCCACAGTCCCATCTCCTACCAGGCAGCCCTTACTATTTCGTTCCGGTCAAATAGCTCTGGAGGTTTCCGAGTCAGTGATGATGCATTTGTAAGGTGCTCCTTCCAGCCTGGATTTGTAGCTGCTTCCTGCTGTGCTCTTTTCGGGGCTGCCTTGCTTTCTCCTGTTGGCTTCTCAGCTCTTCCATCAACCATGTACTGATTTCTTGTGTTAAATTTCCTCCACTTGAAAGACTTAAGACTGTTTCTTGTTTCTGGACCATGACAGACAAATCTTATTAATATTAAGATTAATATTTCTATAATTATTATATTAATAATTATTATATTATTATATAATATATTATATTAATATTTCTATACATATTAATTATTATGTCGGCCCAACGTTCTCCAGGAGGATGAGGAGGTGAGGGGTCCGTGAACCCTTCACGGGCAGGCATTGCCTCCGATTCTTCCCTCTGTGTTTGTTACCAGCTCCTTGAGGATTTGCTGATTTCCACCGGGCAACACCAGACGGGGACAGAGTGCCGCGGAGACGCCCAGCGTGTGTGGGAGGGAGGCCCTTCTCCGGGCCCCTCCAGAGGGGCTTGCCGGGAGGTGCTTCCTCCCGGAGGCCCACGGGGAATCCAAAAAGGGGTTGGTGGGAAAGGGTTCTTCTAACTACTCTTCTTTCTCCCCTCTTCCCCACAGGGCTCTTAGCCAACTGCTGCGCTTGGAGCGGGTCTGGCAAATGCTGAGAAATGTATAATTGATGAGGTCATCTTTCTCCAGAGCATTTGCACTGGGGACACTCGCTTAGCCCAGTTGTTCTCATCAGGGGTGACTTTGCCCCTCAAAAGACATTTGGCAATATTTGGAGGAATGTTTTTTTTGGCCAGGGAGGGAGGTAATTAGGTTTATTTATTTAATTAAGAGGAGATATTGGGGATTGAACCCAGGACCTCCTGCATGCTAAGCATGTGTTCTACCACTGAGCTGTACCCTCCCCCTGCAGGAAGTTTTGATTGTCACAATTCAGGGGGTGCTATTGGCATCTAGTAGGTCGAGGCCAGAGATGCTGTTAAACATCCTACAACACACAGGATAACCCTTACAACGAAGAATTATCCAAATGTCAACAGTGCCAAGGTTGAGAAATCTGGACTCAACCCAAAGGAATAAACGTCTAATGGTGAATGTCTAGGCACCCTGCCAGGTGACTGAACTAAGAGTGACAGGGAAGGGTTTTCTGGAGCATCATGTTAGATTAAAGAGAAAATCATGCCATATAAATGCAGGTAAAAGAATCACTGTTTTCCACAGTGGGGAGCCCAACGTGGAGAAGCTAATTAGCTCTAAGCAGCAAGAATACAGAGTTACATTTAATTGAATGACTCAGTTTTACCCTAGAAAGTCTTGAAACTGAAATGAAAAAAGTGAAGGAAATTTAGATAAATTAATAAACCACAAATTAATAGGTTATCAGAGGACATTAGGATGTTGGATGTTTCGAGGATAGCACATCGCTCTCCGTCAAAGAACACCTTGGGTCTTACTCAAGATGCTAATTCTGTTGTCTTCTGCAGAGGGGAGTCAACAAATAGTGGCCACTAGGCACTGGGGCCACCTGGCAAGTAAGCCTAGTGCCTGTCCTCATAATATGATCCGTGTGTGCGGAAACACACACATACACATATGCACACACGCACACACTGGGGTATGAGCATCCGGCAGTGAGTGCCGTGGTGAGTTCTAAACAAGGCTCTCTCCTGGAGCTGGGGTGGGGGGGAGTGACCATTTCCATCCTCTCCTGTCCCCAGGGGAGGAAAGGGCAGGAAGCCCCTCCTCCGCAGCAGACCCTCCAGTCTCACCTCTCTCCCTGAAGCTTTTGCACATTTTAGGGCCAAACCACAGGGTTAGAGGTTGGCTGGCACTGGGAGGGGACGGAAGGACTGGGGCTCTGCGAGAGGCCAGGGGAGCTTCCAAGACAAAGTCTGCAAGGCCCGGGTCCCCCACAGAACAGGACTCTACTTCTCTGGAAGTCAGGGGAGCCACACTGAGCTTGGAAAGGGGAGGCTCAGCTCTCAGTCTGACCCTCCCCACCTAACTCCTGGGTGATGTGGGCAAGTCAATTTCCTTCTTGGAGCCTCAGTTTCTTCATGTGTTAAGCAAGGGGCTAGATGCAGAGCTAGTTGGAAAGGGCCTTTGTGGCCAACTGGGCTGCCTGACATCCCCCACCCCCCACCCCCTGGGACCCAGAGAGGTAAAGTGTCCTTTTCAAAGTCACATAGTTTAAAGGCCAAAATGGAAGTCACAGAATAATGCCTATAACATGGTCCCATTTATTTAAAAAAAAACCTATATATTTTGTTTTTAAAAAATACATGTGGGTCTATAAAGCACACACAAAAAAGACACAGGCGGACACAAATGACCCCTAGGCCGAGGGGTGGGAAAGGATAGGGACCAAAGGAGGCTTTTATTGTTCTGTAAACTGCTGCGTTGTTGGAAAATTGTGTTGGGACACAAATGTGTTCAGGTATTTATTTTTTCTGCACCTTAAAGGTAATATTTCTAATGGAGCTATGACACAAGTGCAGGGCTCAGATTTCTATTTTTCTCACAATAACAAGCTTGCTCTGGCCCATTCCAGATCTGGAATGCTGCTGTCTCTAAGCTGCCGCACCCTGGCAGGTGCTCTGGGGACACGGCTCTCTGGGCTCAGCCCAGCCCAGGCCTCGCCACCCTGCTCACACAGCCCTTGAGAGGAAAACTGCCTGCTGTGCAGCCTTGAGCCAGTGGTTGGATTTCAGGCACCAGCCAGAAAATAGAAAAGGCAGGGAGGTTCCTCTCTGGTCCTCTGAGATGGGACAGGCAGTACCCCATCTATAGATAGGATGTCCCTTGGGAAGGTGGAGACCGTGGAGAGGATTTCTCACAGAGCCTGAGAGATAATCCAGGACCCAGATGGCTGGTGAACCCGTGGACTTTGTGTGCAAGTGTGTCAACCGCCCTGGCTTTCAAAACCAGGTGCAGGGGAGCCCCAGGTCCCTGTGAGTCTGTGGCTGGCCTGTCTCAGGAGGTACGAGGAAAGCCCTAAGCCGACAAAGCCCCCCTCCCCCGCCCCCGGGAAGATTTCTGCTTCTGTTCTTCACTCTGCTGCTGCTTGGCTTTGTGTCCACAGAAAACTGGCTTATCTTTGCAGAGGGCAGTTTCTTTATATGGAAAATGAAGAAAAAGTCAGCCTTCCCCTTCTAAGGGGAGATGTTCCCAGCACATGTCAGGGAGGCAACGGGACAGGTTTGGAATCCTGGGAGACAGCAGCTCTCCCTTTAAGAGGCCACAGGGGACAGCCTGCCCAGAGAGGAAGCCACAGATGGGGCTGTACCCTAAGCTCATGCTGTTTCTCAAGACCCAGCTGAGATGCTGCCTTCTCCGGGAAGTCTTCCAGAGTCTCCTGGGGTGAGTACCTCTTCCTGCTTCCCTCTCCCCAGGCTCCCTGAGCACCTGGTTCCCACCTCTGTCACTAAGATCCTCGCCTTATGACATCATGATATCGCAGGCCTGTCCTCTCCCATCTGGCTACATCGGCGCTCAGGCTGGGCCCGAGTCCGCACATCCCAGGCCTGTTCCTCCAGGAGGTGAGAGAAGCCAGGGAACTTGCGAGGCCACGGTGGCAGACCTCTTGCCTGAGCTGTGTGCTTGGGTCTCTGTGCCTCCTGGACCCTCTTTGGGGGCCTGAATTTCTGACCCTTCCCCCTTCACTGCCTGCTACTTCACCCTTTATTATTTTGCTGGATTGTTTGGGGCAGAGATTTTGGAGGAGAAACACTTTTCCTTCCTCTCAGGGCTGATATAGACTTGGGCCGGGCCCAGCCTCTTCCTCCTGATCCCCCAGCACGGCCCACATCCCTCCCTGCCTCCTCAGTGCCCGCTGTCCCTGATCCTCCCTGGGCTCCGGGGCTCTGCCCAAGTGCCCTGCCTGGCCCCTGCACTGCCTCCCTCGGTGCACACATTCCTGCAACCCCGTGACCACAACAGGGGACGTTACACTTTCCTGGCCTGGCAGCCAGTGGTGTGAAAAAGAACACAATGTCCTGGGGCCCCGCCCAGCCCCCAGCTCCACCTGGGCCCCTCCCTGGCTCCCTGGGCTGGCCAAGGTAAGGGTGGCGGTGAGGAGTCATGAGGGAAGAGGATGGACCAGCTAGGACAGGTGGAGGGGGCTCTGGGACAGGGAGGTGCTCCCACTTCAGCAAGTGGGGAGGAAACTGGCAGATACCGCTTCTCCTTCCTCTCCAAGACCTGGGGATGAGGCTGACCTAGGTCTCCCCTGGAGGGATCCCCCAGGGAGGAACCTGACTCCTGGAAGCCCACTTAGGGAGTCCCAGCTCTCCTGCCTGGAAGAGGGGACTCCCTTTGGGGCTGGCTCTCTCCTCCTCATCCTCCTCTCTCTGCCCCTCCTCCATCCTTCCCTCATACTCCTTCACCCTGTCCTCCTCCATCCATCTCCCTTTTCCTGTCTCCCCTGTTCTTCTGGTCCCCCCACCTTAGTCTTACACATCCTGCTTGTCCTTTTCCCTAGCTTTGCCCTCCTGGCTCTGTCTTTAGGACCCTTCTCCTGGTCCAAGACCTCTGGCCCTCGCCTGCCATTCCATCTCCTGGTCTCCAGGCCTGCCAGGTCCCCATCACTGCCCAGGCCCTGACTCTTCTTCTGCCCCCTCTCTCCTTCCCCAGTGCCCGTGCTCCCGGTCACCTGCCCTCAGGAGCCCTCCTCCCTCTGTTGAGCTCTCAGCTCTGACTCCGCCTCTGCCCCTCCCCCTGCCTGCCCCGCTCACCTTTAATTGAGATGCTAATGAGACTTCTGTCACTTCCATCCCCTGCCGGCCGGCGGGCGGGCTCCGCCACTGCACCTGTCAGGTGAGGGGGAGGAGAGGCTGGGCTGCCAGATTCAACTGGAAAGGAACCAGTCTCAGTCCAGCCACAACCTGAGAGCGGGCAGCAGGAGGCAGCCCAGACCTCTCCGAGCTCGGCAGTCCCTGGGACAGAGAGGGAGTCAGGACACAGCCCTAGGTCAGGGCCAGAGACCGGAGGGGAGAGGGGGCAAGGTGGGGAGGCAGATGAAGAGAGGCAGGACCAGAGAGCCTGGCACACGGAGAGGAGACAGGTAAGGAGGAAGACAGCTGAGAGAGACCCACAGAGAAGGATAAGTCAGAGAGAGACGGAGAGAGAGGAGCTAAGACACAGAGATCCCTGAGGAAGAAGAGGGAAGAAAGACTGACTAAGCCGGCTGACTGACTGCAGTGGGGACAGGGAGGTTCTAGGACACAACCCAAAAGGTGGCCTTATCAGGGAAGCAGGGAAGAGGCCACTCCAGGGAAGCCCGGCTCCAGCTCTTCTGCCGGGACTCCAGCAGGTCAGCGGGCTCCTGGGCAGGGAGGAGAGTTGCGGGGAGCGGTGGGAGAAGGTGGGCTCAGGGTGGGATGCGAACGGGCTGAGGGCCGGGCCGGGGGCAGCCTCGCGCTGGGCTCGCGATGATGGAGGCGGAGAGCTCCCAGGGCCCAGAGAGCAAGCCTGACCCTCCCCCTCCTCCTCCCCAAGCAAACCAAGGCCTCATGAAGGGGGACAAGCGTAAGGAGCCGGGGCCAGACCCCGAGCCCGCGGCCCCCCAGCAGCCCACGGAGGAGGAGGAGGCCCTGATCGAGTTCCACCGCTCCTACCGAGAGCTCTTCGAGTTCTTCTGCAACAACACCACCATCCACGGCGCCATCCGCCTGGTGTGCTCCCAGCACAACCGCATGAAGACGGCCTTCTGGGCCGTGCTCTGGCTCTGCACCTTCGGCATGATGTACTGGCAGTTCGGCCTGCTGTTCCAAGAGTACTTCAGCTACCCTGTCAGCCTCAACATCAACCTCAACTCCGACAAGCTCGTCTTCCCCGCCGTCTCCATCTGCACCCTCAACCCCTACAGGTCAGTCTCCTTCCGCCGCTCCCCCAGAGCCGCGGCCGGGGCCTCAGAGGGGACGGGGTGCCCACCGGGCGGGCAGATGCTCAGAGCCAGGGGTAGGCGGCGGCACTCCTGTCTGGACCAGACCTTCCTTTGGGCGGGATAGGAAGCCTGGACCTGCTGGACCCTCCCCAGTGCCTGAGGCTTCCCCAGAGCGTGTTTGTTGGACCGACAGTCCTCTCTTCCATCCCTGCAAGTCCTCTTTCCTTCCTGCAAGTGGGAGGGAGCGCTGATGAGGTCAAGATGCTGATAACTCCAGAAGGGCAGGTAGAGATCACCCTCTCCTCCCCGCCAGGAGATGAATCTGATGGAGATTCTGCAATGAGGCCGTGGCAGGGGCTGTGGGGGTGGGTGGCGGGGGCTGGCGAGGGCTGGACCCTGGTATGTTGGTCTTGGTTTAGAAGGGCAGTTCGTTTCTGGGGGAAAGCAGTGGGAGGTGGTGGCAGAGCAGTACAGGAGCCTGGAGGCTGGGGGTGGAGAGTCACAGAGCCAGGAGAACAGGACAGAATAAAAGCAGCCCTGGCCAGACTGTTCCCCCAAAGGCCCCAGGTGACCCTGCTGGGCTGCACAGTTCACCTGCCCAGGTGCCTGACTTATGTGCTTGGGTGTGTCCAGAAGTTTTGGGTTTCGTCACTTTTCTCTGCCAATTTTTGCTCATGGAGCCCAGGGTGGGGGAAGGGTAATTGTGGAGCTAGGTGTTTACACTCACATTTTCTGTGCATTCACGCCGGCATTCCGCACCTTGAGATCATCCGCTGCAGGCCAGACTCGGTGTTAGGTACCTGGCAAATGGGTTTATCAATAATTCCTACAATTGTCATTAAAGGCCAGGTACTTGGCTAGGTGTTGGCAGATAAAATAAGATGGAAGAGATAGGCATATAAACAAATAACTTACGCACACCGTGATAAGTATAAAAAAATTGCGAGTTATAGGTTTCTGCCTTCAAGGAGTGTAAGATTTATGACCGTGTGTGTGTGTGTGTGTGTGTGTGTGTGTGTGTGTGTGTGTGTGTGAGAGAGAGAGAGAGAGAGCGATGGCATGAGTGTGTGGATGAGCAAACAGATAGGGTATGCGGGCCATTGTGGTGCTTGGAATTGGTCACATCTGGGGGGTGGAGGCCCCCCCATGCATACTGTCCAAAGGTGTGTTGTGAACTAGTGAGGGCTGGGACGCCCTGTCCTGCAGAGAAAAGATTGCTGGGCCATTTCACTGATTGCTGGGCCATTTCACTGGTGGTGAAACTGGGATTCAAAAATCACGCCTATCACTAGGAGCTAGTGCGTCCCAGGGCAGGCAAGCAAGCAAGCAAGCAGGCAAGCAAGCAAGCAATCAAGCAAGCAAGCGTGTTTGATTCCCTGGCAAGGTCCCGGGTGCGGGGCCAGTTACTGAAAAGCTGCCTCAGGCACCAGATGCTGTTAAGTACCTCACAGGCATTTCCTCTCATTCTCCCAACAATTCAGGCATTTCCTTAAATTCTCAAGGCAAGTATTATTATTATTCCTACTTTACACTTGAGGAAATTGAGGCAGAGAGAGATTAAGGCACAAGGTCATAGAGGTAGTGACAGCGGTGACTCATCCTCTGCCTGACCACAAACCTTTGCCTCTTTTTTTTTTTTTTTTTTTGAGGGGAGGGGATTAGGTTTATTTATTTAATTACTTTTAAAATGGTGGTACTGGGATTGAACCCAGGGCCCCGTGCATGCTAGGCCCGCGCTCTCCCCTCCCCCTCCCCTGCCTCTTCTTAACACCCAAGATATGGACGGGGAATAAGTGGAGTTTCCACTCAGATGCTTACATCTCATTCATTCCTGGGCTTGCTTTTATTCCCCCTTGCGGGCTTCTTTCTCTCCCCCTGGTGCCCATGGCTTTGCTTCCCTTCTTCCCAACCTCGGGCGCTCCTCAGCCCTAATCTTTCCCCCCTTCCCCCATCCCTCCTCCCCCGGGGCCGTGGTGTAGGGGAGGGGCGGGGGCAGCCCTGAGCCTGCAGAGAGGGGAGGGACAGGTAGTAGGTTCTCAATAAATATTTGTGGTTGAAAGATGTGGGTGAAAGATGGAGGGCAGGGGTGAATCTGCCGAGGTCTGCAGGTTTTCCAAGGCTCTGCTTGGGGCAGGGCCCTGGACAGTGGTGGAAAAAGCTCCAGGGAATGAAAACCAGAGCCCTGACCTCTGGGGCCAGCAGGCTGGGAGGCAGCTGTCCACACAGCAAAAATCCCTCCTGCACAGGGGCTGCTGCAGGACTTAGTGGGGAGAGAACACAGCAACCTGGAAGGGAAGGGAGTCCAGAGGGCTCCTCAGCGCTGCAGAGAGGTGTCAGACACCTACTGTTTGTGTTCCACCCGGCGCTGGGTGCATAAGGAGCACTATCTCATTTAATCCTCTCAAGTCCATTCAGGTAGGCATGATTATTCTTTCCATTTAGCAGATAAGAAAATGGAGGTGGAGTAATTGAGCAGGGTCAGCAAACAATAAAAAGACAAAAACAATGATAATGGCTAACACTTGTATAGTATTTAATGTGTGTCAAACATAAATGAAAGTTGTATATTAAAATTATTTACTCTTCACAACAGACCTCTGATGTCAATACCAGTATTACCCCCATTTTCTAGATGAGGAAACTGAGGCCCAGAGAAGTTAAGTAACTTGCCCAAGTTCACACACGTAGCTGGTGGTGAAACTGGGATCCAAAAATCACCCCCCTCACCTAGGAGCTAGTGCATCCCAGGGGTAGCAGCTGGGTTAGCAGCAACCAAGTGAGTTTGATTCCCAAGCTCTTTCTCCCACTGCACTTTAAGGAGGGGCCCTGCAAAGGCGTCCAGGGTTGGCGGGCTGGTGGGAGTCCATGGGGAAGAGCAGCTGGAGTCAGGGAGGAGGGAGGAGGGAGGTGTCCAGGCTGTGGGTTCCTGTTCCAGGAGAGAGGCGGCGGCGGCGGTTTGCAGACAGGTAATGTAGCCCGGTGGGTGGTGACTTGAGCGTGAATCACGCTGCTGGCTGGCAAGGGTGCTGGGGGCAGAGGCGAGGTGAGCTGAGTGACTCGTTGGGGCAGCAGGGAGTAGGTGGAAATCAGTGGATGAAAGAGGAGCTGGCGAGATAACTGGAGTGGGGCCAAGTCAGACCGGAAGCCCACCTGCTGGCAGCTGGGCAGGCGCGATGGTGGGTAGAAAGAGGGGGTTCTGGCTTTCTCTGTAACTGACGGGATAGGGAACAAGGCTGAAGACCTTCATACTGAGCAAGGAGGTGCTAAGAGTCCAATGTGAACGGTCAGCCACAGCAGTCCCTTTCTTTCTGGTTAACGAAAAGCTTTCTCACCAAAGGGAGAGGTCCAGCCTTATCCACATGCACGGAAACCAGAGCCCAAGAATGTCGTTTTCGTCCAGTCCTGGAGGGATTTAGGCTGGTCCTAAGGAAGAGCTTGGCATTCTATTTTGGTTTGGGGGAAGGTCTTTAGCATTGTATAACAGCTTATTTGATAATTGCCTTGTCCCTCCCAGAAGAGTTGGCATTCTTTAACAGCAAAGAAGGTCATGGAATCTTCTTCCCAGACATGGCAGAGCAGGGGACATGGCAGCAAGGAGAGGGGCAGTTCCCCAAAGAGAGAAGTTGCCTTGAGGGAGGGGAAGGCTCTGAGCCAGGCCATTCATCCCTGACCCTGCTGGGGAGACCCTGCAGAGCGGGCTCTGCATTGGCAGGCCTGGCAGGGACAGAAAGCCCGGACTCAGAGCTAGCAACCCCCGCCCACCCAGTGATGAACTCCTCAGGCCAGGAACCTCACTACCTCTGGAGCAGCTATTGCTGGAAAGTTCTTCCTCAGGTAAAGCTGCACCTTATCTTGTGGTAACTTCTACCCTCCGGTTGTGGTTCTGTGTCTTTGAAGCAACTCTAAAGATACCTCCTTCTTTGCCCGATGGCTATCAGCTCAGGTGCACCCAGGACAGCAGTAACCATGCTGCAGATTGCAGAGTCCACTATCGCAATCTGATCTTCACAGCCAGCTTGCTGGTGTAGGAGGGAACTATTGCCCCAGAGTCAGGTGGGAAGACGGGGGCTCTGAGAACCTGAAGGCTTTGCAAAGGTCACCCAGTTGTTAGGTAGAGAAGTCAGAACTGGAATCTGGTCTTAGGCTCCACTTTTGCTAAGACCACAAAGCCACAGGGAAGATGGGTGGCAGGCAGGCTCCTGTGTCTCCTTAGCTTTCTCTTCTCCAACAATCGGTTACTATTATTGTTCTTATTAAAGAACAGTAATGCCAGTAAAAACAACAGTAGCAGTTACACAGTATCTACTCTGCCAGATCTTTTTCTTAGTACTTTTCATATGTTAATTCACTTACTCTTATTACCAGGCTGTGTAGCTGGTACTAATAACACTCCCATTTTACAGATGATGAAACAGAGGCACAGAGAGGATAAGGAACTTGTCCAAGGGTAACCATCTAAAAAGTAGTGAGGTTAGGAAATGAGCACAGAAAACTGATTAGAACTTAGTTCCTATGACTTTTCCTTGGGTAAAATGGGTTAGAGCTCTCAGCACCCTGGTTGCCCACCCTCTGAACAATCATTGGTTGGTGAACATCTATTGCTCTCAAAATGTCCCAGCCAGGAATGAATCCACATGTGATCTGAGAGTTCAGAACCGACTCAGGAAGGGTGGACTCTGTCCTAAGGCGGTTACAGGGAGGCGCTGCTTGCAGAGCACCTGCCTTGAACACACTGGTTACAGGCTGAGCTCGGAGCAGCCATGAGGGGAAGTACTCCACTGGGATGGTGTGTGCACAGTCCCCGGGGGACAGGAGGCACTGAGATGTAGAGGAGAATGGGGCTGGGGGAGGGGCAGAGCAAGGGAAGTCCAGGCTTCTAGGTGGTCCCTGGAGGAAGGAAGGAGCAGGCCGGGTCCCCAGATGCACACTGGAAGGGAAGGAAGCTGATGAGTTTCTGGTGCCCATTCTGCCTAGTACTTCCAGGATGCTCTACTGGGGGTCCTTGGGTGGGTGGGATGGGGACCTGGGCATGCATGGGCTCTTCTGTGAGAGGCAGCCTCTCTGGGGACAGAGGGAGGATGTGGAAGAGAGTAGGGGTATCAGCATCCATATCTCCCAGCGTCCCTGACCCTGCCAGTCTGTCCCCAACAGAGAAGAAGGGCTGGAGGGGAGACAGCCAGGGGAGATGGGAGAGGAGATTTTGCTGACTGATCTCAAGTGCTTCAGAGCCTGGAGAGGGAAGAAGTGGAGAAGCAGGGGCCATGAAATCGGACAGGCTTGGGTTCAAATGTTGACTCCAGGACTTCCTGGCTGAGTGGCCTTGGGGCAAGTTGCTGGTTGGTGGGCCTCAGTTTCCTCAACTGTCAAATGGAGACAGTAATGCCTGCCTGATTAAACTGTGCAATGGTTCACCCACCCTCAAATGTAGGGATGTCTGCCAGAGTGCATGGGAGTGAGTGTCGTGATTGTGACCGGGGTAGGGGTTCAAGGTTAGCAGGGCTGGACTGTCTGGCAGCATTCTTCATCCCTCTCCAGCCCTGGTCTTCTCTTGCCAGAGCCCCCCTGCTTGCAGGGCAAGATCTGAGCCATCGGCAGTTCTTCCGCAGTGGTCAGGTCTCTTAGCTCTAGGTGTCGACTGCAAGGGAGGGAGAGATTTCTTTACTGAAGGGGTGATGTGGGACTACGTCTTCCTGCCCTAAGCCAAAAAAGAGGAGAGAGGTCGACTGAGGGAGTGAGGGTGCTCTGTATGGAGCCTGGCTTCTTTTGGAGGACTTGTCACAGGGTGGAGGATGGGGGGCTCGTCAGAGGAAATAACTTCAGCCAAGTTGGGGGACCTGGATTCTTCCTACATGGCATGAGAAAGACGCTTCTGTTTCCTGGGTTTCAGGCTCCCTTCTGTGTCTTCCTGATATTCAGTGACATCTTTGTGTCTCTGAATTAATTTGTGTCATTTAATCTTCTGAGAGCTTCATGAGGTAGGCAGATCTAGAGCTATGCCCATTTTACAGATGAGGAAACTGAGGCTGATATTCAGAAAGGCTGGATTACTTACCGACATTACACAGCTGGAAAGTGTGCGGCTGGAGCACCAGGACACACATCCAGGTACCTCTGGCTCAGTTCTCTTTCTGGGGTACTACATTGGCCACCTAGAATAGCCAGAGGGAGCAGGAACAGAATGGGGGGCAGTGTGATGGCCAGAGTATTTTCTGACCCATTTGCTGGCCAGGTGACCCTTGAACAAATGCTTCAGATTTTTCGCCTATAAAAGGGAATGACCACAGTATTAACTACCAGTGGCTAGTAGCATGTGGAGTTACACTGAAGATTAAATTAAATAACGGACATTCTAATACCACAGTGCCTGGCTATAGTAAGTGCTCAAGAAATACTAGTTATTACTGCCATTCTTTTAATGACCAATAACAAACAAATCTTTCAGAATGTCAAACACACACCTTCGACCTGAGCTACATTTTCTCCTGTAGCGAGAGGATGCGGGGCAGCTGGCTAGCCTTTAATGAGAGAGAGAAGGGAGGAGGACGGTGAGGATGTGGACTAGGCAGTGGTTAATGCAGCAGCACGTTAGGACCCCCTGGGGCTCTTGTGAAAACAGCTTTGTTTGGGCCCCACCCAGTCTTCTCAAACCCGACTCTCTGGTGAGTGAAGCCCTGCACTGAAATTCAACTTATTCTTTAGTTGAGGCAAATTTATGTACAGTAAAATGCACAAATCTTAGGTGCTCCTTGAGGCTGGGCAATCAAGGTATTGAACATTCCCAGTAGCAGGTGTCCCTTTGTAGTCAGTTCCTCTCCCTCTCCCGTTACCCTTTTCTGACTTCTGTCACCATCAATTAGTGCTTTTCCTGTTCTTAGACTTCATATAAATGGAATCATACAACATGAGTTTTCTTGTATGTGTGTCTGGCTTACTGTGCTTAACTTAATGTTTCTGAAATTTTTTCTTTTTTGTCTGTATGAGCCCCTTTTGATCGCTGAGCAGTATTGATAGACATTTGGGTTGTTTCAAGCTTTTTTGACAAATATGAATAGGCTGCTATGAATATTCTTGTACAAGTGTTTATGTTTTTATGGCTCCTGGGTAAACAGGTAGGAGTGGAATTGCGTCAAATATCCAGAAGGGTCTTAAAGTAGATGTATATTTAACTTTATAAGAAACCACCAGTGGTCCTCCAAATCAGTTGTTCCATTCTAGACTCCCATCAGCAGCAATTCTAGCTGCTCCACACGCTTATCAGTATTTGATGTTGACAGTCTCTTGGTTTTAGCCTAATAGATGTTTAATGGTACGTCATTATGGTTTTAATTTGCATTTATCTGAGGACTAATTATGTTGAGTAACTTTTTATGTGTTTAATGACCATTTGTATAGTTTTTGGGCTCATTTTAAAAACAATTTGTCTTTTTCTTGTTGACTTGTAAGAAGTTTTTATATTTCAGGATTTATTCCTTATTTTTTATTCCAAGAGATTTTGCCTAGCCCAAGATCTTGAAGGTATCTTCTATGTTTGCTTCTATAGTCTTTATGTTGTGAGTTTTTGTGTACGGACTAAGGTAGAGGTTGCTGTTCTGTTTTGTTTTGTTTTTCATACAGTATCCAGTTGTTCCAAAACCATCTGTTTTTAAAAAATTATTTGCCCCATTGAATTGAATTGCTTTGGTGAAAAATCAGTTGATCAGACATGTGCAAGTTTATTTCTGGACTCTGTTCTGTTGCTCTGCTGTCTGTCCTTACATAAGTACTACACCGTTTTGATTACTGTGGCTTTCTAGTCTTAACGTCAGGTAGAGTCAGCCCTCCAACTTTGCTCCTCATTTCCAAAATTGATTTGTTTTAGCGTGATTTTCATTGTACAGGTCTTGAACATCTTTCATTAGATTTATCCCCAGGATTTGATATTGTTTATGCTATTTAATATGTTGTTTTTGTGATTTCATTTTCTAATTTTTGTTGCTAGCATGTAGAAATACAATTAATTTTTGTATATTGGTTTTGCATCCTACAATCCTGTTTATTATCTGGGTGTTTGTTTTGTTTGGGTAGATTCTATCCCTAAGGCCCTGCTACTCCAGACTTTCAGGATGGTAATAGGCCCTGTGTTGAGAAGAAGGAATTGAACGATTTTTACTGGACAGTGTTGAACTTGTGGTGCTTGGGCCCCCACCTGAAACTCACTAAAACTGAGTCTTCGGTGTATGTGTGTGTAGGAGTGGGTGGGAGGTGTGGCATCGGCATTTTTAAAGTTCCTCGGAAGATTTTAGAAGTGCAGATTTAGAAAGAGTCAGGTGGCAAGCGGGCCCAAAGGCCACCCTCGCCTGAGGGGATGGGGCGGGATGGCCGGCACACGGCGGGCCCGTGGGAGTGTCTGGGCCGGTGGGAACGAGCAGACAAGTTCCGGGTTCCCCTCCAGGGCAGGGCGAGTGGGAGGAGCGCGCCTCACACACAGGCGCCTCCCGCCAATCCCTTATGATAAACAGACAGTAATAAATGCGGTCACCGCCGGAGCTCACTGTCGCCTGCAATTACCTGGCGGACACACCTGTCTACACTACCGCTCTCCCCACAACATAGCCCGAGACCCCAGAGCTATTCCCCGCAGGTTTCTCCGGGATGCACCGACCTCACTGGTTACAGACGAGGAGACTGAGGCCTAGAGGCGCCAGGGACTGGCGTGAGGCCGCCCCCTAATCTGACCCTTTGCCATCGGCCCTCCCAGGTACACGGAAATTAAAGAGGAACTGGAGGAGCTGGACCGCATCACAGAGCAGACGCTCTTCGACCTGTACAAGTTCAACTCCTCCAACACCCTCGTGGCCCCCGCCCGCGGCCGCCGGGACCTGCGCGAGGCCCTGCCCCACCCCCTGCAGCGCCTGCCGGTTTCGGCTCCGCCCCACGCGGCCCGCAGCGCCCGCAGCGCCACCTCCAGTGTGCGGGACAACAACCCCAAGGTGAACAGGAAGGACTGGAAGATCGGCTTCCAACTGGTAAGGCCCCGCCCCTGCCCCGCCCACCACTGGAAGCCGCGCCCACTCGCCCCGCCCCGCGGGTTCCGCCCGTGCTCAGGACTCCGCTCCCTTTCCGCACCCCGCGTCCTCTGCCAGGGATACGAGGCTGGACCCCAGCCACTTGCTGGGAAAATAAATAAGTTAAATACATAAATCAGGTTTGAAAAATAAAATTAAATAACATCTCTCTGGGAGCCAGCTGGTAGAGACTCCTCCTGTGGGAGCGTTTCCGGGGGCGGGAAGTCAGGTCTGTTGCGAGAAATGCATCTTTCTGGAGTCCAACCCCCTGATGGGACTCAGTTGAGACCCTCCAATGTGATGGGGCACCGGGGCTCTACCAGCCTATGACAGGGAATAGGAAGACAGCAACAAGGAAACAATTTTAAAGTAAAAAGTGAAAAATAAAAGGAAGAGTAAAAGGAAATGGGAGAGAAGTAGAGGGAGGAAGAAAGACAAGCCCCTTTAGTGAGAGCGGACCACGCTTCCCGGAGCCCCGGGTTCCTGTACCTGCTCTGCTGCTGGGATGAATCGCTTGGTTCCTCAGTCTTCCCATCAGTGAAATAGGGAAAAGAATCCTTGCTCCACTCTCCTCGGAGGCTGCATAAATGACCCCTAGGTGTGTGCAGCGCCCGGTCTCCTCCCTGGCCTACCTGCCGCTCCCTTAACCCGGTGCTCTCCGGGGTCCGCTCTCCTCGGGGCTTCTGCACCTCTCTGCCTTCTGTTCCTCCCAACTCCTGGCTCCCACTCCCTCCCCATCGGTCCTGAAGACCCCAGACCACTCATTCCTTGATCTTGGCCCAACCCTGCTTACCCTCGCTGCTGGCCCTCTGACACTCTGGTCTCTGTGTCCAGTGCAACCAGAACAAATCGGACTGCTTCTACCAGACGTACTCGTCAGGGGTGGATGCAGTGAGGGAGTGGTATCGCTTCCACTACATCAACATTCTGGCCAGAAGGCAGGACACCTCTCCCTCGCTGGAGGAGGACGCTCTGGGCAAATTCATCTTCGCCTGCCGCTTCAACCAGGTCTCCTGCAACGAGGCGTGAGTCCATCCTTCCCTCCGCCTGGCTTCGTGCTCCCGGCCCCACACCCCCCACCCCCGGCTCCTTCCCCGGCCCAGCATGGGCGCCTCCCCGAAATGCTTGTTGACTAAATAAATGCGGGTGGGGAGGAGAGGGAAGCAGGTGACTTCAGGTCCAAATCTCTACCCCAGGAAGCATCGTGCAGGACTTCTGCTCTCTGCAGGGCTGCATCTGAGTGAGGCAGCCTCTTACAGATTCCCTGGAATGGCTGGGGTTGAGATCTGGTTTTGAGAACCAAGGGCTGGAAGTATGGTTCTCCTTTTTCCTAAGACCTCTTTCTTACTAGCATCAAACTCAGGAGTGCCTGGCAGGTCATCGAATCCCATACTCCACTTTCTCAGATGAGGCTAGCAGTGGTGGTGTAGTGGACACTGCGGGGATTGAATGGGGGACTAGCCCTGAGTTCCTGCTCTGGTTCTGTTATTTCTGGGGCCAGGTGACCCTGGGCATTTCACATCACCCTTCAGAGCCTATGTCTTTTCTTTCGGGGGGGAGTGTAATTAAGTTAATTAATTAATTAATCAATGGAAGTACTGAGTACTAAACCCAGAACCTCGTGTATGCTAAGCATGCGCTCTACCACTGAGCTATACCCTCCCCGCACCCCCAGAGCGTATTTCTTTGTGTGTAAGGGGAGAAGTGAGACCCATTCAGTGTTCACTGATCAAATATTTTTGACTGTCTGGGCTATTGCAATTCACTATTTGGGCATTTGGGGTAGATCAAAGAAGAAAAAATCCTTGCCCTTTTGGCACTTTTACTTAGGCGATGAAGATGATCTCGAAGTGTGAGGACACTTTGTAAACTGCGGTGAATGTTGGGTCTCCTTACTCACGTAATGAGAGGCTGTGAGTAAGGAGGGACCCCTTCTGTAGCCTCTGGCCCTTCCTACCCCCGCCCTCCCCGCCCTACTTCTGCTCCCCAATGTTCCGGCACCATCTCCCTGCCTCCGCCTGGCCAAGGAAGGGTGTCCAGGCAGCACCTCCACTCTACAGGGAACCTGTCTCTTCCATGTCACCGAAGAACATCAGCGGGGCCAGGTGTCACCTGCTTCTGTCACCTGAAGCACACACTCTGCCCAGCGCACACTTTTGTTCCTGAGTCTAGCTTTTGTGTCTGACAGAAGCTGCCACTTGGGAAGTGAGGCAACAGCAGCACCTGAGCCTGGGTCAGCCCACCCCTGCCACCAAGTCACTCTGTCACCCTCTCACTTTGCCTGCCCCAGGCTTCTACCTCCCCATCAATGGAAAGTCCATGGTTCATCTCAGTCTTGACGCTTAGGTCACTTCCTGAGTTGAGAGCCTCATTATTTCTCACTGGGGTTATTGTAACCCCCGCCCCAGTTCATCTCTCTGGTGCTCAGACCTCCCTTTATTCTGCAACCACAGGAGGGTTTATATGGCAGTATTCTGACTCCACCTAACTATTCCAGTTAGTCATGTTTAAAGTCCTGCAATGTCTCTCATGGCCTTTGGGATCAAGTTGAAGCTCTTTATCCCAGCTTTCTCAGCCCCTCTTCCTGCATAGCCAACACCCTTTGCCCTCTCTCTGTGAGCTTTTCTTTAATAACAGCATTCATCCTTTTAGTGTATACAATTCAGTGGTTTTTAATGTATTCACAGAATTGTGCAACTATTACCACTGTCTAATTTTAATATATCTTCCTCACTCCAAAAAGAACCCCTCTGTATCCATTAGCAGTCACTCCCTATTCCCTCTCCTCCTCCAAGCCTTGGAAACCACCACTTTCTGTCTCTGTGGATTGCCAATTGGGGACATTTCCTATAAATGTAATCACCCACTATGTAGTCTTTTATGACTGGCTTCTTTCACTTAGCATCGTGTTTTCAAAGTTCATCCACGTTGCTGCGTGTATCTGTAATTGTTGCCTTTTTATGACTGAGTCATATCCCATTGGGATGGATAAACAACATTTTCTTTATCTGTACTTCAGTTGATGGACATTTGGGTTACTTTCACTTTCTGGTTATTATGAATAACGCTGCCATGAGCATTCCTGTACACAGTTTTGTGTGGATGTACGTTTTCAACTCTTTTGGATAGACACTAGGAGTGGACTTGCTGGATCACACAGTGAGTCTGTATTTAACATTTTGAGGAACCACCAGTCTATTTTCCGAGTGGCTGCACCATTTCACATTCATGCCAGAGTATTTGAGGGCTGCAAATTCTCCACATCCTCCCTTGTTATTATCTGTCTTTTTCACTTTAACCATCTTACTGAATCCTTATACTTTTAAAAGCAAATTTATATAGCTCTTACTAGGTGCTAAGCACTGTTCTAAGTGGAGTTTAATCCTCACAGCATCCCTGTGAGTTAAGTACTATTAGCCCCATTTTACAGGTGAGGAAACTGCGCCACCAAGAGATCAAGTACCTGGGTTGGCCCCTCCGCTAATACTTGTTAGAATCAGGATTCAAGTACAAGTAGTTTTGTTCTGGAGTCTGTGCTCTTCGCCATCAGGTTCTACTGCTTCTCGTGTGTTCTCAAAATGTGCTTTATGTGTGTCTCTTCATATGTGACAAAGTGTGCATGTGACGTGTACAGAAATGGTGTCAGGTTATATATCTCATGCGACCTTTTATTTCCTTAACTAAGCTCTGTGGTTTTAAGATTCATCCATGTTGCTCCATTCACTCTGTTGATTCCACCTGCTGCATACAGCTGTCACGCTGTCCCTGTCCCCTCTCCCTCTGAGCAGGGCTCACGGGCTCACAGGCCTTGCAGGACTGGCCTCTGTGCACTTCCGTGGCCGCTTCTTCCGTCCCTCCCTGAATGCAGCCTGTACTCTGGAAATGCTGACCTCCCAGCACTTCCCAGACGGTGCACCCGGATTTCACACCTCCGTGCCTTTGTTCTTCACGGCCAATGGAATATTCCAGACCATGTCACTCGTTCCCATCTCCCTGATTTTACAGATGAGGGGGGTAAGCATGAAAAAACTGGCTTGCTCCAGGCCGTGCAGCCAGTACCCCCACCCTGGCCCCCAGCCCCCGATCTCAGTCCAGCTTTCTTCCCTTTCCTGCTTTGCTTCCTTCCTCCTCAGCCTCTCACAGACCAAAGCCCTGTCTCCCTCTTCTCCCTGCTCCCCTCACCAGCTCCAAGATGCCAGGCTAGTTAGAACACAGACCCTTCTGTTCCCATGTGGGCCTGGCTACAGCCCCACACAGCTCCTGTCGGGGGCCCTGGGACTTGCTGTCAAGTCGTGTTCCTATTGTAGCAACGCTGCTCTGTGATTCCTTCCTCTCTGTTCCCAAACCTATCCCAGCCCAGCTGTGGACCTACCAGTGGGAGGCATGCAGGAAGCCCTGTCCTGCCCTTGGATCTGAGCCTGACCTTCCTCCTGCTGCTCCATGCTCGTTGGCCTCTCTCCCTCCTTTCACCCCACTCCCTTCCATTCTCCACTTCATTCATTCATTTCACAGCTCTGTTAACTGTCTCCTGTATCTCCTGTGTGCCGAGAACCATGCCATTAACCCAGAGACGATTTAGAGATGAGTGAGATGAGTCTCCTGTCCTCAAGGAGATTATGCTACAAATAGGGAAATAAGATTTAGACACATGAGACACTAAGGACGCCGCACGAGTTTGTAATGCAACACAGCGACAAACTGGGGAGGTCACAAGGCCAGTGAGGTCAGGTGGCTGTGGGGAGGAGCCTGGCCTTGAAGGCAGCTGACCTGAGTTCAAGTCCTAGCTCGTCCTCACTACTTGTGTGACCTTGGGCAACTACTTGATCTCTCTGAGCTCATGCAAAGTGGGAGTGATGCCCAGCAGAGTGGCTGACGGGGCCTGAGCAAGGTTCTCAGCATGGCGTCGGCACATAGTAGATGATCAGGAAACCAAGGGTTCTGAAAGTCTTGCTCTCCCAGAGCCCCTGCCCCTTCCTCTCTGATCCTGCTCTCTTATTCCTGAATAGGAATTACTCTCATTTCCACCACCCGATATATGGAAACTGCTACACTTTCAATGACAAAAACAGCTCCAACCTCTGGATGTCCTCCATGCCTGGGGTCAACCATGGTGAGCTGTCCCCGACCTCTGCCCCACCCCTCCCTTGCCCTGCACACCCACATTTTCCCACCTTGAGCTCGTGTCCTAGAGATGCTCTGGCACCTCCGGGTCTCAGCCCAGCGTGCCCACTTCTATCCTGGAAAAATTGTCTC
Organism: Camelus bactrianus; assembly: GCF_048773025.1. NCBI lineage: Eukaryota > Metazoa > Chordata > Mammalia > Artiodactyla > Camelidae > Camelus > Camelus bactrianus. The sequence goes on along the minus strand of NC_133572.1, from coordinate 4,629,771 downwards.
TGTCCTTTCTCCCCCATCGGCACCACGTGGTCCATTCTAGACGTGATAGAAATCCTGTCCCCGTCCTTCCTGCCTCACCCCATCCCCAGTCCAGCTCAGGGGTAGCCAAATCTGTCTGCAGGTCTCCCAGAACTTGCTCCCCTTGGGGCCTTAGAGACTCGGCAGGTGGGAGGGTGGGTTTCCACCCCTCTGATGCTTCTTTCAAACCGCCCCCACTCGGTGCCCTCTCCACCTCCCAGGTCTGTCCCTGACACTGCGCACAGAGCAGAATGACTTCATCCCACTGGTGTCCACAGTGACCGGGGCCAGGGTGATGGTGCACGGGCAGAACGAGCCTGCCTTCATGGATGATGGCGGCTTCAACCTGCGGCCCGGGGTGGAGACCTCCATCAGCATGAGTAAGGTAAGGATGCTGGCTGGGAGGCCTGGGACGAGAGCCCCAGATGGAGAGGGGCCAGAAGAGGGCATGGAGTGACAGCCAGAGGCCTGGAGAAGGTGTGCAGGGCCATGCCCGGTGGGCCTCAGGAGCATGTGGAGCATGGGGTGGGCTTCAGGAGCAGAAGTCAGGAGTGAGAGGCCTGGCTGAGTGGGCGTTAGGAAGTCAGATTCTGAGAAATGGACCTGCTTAGGGCTCATGGGATGTTCTGGGCCCGGTGTCCTTGGAAGTAGCCCTGGGGGCATGTTTTGAGATGATTAGGCAGAGAGGAGAGGTGGCAGGGAAGGACATACAGCCCAGGACTGAGGGAAGATGGAGGTCAAGAAGAGGCCTGGACCACCTGCTCTGACCTCTGACCTCTGACTTCTCTGTGTCTCTACTTTCACAGGAAGCTGTGGACAGACTTGGGGACAACTATGGCGACTGTACCGAGAATGGCAGTGAGATCCCTGTGGAGAACCTTTACCTCACCAAGTACACGCAGCAGGTGAGGCCCGGCCTGTTCCATGGCAACTGTCTCCCATGAGGCAGTGTAAGTCAGCCACAGAGGGTGTGCCTGACAGGGACTGGTGGGAAGAGGGATGAAGATGTCCTGCAGGGACTGGTGTGTCCTCCCCTCCCCTGCCATTGGGGGCCGTGTGTGGGAGGGCAGGCCTGACCCCTCCCCCTTCTCTCTCCCCCTTCCTCCATGCCCTCCTCCAGGTGTGCATCCATTCCTGCTTCCAGGAGAGCATGATCAGGGAGTGTGGCTGTGCCTACATCTTTTACCCTCGGCCCCATAATGTGGATTTCTGTGACTACCGGAAACATGATTCCTGGGGTGAGACTGGGAGGCCTGGGCCCTCCCCATCTGAGCCCAGGGCTTCCTCACAAGCCCTGCACCCTCACTGACCCATCACTGGGGATGGCTTCTGGCTCCCACGTCCCCTGACTGGTTCTCCTGCTGCCTCTTGCTTTCCTCTCATCTCTACCTCTCTCCTCTATCTCTGCTCCTCCCTCACGGTTTCTCTCTCTCTGTTTTGGTTTCTGTGTGTTTAGAATGGGATGGCCACATTTAAAAATAACTCTCAGCAAGAGGAAGGAAGAGCACGTGAGGGAAATCTCCCTGGGTTCTGCACGCAGTGCTCTCTGCCTGTAGCTTCCCGGCTCTCCCCCCCAGGGAACCAGCAGGGCTGGTGCTGCACGCTGGCGAGGCAGCCCGAGGTGCAGGAAGGAAATCCTAGAAGTTATGTGCGCCTGCCTCATTCCCTCACACCTTCTGTTTCATGTGTGTTTTATAATGTACGTAATGTATCAGCTCAATAGGAGCAAGTGTGTCATTTGGAAACCAAATACATAGATTGGAATTGCTTATTGAGGCTTTTTTCACATCCAGGAGGGCAGAATCAAGAGAATCTGGGGGTCACTGGACTCTCCCCCTTCCCTGGTCTGGGAGCAGACCAGTCCCTTTTCCTTCTCTCTACAGATGAGTTATTCAGCCAGAAGGCTGTGTGCCAGGAGGCTGAGACAGAAAGAAAATTCCAAGCGGGAGGCTGGAAAATAGAGGGCGGGCATCCTCAGCGCGCATGCCTTTACCTGGCGCAGCTGGCCTCTCCCCGGGGACGTGGCCAGGGCCCGGCAGACCCCGGCGTTGAGCGCTGCCTCTGCCTTGGCTCTGCTGTGTTCATCCCCTGCCTGCTTTCTTCCCTGGTTCTCAGCTCCACTCCTGTGCTTTGCATTCTGGCCTCTGGTTCCTGTCTCTCTGGCCTTAAGAGAATCACAGTGCATCAGAGCTGGAGGGGCACTCAGAGGTCATCCGGCCTAACCGTCTCCTTTCTCAGAAGAGCAGGCTGAGGCCCAGAGGAAAGATGTGATGTCCCAGGACACTCTGAGCAGGGACTCTGCCCACTGCTCCTCTGGCCCCCAGACAGTGATTGCTCAGTGGTTGTGAGTTTGAAAAGATCCATGAGAGAGAAAAATAACAATGCTGTTTGCTGAGGAGCTGTGAGGATGAGGGAGAGGAAAGCCACTGAAAATTCAGTCTGTTGAGTTTTCTAAGGAGAGCCTTCTCCTCAGGAAAAAGGGCCTAGCTGCCTTTCATTCCCCCTAATTAAAGATTAATTATGTAATTAATTATATAAGCCCTGGTAGACAGAGAGATTTGGGTCAGAAATGAAGAAGACTCCAGACCAGGTGACTAAAAGTAGCAAGAATGACAAAATAACCTTACTTAGAATTTGGGAAATGGAGAAGGGGGAATCCATGGTCCCATTACTCTTTTTGGGGGGGTAACAGCTTTACTGAGATAATTCATTTCACGTATAACTTACCCTTAAAAGTGTACAATGCAGTTTTAGTATGGTTTTAGTTTTGAGCACAGTCATAATGCAATAGTCATCACAGTCGATTTAGAATCTTCTCCCCATTCCGTTAACGCTCTCCAAGAGCCCCCAGCACGCCCCCCTCTGCCCATAACCACTCATCTACCTGCTGTCTGCTATAGGTTTGCCTAACTTGGGCATTTCCTATAAACAGAATCACAATATGTGATCTTTTGTGATTGACTTCTTTTATGTAGTATAATATGTTCAAGGTTCATCCACTTTGGAGCATGTCAGTACTTCATTCCTTTTTATGGCTGAAGAATATCCACTGTATGGCTAGACCACATTTTGCTTATCCAGCCATCAAGTCGTGGTCATTTGGGCTGTTTTCTGCTTTTTGGCTATTGTGAATAGTGCTGCTGTGTACATGTGTGTACCAGTTTTGATGTGGACGTGTTTTCAGTTCTCTTGGGCACACACCTAGGAGTGGAACTGCTGGGTCATGTTGTAATTCTATGTTTAACCCTCTGAGGAACCGCCAGACTCTTTTCCACAGTGGCTGCTCCGTTTTGCATTCCTGGGCATCGACGGGGTCCACCTTCACATCCCCACCAACACTTGTGATGGTCTTTTTTCACGACAGCCATCGTCCTGGGTGCGAAGCGGTATCTCGCTGTAGTTTAATCTCATTCTTCTTATGCAGGAATTGTTCCCATTTTTCTTTTTGACTTTTAAGTGTTTCTCCGTTTCCTGCACATCTGTGCAGAGGTGTGTCCTGGTTGTTTTTATTTTTTATTGGATTTAGCTTAATTTCTTAAGCATTTTCTGGTGCTGCCACTCAGGAGGCACCAATGTAATGCCAAATAATACTCTTGCGAAATGAGTGCCCAGGGATCTTAGGAGACCTCTTGGGCGTGGGGTGAAGGTTGAAGCATCCTAGGAAGATGGGCACCTCTCTGCTCCACAGGCTACTGCTACTATAAGCTCCAGGATGCCTTCTCCTCAGACCGCCTAGGATGTTTCACCAAGTGCCGGAAGCCATGCAGGTGAGTGCCCCTCCCCGGAGCGCAGGTTGGGCCGCTGGCTGCTTGGCTGAGTGGACTACAGGGTCCTCAGCTAAGCCTCTGAGTGAGCCCACGCCCATCACTGAGCGCCCTTCTCCATCCCCAGTGTGACCATGTACAAGCTCTCTGCTGGTTACTCACGATGGCCCTCAGTGACATCCCAGGTAAGGGGTGGGGGAGGGGGGAGTATGCTCGCGTGCATGGGCACATGTATGCATAACACTGAGGTCTTCTCTATGCATATGGGTAATACCCAGTTAAGCCTGAAGAGCATGGGGGGTGGCCCCACCGACACTCTCATCCTTTCCCAGGACTGGGTCTTCGAGATGCTATCCCGACAGAACAATTACACCATCAAGGACAAAAGGTCAGTCCTACCCTGGTCCCAGCCCCGGGAAAGGAGGAGCCTTTGGGAGGGAAGACAGATCTGGGAAGAGGAATTGATACACTTGCTTGGAGGAGGGTATTTTCGAGCGGCAGAGAGGTTGACCCTCTGCCGTTTCTTCCCACCTTCTCCCCAACTCCAAAGAAATGGGGTTGCCAAACTCAACATCTTCTTCAAGGAACTGAACTACAAAACCAACTCTGAGTCTCCGTCTGTCACGGTGCGTTCTGCCTCACTGAGTCTGGGATTCTCTCGGGGGGTCTCAACGGGTGGCTGTCCACAGAGACAAGGGATTGCCTCTATGGGGCCAGGGAGTTTGGGCCTCGAAAGCTGAGGACCAAGGAAAGGGGAGAGGGAGAGGCTGAGAGGGTGGGAAGAAGGGTGCGCTGGGGGTGACGTCTGGGCCTAGTAGGAAGGAGGGGTGCCGGATGCTGGGGAGAAGACCCCTGACAGAGGCCTGGGTTTCAGCCGTCCCTCCCGTGGCCTGGTTCTCAGTTTTCCCTGGAAGACACCAGCCATCAGCCATGTGCTCCTGGGGGAGAGGAGCAGAGAGAAGGGGCCCAGGGACTGTGAGAGGCCGGGTGGGGTGGCCGAGGGCCTTGGGGAAGGCGGGTGGGGCTGCTCTGCCGCGTGGTCAGCGAGCCTCTCTGCCTCACAGATGGTCACCCTCCTGTCCAACCTGGGCGGCCAGTGGAGCCTGTGGTTTGGCTCCTCCGTGCTGTCTGTGGTGGAGATGGCCGAGCTCGTCTTCGACCTTCTGGCCATCACCTTCCTCATGCTGATCCGGAGGGTCCGCAGTCGATACTGGTCCCCAGGCCGAGGGGGCAGGGCTGGCCAGGAGGTGGCCTCTGCATCAGCCCCCCCTCTCCCCTCCCATTTCTGCCCCCACCCAGCATCCCCCTCCTCGTCCCTGCCAGGCCCTGCCCCTGCCCCAGCCTTGGCAGCCCCTCCACCTGCCTATGCCACCCTGGGCCCCCCTTCGTCCCCGTCCCCATCAGGCTCGGCAGCAGCCAGCAACCCCGCCTACACTCCTGAGGAGGCCTGAGAGGAAGGGGCAGTGTCTGCCCCTCAGGGCAGGCACTTCCCTCAGCAGGACTGAAGAATGTCTGGGGCTTCCTCTCAGAGCTGCCCAGCGCCTTCTGGGAGCCCTGTTGTTGGGGGAGGGGGCAGGATGGAGAAGGAACTCTGGAAAGGTCCAGAGAGCAGGGGCTGAGGAAGCTGCCCAGCAGCGCCCTGGCTCCTGCCGCGTATGCCCAGCCCTGCCTTGAGAAACTCTGGTGTGCCCACCAGGCACAGACGAGGCTTCTTTTCCCTTGAATCAGCCAAGCCGAGCTTGGAGCTTTGACAAAGAACTTTCCTAGGAAACAAATGACCACCAGAACAAAACACAAACAAGGGCACACAGAAGCAGGTTTGGTTTCCTCCCCAAAGATAGCTGGATTCAGCCCCAGAGTGGCCTTCCATGCTGCTTTCCAGTGACAGACGTTTGCTCGTCTTCTTGAACTTGGGTGGGAAGCCCCACCAAAAGCTCCCTTGGTTAGTTCTTAGACAATTCCCCTTCCCTGACTCCCCAGGGTGGAGTCTGGAGCAGCTCTGTGTCGTAAAGACTTGACCATTCCCAGTCGGCTTCAGGATTCTTCCAGCCTCATCTACCAGGTGCCCCCACGGAGCCACACCCCAGCATCTCTGCCCTGCATCCTGTCCTTTGTAACTCTGCTTATTTGCTCAAACTATTTCCTTAGCCTGGAAGCTTCCCCCGCCATCTACTGGAGAACTCTGTGTCCCTTAGAACCCTGCTCAGACATCAAGACTTCTGTCAAGGCTTCTGCCCCATCTTGTCTTCCCCAGGATTGATCACTCCCCTCTCCCCTGGACTCCCGTGGCACACCATAACATCTTTGGAAATGCTGATGTCACGTTTTACTTTCTTGTTCCTTTATGTCTTCCTCCCCAGCTAGACTGTGAGCTCGTTGTGGTCAGAAATGGACCTTTGGTCATCTGTGTATCCTCAGGGCCTAGTCCAGTGTTCCATTTAGAGCAAGTAGGCAGGTACTTAATAAATGTTGTTGCATAAAGAACTCAATAAATGTTGTTGCATAAAGAATGTCTGAGGGGAGGGTATAGCTTAAGTGATAGAGTGCATGCTTAGCCTGCACGAAGTCCTGGGTTCAGTTCCCAGTACCTCCTCTAAAAATAAACCTAATTACCTTCCCTGCTACCAAAATAAAATAAATACAACAATGAATTATTTTTAAAATACTAAAAAAAAAAAAAAAGAATGTCTGGAGAGCTGGATGGGGGTACCATACAGGGGATAGTGAGTGGATGCAAGTCCTGAGTCATGGCCCAAGTGCCTGGGAGATCCTGGGTGGGGGGAGGGGACAGTCGGTGTTGCTGAGCATGCGCTAAGGGCCCAGCACCATGTCCAGGGGGCAAGTGAAGACATGGTGCCCTCCGCTCAGGAGACCTGTTGTGCCCCCGTCCACTGCCTGAGCCACCTTTCCTTCCCAGCTCTTCTCTCACCACCATCTGTGACCCTTCTCTCTGTTTGCCGAGTACCACCCACCACCCAGCTGCAGCGGAATGTCCTCCACTGCCTGGTAGTGGTGGAGGAGGGGAGACTCAGGCCTGCTCCTCCAGGAAACTCAAAGCTCATTCTGGCATCATCACAGAGCAGTGTCAGGAATCCTCTAGCTTTTACCAAAGGAGAAATTGGGGGATGCCCGAGCGGAACCCTGGCTTCCAGACGCCTGGTTCTTTTCCTGATTCCAGCATCTGACCTGGAATCCAGAATTTACCTTTCCTCGTCCTCTTTGGGGCCTTTCCCCTGCTGCCTTGTCTTACTCAATTATAATTATACATATTGATGTAATTGTATATGAAATAATTGATAAAGATATAATTATATTTATTGATATTATATACTTAATTGTAATCTCCCTGTCCTGAGGAGCCAACTGAATTTTGAGACAGAGCGGGAGATGATGGCGGGAGCGGGAAGGTAGAAAAGGTTGTGATGAGGAACTGACGTGATGATGCCTGACTTCCCTTTCCCAGACTCAAGCTGATGCGGGAAAAACGGTGGTGTCACAAGAGTTCCCTCCGTCAGAGCCCTCAGGTTCAGCCTGTCCTGGTGGCTCTTTGCCACAGCGTAGCCTCCACCCTGCTCTGCCCCGCCCCAACTCCCTCTCCCCTGGCTGGGTGGGCAGGACCTGCTGGACAAAACAGGAGCCACTGAGGATGACAGCAATCCTTCCCGCAGCCCTTCCTTGCCCTGCCTCCCCCATCCCACGTTGGAGTGTCTCCTGGCCTGAAGTATTTCCAGCCTGAGATGTTTCCTTCTCTCCTCCATCCCTCATCGACATGTTAAAAATAGTTTATTTCCTCCATCAACACACAAACACACAAGCCTTCTGATCATTATGCAAGGCACCACAAGTTAAATTAAAACTTGTTTATTCTATTATTCATTTTTATATTAATACATTACATGATTCAAGATAAAGTGAATTTTAAAAGCAAACAAGTGCCAGTTCGGGGGAGGAGGGAGTAGATGAGGGCAGGTGCCCGCGTTAGGGGGCAGGCATTTTTCTAGAGTGTTTGTTGAAAGCGGCAGGCGCCAGCACAGGTGCATCACGCGGGCAGTTACCCACAGGGGGCACACCCAGGAGCGGTGCTGCTGAGCGCCCCTAGTCTCTCTGTCGCAGGTTAATCAGAGTTAGAGGAGAGAGGTCATGGTGTCTCATTTTCCTTATCGGGCTTATACGGCCAAGTGCCTTGCACAAGTTCACGACTCCTCCAGGACCAGCCAGGAAGCCAGGCTTCCAGGGACCCAGCCTGTCTCCCTGTGACACATGGAGTTGGAATGGCAGGGCTGGGGATAGAACCCACGTCACCCCGACTGAGAGTCCAGTGCCCTTTCGGTGACTCTGTGCTGCTGTGGGGTGTGTGTGAGAGAGACACGTGATGGAGGGTGCCCTCTGCCATCTGAAGCTCTTTTCTCTGGAGCATCCTTTGCTCCACAAGCCCTAATGTCCAATTCTGTCATCCTCTAGTTTGCCCCACTCCTATTCCTGTGTCTCTCTGTGTCTCCATCACCATCATTTCTTCTTCCCCTGGAGGGATTATGGTCATACTCTCATATCCTCCGAGAAACTGGTTAGCTGCCCATATAACTGGATCCACCCACCTCTCACTATCTTCTTTTAAACAGAATTTTATTGAACAGCCTAATACCACATTTCTGAAGACTTTAAACTTGCTGAATAAGTAGGCGTTTATCCTAAACACTGAAAGCAATTCTTTTGTGGTGAGCTATGTGTCACGGCCTTGACCGTTGGTGCAGACTGTTAAAAATTCCTTGTAACCTTAAAAGTAGGACATTGAAGTTGTTATTGTTTTTTTTTTAAAAAAAAAACCTTTATTGTGGTATGATTCCTGTACAGTAAAGTACACATATTTCAAATGTACAATTTGATGAATTTTGATAGATGTCTACATCCATGAAACCACCATCACAATCAAGATAGGTAACAGTTCCTTCACTCCCCAAGAGGTGCAATTTCCGAATTCCAAATTAATCCTTTCCTGCCCCTTTTAATCCCTGGTAACCATAAGTTTGTTCTCTACACCTGTGAGTCTTTTTCTGTTTTGTAGATAAGTTCATTTGTGTCCTTTTTTTTTAAGATTCCACATTTAATCGATATCATAAGGCATTTTTCTTTCTCTTTCTGGCTTATTTCACTTAGAATGACAATCTCCAGGTCCATCCATGTTGCTGCAAATGGTGTTGTTTTATTCTTTTTTATTGCTAAGTAGTATTCATATATATACACACACACGCACACATATATATTCATCTTTTTATCCAGTCATCCGTCGATGGACATTTGGGTTGTTTCCATGTCTTGACTACTGTAAATAGTGCTGCTGTGAACATTGTGGGTGCATGTGTCTTTTAGAATTATATTTTTCTCCGGATATACGCCCAGGAGTGGGATTGTTCGATCATATGGTAATGTTATTCATTGTTAATACAAACTATTAACATTGCTACCACTTACGGAGAATGAATTTAGTATGAGGCAAACACTTGCTAAACACTTTACGTGCAAGTATTCCTCAGTGCATGTGCTGTGAGGGGTACCGGCCTGTTTCCTGGTTTTAGGTGAGGCTGCAGCTCTCCTCTTCACACTAGAAACTGGGCCATCTGACTCCTGCACTTGACTTCAATGACCCTGCTTCTTCAAGAGCTTTGCTTTGGGCCCACTCTTACTGTACTTGGAGCCTACCTGGGTGTTGGTGAAGGTGACCTCCTTCCTCTGTGAGTCCAGCTTTAACCATCTTGTTCCTCAGAAGCTAGAGGATGGGCTGGAGTGAAGTCAGCCAGAGGTGGGGGTATCCAAGCTCCACTCACATCTATAGACGCTCTGCCCCTGGGATCGCAGAGGGGAGACCAGGGAGGACCAGGTAGGGTGGATCCCAGGGTGAGGATTCAGCTGATAGATCAGGAGGAAAAGGGGCCAAGAGCTCTGATGCAAAGTCACAAAGCCCTGGCACCTCCTGTCTGGTCCCCCGCATTTCTAGCGGACCTCAACAGCTGGAGAACCCCAGGCCTGGACTGGCTATAGAGTAGGTCATTGTGTCCAGAGAATGTTCTGGTGAATGTTGTACCCTTGTTGTGGGATTCATTTGGGAAGTGTCCTGCTAGGATGGGAGTGGCATAAAATACTCAAAGAGTCAGGGTGTGGGGCCTGACTGAAAAGGACGAATGGAAAAGAGGCAAATGTCTGTCGTAGCAAAATGGGACTGAAGCCAGGAATCTAGGGTCTTAGCTGGCTCTGCAGGGAACATGACTTGCCTGTCCCTCAGCCTCAGTTTTCTCATCTGTAAAAGCAGGGGTGGGGGATTGGCTGCAGGAAATTGCCTCCGAGGTCAGCTAGGATTGATGTATCTGAATACTTGGGAAAAGGGCACGGGGAATGGACTGGCCATACCTGACGGAGAGATGGGTAACTCCACAGCATCCTCACCGATGTGATCTCACTAATCCTCGTGGTACCACCTTCCCCACCAAGGTAGGCCATCACCGTCACTCTCATTGAATAACCAAGGTCTGTCTTGTGGGAGGTCCTGCGTTGTTTGGAGGCAGAGCCAGGATTAGCAGGTGGGGGCCCCGCAGGGCAGAGACTGGATGGGCTATAGCCCCATTCAGGGTTAGGACTGACTCTGAAGTTTGGGTTAGAGGGGTCAGTTCCCAAGAAAGTGGGAGCTTAGGGTGTCAGGAGAACTCTGGGGAAAAGAGAAGAGGTCCTAAGGAAGACTGAGGCATCAGGTGCTTGTCCATCTGTCCAGGCTCAAAAAATCCTTACAGCAACTGCATGAGATAGGGTCTCTCTGTTTTGCAAACTGGAACCCAGGCTCCGAGAGTCTGTCCCAGACCACCCAGCTAAAAAGTAGAGAATTCTGATCTGGAACCCAGGGAGTCGGACTCCAAAGCCCTGAGTCCTTTACTGCCATTCATTTGGGAAAGGCCGGGTGGTGGTGGGGAGTCGGGCGCCCCTAGGTGTTTGGCGGGGAGTGATCAGACTGGCTGCTGGACCCGGGCTGCCGGTGCCTCGGACTGGCTGCGAAGGGTTAAGGAACGTTGGCCCCCACCTCCTGCCTCCTCCCGCCTCCTCCCGCCTCCACCCCCGGCTCTTCCTGTCCCGAGGTTGCAACACCCCATTTGCCTTCCCCTCCCACCTCCTCCTCCTCTCTGCTTTAATTTTCTCCGAGTTCTCCGAACTCAGGCTTCAGTCCTGGCCTTCCGGGTTTGAGGGCCCTGGGACCGGGCTGTGATCTCTGCCCCAGTCTCAACCCTCAACTCCCCGACCCAACGCCCGGGATCCACTTGGGACCTCGGGTCCGGTAGGTCCCGGCTCATCCTGGGACTGTGTCACTGCCACAGTCGTCTAGCCGCCCAGGCCTGAGCCCTGATGGGGGAGTGAGAGGCCCCAGCTGGCCGGACATGGGCCTCCCCACCGTGCCTGGCCTGCTGCTGCCCCTGGTGAGTCCGGGGACCAAGGGCCGGAGTGGGCAGGTGGGCGAGGGGCGCCTGGGGCAGAGAGGGCTGAGGGCCAAGGGCCGAGGGCCGAGGGCCTGTGTGGCTCGACCTCAAAATGGCCCATTCATCTGCTGCCCTGAGTCCGGGGCACGGGAGTCTGGAAGGCCAGGAGGGGAAGGGAGCTGGGCCCCGAGAGCAGAAAAAGTTTGCTGGGGCTGGGGGTGCCCAGAAATGTGGGGGCAGGTGACCCACTGGGGAAAGGAAAGGAGTGGAAGAAGAAAGGTTGTTCCTCTCTGGGTCCTGATGGTTCAGAATTCTGTCTGGCGGGTCCCCTGGCTGCCTGGGAGCATGTTGGGCTGTGGAGAGGTGAGGCTGCCATGGGCCTGGCCGAGCAGACCCTGCTGGAGGCCAGGAGCTGGATACTGGGAAAGTGGGGAAACTGAGTCTGGGAGATGCAATGGGCTGGGGAGAGCGTGGTCGGGATGCTGTGTGTTGGGGGCATTCGGGAGAGGAGTGGGAAACTGGTTGGGGTCAGGCAACTCCGAGGCCTCCCCAGGCCCAGGCCTCCCACCTGGGGGGCATTCTTCACCCTTGGTCTGTGGCCCCTGTCTGTTAGACTGACCCCCCTCCACAGTCTCAGAACCCCTGTGCCTGCCCCCCATCCCCCTCCCACAGACCCAAACAACAGATTGCTTCTTTCTTTCTCCTACAGCTCAGTTTGGGGAAGTTGGTAGACAGTTGTTTTCGTCACTGGAAAATGTCCCTTTCTCTTGCCTCAGCCTTGTTTCAGTGTATCCCTGATTCCTCCGTGTCCTGGAGTCTTCCTGGGCAGAGACCCCTGGCCCCCTCCCCCACCTAGTCAGGGTAGGGGGGACTGCGCTGGCCACTTTCTTCAGGGGTCTGGCCCTTCCCAGGCCCAAACACCCCCCCACTTGCCTCCCCCCACCTCCTCTCCCCAGGGTCTTCTACCATCTCCCCTAATCACTCCTTCCTTTTCTTCCAAGTCTCCCAGAAGCCTCCTTCAACTTCTCAGAATCTCCTTTGTGAACCTTTCCTCTCCAGTTCCTCACTCTCTCTCTTTGCCCAGGTCCACATTTCTCGACCCTGACTGCCCACGCAGCAGCTCTCTCCCTCATGGCCCCTCTTCTGCTCTCCCTTGGCCCATCCTTCCCTTGTCTCTAGGCTGCCCTTCTGCCAGCCCCCCGCCCCGCTCCAGGTGCCCTGCCTTCCTACTTCTCTTTTCTCCGGGGAGTATTTCACCTGCCTGATTCCTGGCTCCCTCAGGTACCAGCTGCCTAGACTTGAGCAGCTTATGTAACCCCTCCACGCCTTGTTTCTTTATCTTTAAGACGGACACAATATCACAACACCATAATGTAGTTCTGGACATGAAACAGATTGGTACATATTAAGTACTCAGCTTCTGTGTGCCTGCTCTGTGCTAGACACTCTTTCAGGTGCTGGGATTACAGCAGTGAACAAAATCTCTGCCTTCATGGAATCTACATTCTAGAAGAGGAACAGGGTATATAGCAAACAGAAAGCACTCAAAAAACGTTAGTTTTTATCCTGTTAGTAATAGTAGTGGTGGTGGTGATTACTCAGTCGCTACTGTGTTTGGAAAACAGAGGGAACAGGGAGCCTGAAGAGAGAAAGGAATGAGCCTGGGGCTGTGGCTGGTGTGATGCTAAGGGACCAAGATCAGCCCGGAGCTGGAGGGGAAACAGGAGGTCTGAAGTGCTGGGCAAGGCTGTCTGTGAGATCTCCAGCTGCCCGCCACTCAGCAGGCAATGCAGGGGACGCTGTGTGTGTGTGTGTGTGTGTGTGTGTGTGTGTGTGTGCGCGCACTTGTGTCAGTGTGTGGGGTGGAGGTGTGGAGAGAGGGGAGAATACAGGAGAGACTAGGACAGGGCACACAAGATCTTGCTGCTCTCAAAGAGCTTCTTGGAGCCTAGACAGCTTACAGCAAAAAATGATTTTCAAGTATCTGGGGGGAAATGTCCACAAAAGCGTTGTGGAGTGATGTCTGGAACACTGATGGGAGGCAGGACCAAGAGGGGCGTGAGCGCCATCCTGTTGCCTTTTCTGCTTGGCAGATCTCAACCCCAGTGCCCGGCTTCTGGAGCTCTCCTTGCAGAGATGCAGAGCCCACAGTCGCCTGCCTCTGACTCAACCAAGAGCACAAGCCAAGCACAAGCAGTGTGTTCATTTTGTGCATTTATCTCAGCATCCTTGGCAGCCCTATGGGACCTGCACCTTGCTGGTGCTCCTTAACTGTTTGTTGAGTGAATAAAGGATGGAATGAGGGAGGGAACGCCTTCAGAGAGAAGTGGTTTTGGAGCTGAGATTTGAAGTCCCGGACTAGCAGGAAACTAGAGAGAAGGGGAACTGGTTTAAGAGAGAGCAGAGGACTGGAGAGATGGGATTTTGTGTTGGGAGCTGGTGGTGGCAGGAAGCTGAGCACCTTGGCTGGAGGGGAAGGACCCTGCTGAGGAACAAGAGAAATGAGAAGGAGAAAATTGGAGAAAGTGGGGGGATGGGAGGAGAGAAGCTTCTTTACTGTGGTCCCCAGTAGAGGAATCCATTCATTCATTCATTCATTCATAAATGGTTCTCTCAGGGCAGCTGCAGCTGGGAATGTGTTCAGAACAGCAGTGAGGTAGTTCTGCAAGTCCTCATTCAGGGAAGGAGGGACCCACAGAAATGATGTTTGAGGAAAACTCCCACAACTGTGGTTGCAAGTTGAAGCCTGCATGCAGATAAGAAAGTGTGTGGGATGGATTGGGGCTGGAAAGAGGCTGGAAGACAGTTGCAGTGATCTGGGCTGAGGCAACCCACGGGCTTGGAGAGGCCTGAGAGATGGCCGCAGAAGGCCTGGGCAGATGAACCACAGACCCGGCTGCAGCAGGGGAGGGATGGGGCCTTGAGGAGAGAAGGGTGGCAAAGGTCTCCGCATTGATGCTGTGAAGTAGGTGGTGTGAGATTTGTCCAGGCCCGGAGGTTGATGGATTTCGTTTGGAGTGTGTTAAGGGTCCAGGGACTAGCCAAGTAAAGAGCGTATCTAACAGGCTAGAGCAAGGTTCTCAGACTCTTATCCGCCTCTGTGTCCTCTGTACATGCTACCTTCACTCACCCGGCATTCTCAGGAGAGGAGTCTCGTCAGCATCTCCAGTGAGGGTGTGTGCGTGCGTGCCTGTGTGTGGGAAGGAGAGCGATGCGGCTCTCTCCTGGAGATAAACATGTGCCTACGGAGCAGGGGAGCACTGACTCCCCTCTTCCCACTTTGATCGTCACTGGCTTTAACTGGAGTGGAAGACAGAGTCATAAAATCAACCAGCCAATCAATCCATGTTTATTTTGCTCCCCGAGCTCTGGGTGCCAAGCATGAGATTATCTCTGACCAACACACTCTTTCTGATCTCTTGTGACATGGTTTATGGTCTGTCTGGGGACATCATACCTACTTACCCAAGGTAGTTATATCATGGTGAAAGCCCAAAATAGATACGGTTAATTCATGTCTTTAAAGTTCATGGGGTGGGGTGGGGTTAGCCTCAATGGAAGGCTGCAGGGGAGGGAGACGCGTCTCAGCTGGGCCTTGGAGAAATGCAGGTCGTGAGCTCCTCAAAGCTTTTGACCACACGTGTTTTAACGTAATGAACAAATTAATGTGGGATGGGACAGCGAAGCGGTCCCCAGGCAGCTGGTTTGGAGTCAGACCACAGGGTCGCTTGCTCTCAGCTCCCCCGCCCCCACTCTGCAGCCCCAGCACCGGAAGTCACACTTAAAAGCCTCCCCAGGCGGAAGTTGTGGGGGAGTTGGAGGGGTGCTGGGCCACCCCCTCAACTGTCTCTCCACAGGCACCTCCAGCTTCCTGCCCTTCCCCAGCTCCAGGCGATGGCACTCAGGCTGGCTGGGGTCTGGGGTCTGGGCCCTCAGAACTCACCTCCTACTTCTGCTGTTTTGCTGCAACACGCAGCTGCTAAGCATATGCTCCCTGGAGCCAGCTGGCGCCAAGGAAGTGTGCCCACTGGTGGGGTCTGGCTCTTGGGGTCAGAATGGGCCGGCTAGGGCACTGCTGGGGGTTGGGGGAGACTCGGGAAATAGGGCTGGTTATCTTCTGACCCTTCTTGCTTACGCCCTCCCTCCTAGAACTGGGTGTTCAGGACTCTAGAGTTTTTCCTGTGCTGCCAGTGGGCTTGTGGGAAGGGCTGTGGAGAGTCAGAACTGGCCTTATTTCCTAGGGATTGTCTGGGGACCCCAAGACGGCCCCCCAAGTCCAACCTAACTGGCCAGAACCAGCCAGGCTATGGGAAGGCAGTGAACCCCGGCAGGAGGGCAGCCTTGGTTTGCTCCTTGCTGGAACTGGGGAGTGTCGGGGGTTCACAGGATAACCCAGGGAAAGGGTTTATCTGTAGGGGGACTGGTTGAACCAGGAGGAGGAGCCCAGAGGGGCCGAGTCTAAAGGAAGGATACTGAGGTGGGAAGGAGCTGAGTGGCCCTCAGGGAGGGGCGGGGAGTGGCCTGATGGGAGGAAGCCAGGGGTCGACAGAGACTTCCTTTTGAGATGGGATGGGATAGGGAGCCATTTCCCGAAAAAGTGGGCCAAGAGGGACTGAGGTCCCTCCCTGACTCTTTGGAGGAGGAGGCGGGGAGGAAAGGGGGCACTGCGTGGGGACTGGAGGGAGAGGCTGGCCCCCAGGAGGAAAGGATTAGACAGGATCCCGTTGCGGGCTGGTCCCTTCAGCCTTTCTGCTGACTCATGACCCTTGAGGAGCTGGGGAAGCTGCTGGTTCCCTCTCCCTCCCTAGGTCTCCTCCCGCCCTCTGGCCTGAGTCACTGGGCGGAGCTTCTGGGAAAAGATTTCCCTTTCCCGGATCTGACTTAACCCCCCAAGTGCTGGAGAGTGGTGGTGGGGGGCATGTGGCCTGAGAAAGCCCCCCTCCCTTCCTCCTGGGAAACTTTTTCTTTACAGGCCAGTCGTCCCTGGAAGTCTTCCCGCAGGCTGTCCCGGAACCAGAGCCCCCCAGTTCTTTTTCCTGACTCTGTCTCTGCCCCTTGGCTTTGCTCCCAGGCGCCTGGATGGAATTCCAAGTGCCAGTGACCTTAGGTGCTGCGAGCTCTCTTCGGGGAAAGGAACCACACTTTCAAGATTGGGAAGTTCTTCCCATAAACACCCCAAGCTCTTCCTGTTGCCCTGGAAGGGGAGCTGGCACAGTGCTGGAGTGGCCAACCCTGCAGGAGGGTTTCTGGGCCTTGTGGCTGAGGCTGGGGCTTCTGGGCAGCTGCAGCGACACTCAGTGGGTGACTAGGGTGGGACCTGCCTACCAGCCTACCTGCTTCAGGCTGCCAAGCCCTCCGATCCCTGTCCCTGTCCTGGTCCTGGTCCCTGTCCTGGTCCTGGTCCCGATCCTGGTCCTGGTCCCGGTCCGGGCCCGGTCCCGGTCCTGGGCTGGGGAGTCTGTGATCTGATTAGTCTGTAGTTCCTAAGGTTTAACATCCTTGGAGGACGTCCTCTTATGGTTAGGTAAAGCGAATTTTATAGCAGAGAAAAAAAAGTCAAGGTCAGGGAAAACCAGGGAAAGGTGGTAGGAGATGAAAAAGCGAAGTCTAGGTTGGAGTGCAGCCCTGCCTCCTGGCTGTGCCGTCCCAGCTCTGAAGCCAGGGCTGGGACAGTGATTCTGAGGCTGCCTGTGGGCTTGGCCTGAGGCTGGAAAACTGGCCTCCCAGGATGCCCCTGTGTGCAGAGGGACTCCCTGGCACACCCTCAGCTCCCAGCTTGATGGTTGTTTGAGCCGATCCCTATCTGGCCAGCATTAGTTGCGTATAACCTACATGCCTTTGCCCACTCTTCATCACCTGCCTACCTCATCCCTGACCCTGAACCTTTTTTTCCACTCCCCTCCCAATCTGGGGTACTTGTACAGATTTAGTGGTGGGAGGAGATGCAGCAAGGAGTCTGAGGGCAGGATCCTGTGTGAGGTTTTGGTACAAATTTATGAAGAAACTCTTGTGGGGGGTCGATATAGCTCAGTGGTAGGGCACATGCTTAACATGAATGAGGTCCTGGGTTCAATCCCCAGTCCTTCCATTAAAAAAAAATTTAAAAACAAACAAGCAAACAAAAAAACCCTTCCTCTTGCCTCTGCCCACTGCCCAGGAATGGTGTCCACAGGAACATCACTCACCTCCACTCCAATCTGAGTTTACAAACATGCTTTTCCCGGCATAACATAATACAGGCAAGTGCCCAGATCCTAACTGTTCACCTCGGTGAATGTTCAGAGTGAACACGCTGTGAATGCGGTGCCTAGATGGAGAAACACCACCCCAATCTGTTGGAAGGGTGGTGTTTGGAAGGGAGCTTGTTGGAAGGGCCAGAGGTAACTGAAGTAACCCGCTTGTTCCCAGCCCAAAGAAGTGCTTGAACATCTTAAGGATGATATACAGCCCGGCCTGGGTTCTACCAGCCTTGAGCTGGAGGGACAAAAATGAACACACAGGACAAGTAGAGGACTATTAAGATGGTGTGGCGCCAACAGCTAAGCTTGGAGGAAAATGTGGAGTGTGAGCGGGAGTGGCCTGGGGAGAATGTTCCACCGGGAAAGGGCTTGAGCTGGAAGGGTCTTAGACTTGCTACCTCGAAGCCCCCCACCCCTGATGGGGCCTCCTCCATCCAACTCCTGATGGGGCCTCCTCCAACCGACTCTTCCCCAGGTGCTCTGGGCTCTGCTGGTGGATGTGTACCCCACAGGGGTTCATGGACTGGTCCCTCACCCCGCGGACCGGGAGAAGAGAGAGAGTTTGTGTCCCCAGGGAAAATACAGCCACCCTCAAAATAGTTCCATTTGCTGCACAAAGTGCCACAAAGGTAGGAGGGAGGGGTAACCCTGGGACTCTTGTATTATAGGGCCTTGCTGCTTCTAGGTGTTCTGGAACCTGGGGTCCCTGACTTTGCTCCCACTCCTGGGCTGGGAGTTTCTCCCTCCTTTCCTCTCCTAGAGACTTCAGGAAGTGCCCTGGCGGTCCTCCCTGGCCTGGGGCCCTTTCCCCGAGCTCTTGGCTGCAGCCTGACCCTGACACCCCGATCACAGGCACCTACCTGTACAACGACTGTCCGGACGTGGGGCGGGACACGGACTGCAGGGAGTGTCCCAACGGCACCTACACTGCTTTAGAGAACCATCTCAGACAATGTCTGAGCTGCTCCAAGTGCCGGAAGGGTGAGTCCCAGGAGGGGGCGGCGCTCTAAACAGACCATGTCAGGTGGGTGTTCAGAGGGGTGTGCGCGTCCGTCTCTGGGGAGGGTGTATGAATCTGTGCGCTGGGGGTGGGCAAGGACGTGTGTGCACCTGTGAGTGAGTGCACGGGTGTGAGCGTGTGTTACACAGAGAGACATATAGCCGGTGGATGGTGAGGACTCATAGCCCTCTCCTCCCCTCACCAGAGATGGCCCAGGTGGAGATTACTCCTTGTGCAGTGGACCGGGACACTGTGTGCGGCTGCAGGAAGAACCAGTACCGACAATATTGGAGTGAGACGCATTTCCGGTGCCTGGACTGCAGCCACTGCCCCAACGGCACGGTGCATCTCTTCTGTGAGTATGGCTCTCCCAACCCCTCTCCTCGCCCCGTCTCTGCAGGAAGGTCTCCTCTTGCTTTACCCCTGCCCCTCTGAGAGCTGTCCCTCCAGTCCTCAGGGCATGGAGAGGGTAGGCACCCTCTTTCAGTCCTGCTGCATCTCTCCCCACAGGCCAGGAGAGACAGGACACTGTCTGCAACTGCCACTTGGGGTTCTTTCTAAGAGATAACAAGTGTGTCTCCTGTGCTAAGTGAGTACTTCTGGGGCACTAGATCGGGAGTGCAGGGTGTGGGATGGGGAGGCTGTGGGAGGACCCACCAGCCAGACAGGAGCCCAGGGTGCTCTGGCTCCTACTGGCTGTTTGGGTGGAAGACACTTCATGTCAAGATAACCAGACAGTCCTGCCTGCTGCCAGCTTATTCCAAAAATCTTAAGAAGTCTTTGTGGATAGAGGCTCATACCCGCCAGGGACTCACAGTTCTTTTTAGACATTCAGATTTTTTTCCAAAGACATTCAGATTCTTGGGTGACAGGCTCTACTGTTGATTCTAGGAACGTATTTTTACATCACTGAAATCAGCCTGCATCTTACAACAATTGATGGTGTATCATGGCTTAATTGACAGCTCTCTCTGTGTAGGATGTAAATAATGGTGCCCCTAATTGATGGCATCTTGGGTTTGATGCAGTATGGTTTTTTCTCCCCAGCTCCTTTGACCAGGCCTCCTCACTCCTGACTCTTTCTGAACAGCAAGAGGCTGTTCTTGCACACTCGCTTGCAAAGAGGAAACTGAGGGCTCTAACATTGAACTACCGTTGGTTTAAATATCAGCCTAGCCGCTTACGGGCTGTGCCACCTTGGACAAGTGACTTAACATCTCTGAACCTTTAAAGTAAGGATAATGACAGCTGGTTGGCAAAGTTGTAAGAACCACAAAAAATATAGCTAGAGAGTGTCTGACAAGAAACTATTTTCTTGTTTCCATCAAGTTTCCTCTCTTCTCCTTGAAAGAGCTTTACATCCATTCCCTGTGGTTCCTGCCACGCGCTTGTTATGTGGGTAAGATGACCTCTCCCTGCTTTCAGATTCCTGCTGAGAACCCACCTTCTCAAGTTCCTTCTTGGACCTCTGATGTAGTTCTCATCAGTCCATGCTGCCCAGTGCCAGCTCCCAACACGGGAAAATGCACTCATTCTAGAGTGTTCTCTGGCCACCCCCAGAAATATATATTTTTAAATTGCTCACCTGTGTGCTAAACCCCTCTCTCAAAGTGAAGTGTTGTCACTAGCAGTGTCGTCTAGAGAAAAAGCTCTTTGAACTCTCTTGGCTACAGATTCTCACCAGGAAAACAGTGATGAAATAACGATTCAATGACAGTCTCGATTTATCAAGCGCTTACTATATGTCACGCGTAATTTCTCACTTTCTCCTCAACCTGACAGGGGGTAGGGTGCCTAGTTTCCTGATGAGGAAACTGAGGTTACAGGTGAAGTGACTTGTCTGGAGTCACACTGCTAGCCAATGAATGGGCTGGAATTTATACCTGACTCTGACTGCTTTGAACTTTTTCTACACAGTCTCTTCAAGATCAACTCCAGCTCTAAAATTAAGTGATTCTGGGATTAACTAATGTTTCTTTCCTCTGCATCAATTCCCAAGATGGGTGTAATTTCCAAGATATCAAGAGATAGCTAAAATATATGTAAAGCGAAGAATTTCCAACTATCTATGCGTTTTTTTCCTTTTTTTCCCCCTGAATTCCTCCTACAGTGGGCCCCTACTCTCTTTTAGGTGTAAGAGCCTAGAGTGTGAGAAGTTATGTCCAATCGTATCTGAAACTCGGAAATCTCAGGACCCAGGTGAGGAGAAATATCCTAGTGCGCATGCGCACCGGCCCTCTCCGTCTTGCCCCTGCCCCCGTCCATCCAGCCCTGTCGCCTCCCGCTGCCCTTGCCCTCTGACCGCAGTCAGCTTGTCTCCAGGCACCATCGTGCTGTTGTCCCTGGTGATCGTCTTCGGTCTTTGCCTGGCATCCTTCCTCTTCATTGGCTTAGTGTGCCGCTACCAACGGTGGAAGCCCAAGCTCTACTCCATTAGTGAGTGGCGCCTTCCGGAAGGGAAAGGGTGCTGATGGGGATGTGGGAGGCGGCTGGGTGGGTGGGATGCACAGGCGTGGAGGGAAATGAGGTTCCTTTAGTTCGCTGCCAAGGACCCCACTGGCACAAGGTGGCCCTGGATGGCTGGTGAGAGGTAGTCCTGCATCAGCAGTTCTCGCGTCCCAGGGGCCACATCGGCCCTGAAGCATGTCACCACAAGTGCCCACCGCCAGCCCCAGTACGGGCGCCACGGCTGAGAGGAAGTGAAATTTCTGACGCTCTGTTTCTTTTTTTCTCAGTTTGTGGGAAATCGACACCTGTAGAGGAGGTAAGATGAAAGCGAGGGAACTAACCTCGGTCTTCCCTGACTGTCCACCGTCATATTTTAACACCCAAATCACCCGGATCACCTTTCGCCCGGGGGGGTCCCCTAACTCCCTCAAGCCCCAACTCCCATCCGGAATCCAGAATAACGAGGGCTAGGGCAGTTTTTCCTCTTCCCCTCTCACTAAAACTCTGCTCTCTCTCCTTCAGGGGGAGCCGGAGCCCCTGGCCCTGAGCCCAAGCTTCAGTCCCCCCACGGGCTCCAGTCCCGTCCCAGACTTCATTTCCGCCTCTAGTCCCACCTTCACCCACTGTGACTGGTCCAACTTCAGAGTTGCATCACCCCTCAGAGAGGTGGCCCCGCCCCACCAGGGGGCTGGCGCCATTCTCTCCCTCCCTGCGCCTCCAGCCTCCACTCCCGTCCCCACTCCTGTTCAGCAGTGGGAGGCCGGCGCCCACAGCGCCCACAGCGCCCCGGCTCAGCTCGCAGACTGTGAGTTCCTCATTCATCCCGGCGGGGAGCCCGGGCCGGGGATGCGGGTGGGCGGGGCGCCCGAGGCGCGGGGGCGGGGCCGGGAGGGCTGCTGCTCCCGTCTCACCGAGCCGCCCGCCCGCCCGCAGCCGACCCGAGAACGCTGTATGCGGTGGTGGACGGCGTGCCCCCAACGCGCTGGAAGGAGTTCATGCGGCGGCTGGGGCTGAGCGAGCACGAGATCGAGCGGCTGGAGCTGCAGAACGGGCGCTGCCTGCGCGAGGCACAGTACAGCATGCTGGCGGCCTGGAGGCGGCGCACCCCGCGGCGCGAGGCCACGCTGGAGCTGCTGGGACGCGTGCTCCGGGACATGGACCTGCTCGGGTGCCTGGAGGACATCGAGGAGGCGCTGGGCGGCCCCGCCCCCGGCCTTCCCCGGTGAGGCCACGCCCCGCCTCCTGGGGGCCGCCCCAAGGACGGCTGCTTCCTGCCCCCTGGGCAGCTCGGAAGGACCTTCGAGATGCCCTCTGGACCCCCTTTTTTCTGGAGAGGAAGGTCTTGGAGGAGCAAGCATGATCTAGCAGCCACTCACCTGGTGCTACTCCCTTAGTGTACATAGCTTTTCTCAGCTCCCGGTCAGGTGTGTGTGTGTGTGTGTGTGTAGTATGGGGGGGAGTGTCCTCGCGAGAAAGGCTGAGTGTGTGTGTGTGTGTGTGTGTGTAATATGGGGGAGGGGAGTGTCCTCGTGAGAAAGGCTGAGTTGTGTGTGTAGTATGGGGGGTGAGTGTCCTCGTGAGAAAGGCTGAGTTGTGTGTGTGTGTAATATAGGGTGGGGGGAGAGTGTCCTCGCGAGAAAGGCTGAGTGTGCCAGGAGCCCAAGGCCGTGGTTGCAGGGAAGAGGGGCGCCATGCCTCATTGCCCATTTTGGACTTGGAGAACCCAGCAAGGCTGCTTGGCAGCCCCTTGTTGGTCCCTGAGCCTGTTTCACAGTAGATAAGCAATCTTTTTATCCAGTATGTACACTAATAGAAACCTGGCACCCTTTGTCCCCTGCCTGAACAAGCACAGAGTAAGATGAACTGTCCCAAGGCAGGGGAGGCACAAAACCATGGGGCCTCCTGCCGGGAGCTGTGTTCTTTTGTAAATACACTAAAACTCTCCAGTTAAAGCTCTCCTCTTGGAGGAAGTGGTCTTTCTGAGTGGTGGGTGTGGGGGATGGGTCCAGAGTACAAGATCCTGATGGGTGAGATACCCTGCCACCATGAAGGGCACTGACATGATTTGTTGCCTGAGCTCACTCTGTGACCCCCCACCCCCTGCCCCCACTTCTTTTTCCTCTACCTTCACGTAGCATGGGCTGGGAGGCCATTTTTATGCACAACTTTATGTGGGCCTCTGGTGTGTCTATGATATACAAATGTACAGCTCTTGATCCCCAAAGTCCTCAGAATAGGAAGGGCAGAGTGCCCAGGGAAGTGTCCTTGAGGTAGAGTCCGGAGGTGAAGATGGTGACCAACACTCTTAGGGAGAGATTCCCTCTGGGAGAAATGCCGAGGGTCTTTAGTGGTCCTCACACCTCTCTGAAAAGGAAAGAGGCAGGTGTCAGGCAGTCAGAAATGGAGTGGAGTGAGGCTAGAGGCCCCTCTAGTCCTGCCCTCCTATACTGACCCGCCTCTCCACCGGCCTCCTGCTCTGGCACCCCTACTGCTCCATCCTGGCCTCCCCGCTGCTACCTCCCATGCCAGCATCCCCTTTGCACTTACGATGTGGACAGGGGTGTGTCCAGGTGTATGATGTGAGGCCCACGCATCCTCTGCAGTTGGACCCGAGTCAGCTTCCGTGGCCTGCTGTCCCCAGGCTCGGGGACACCCTCAATCCGTTGGCTGGCCAGTTCCTCTCGGATCTCTCTGAGCATGTCCTCAGCCCGGAGAGGGTGGCGAGAGGGGGTGTAGCTGGGTCCCAGGAAGAGAGGTCCCTCTTCTTCCTCATCCCCGGAGGATTCCCAGGGGCTTTCCCCAGCAGAGTCTGTGTGGGTCGGGGAGAGGGGGAGCTGCCCGCGAAGTCGGGCCCTGTGCAAGGTTTCCACTACCACATTCCCTCCCGCCGAGGTCCTGTCTTCTTCCTCAGACCAGCTCGGTGGGTCTCTTCTGGGAAGGCTGTCTCCTTTCTGGATAACTTGCCCTGGCAGTTCAGGGGCGCTTCGGCGTTGGGGAGCTTGGGGGTCAGGAGGCTGGGGTCGCAAAGGAACATCTCGGAGGTCCAGAGTGGAGAAGGTGAGGCGAGGGTCTCGCCGAAGGGCCCTTGAGCGGAGACGGCTCAGCGGGGAGTGGGACGCCTTGGGAGAGCCTGGGACCAGAGTGCCATAGCCAGAGTCCGATGTGTCATCTGGTACTGAGGGAGCATCTTCATCTGTGTCTTCTGTCACCACTAGGTGGGGGATGGCAGTCGAGCCCTCGGGAATCCTACAATTAATAGCGGATGGTCAGAGTCAGATGCTGAACAGTCAAGTTCAAGACCAGGGAGTCTTCCTTGATCACTCCATCCAGAAATGGACTCTCCTCCAAGCTTATTTTGTTATCACCTTTTTGCTGCACTAACAGCTTTTCTCATCTCACTGGCTAGACTGTAGCCCCTGCACTTGGTCCAGAACCTTGTATCAGCTATTTGCTGAGTACTTCCTGAGCTCCCCTGAGGTTACCCCCCAGTGATGGACTCTTTTTTCCTCCTTAACCATGCAGTTCAACAGCTATGTTAATCTGGATGAACCTCTCACACTCTCTGGGGATTTGAACTAGTCCGGTCCCTGCAGCTCTGACATTCTGCAAAACAGCACTTCACTCTCCGCGCCTGGCCTGGGGGGCCTGCTCTTCTCAGGAATGTGTGCCTTTTGTGTGTTTCCCTTACCCTGTGCCAACCTTAGGCTGGCTAATCCCATGTGGCCCTTCACACGGCTCATGCCAACCTGTTCTGCTCCAACCTGTAGCCTGGGTCCCTCAAACTAGTCCTAACCCCCACCAAAAGCTGTATTGCCATTTCCCAGCCTTGTGGGTTCCTCTTCCCTCCCTCCCTGCCTGCAGCCCCCTTACTTTGGGAGACCTTGTGCTCCCTGGTGGTCTTACCTCCCCTCCACGCTGCTTTGAGAGCCCTCCGGGGAAGGTGGGGAAGGAGGGGACGGTGTGGAGGGCCTGGTTCCTGGGGACTTCCTGTCCCCGTCCCGATAGAGGGCCAGGAGCTCCCTCTTCTGTTGGATGTACTCCTCTGCCTTCAGCTTCTGCAGGGTGACCTAGGGTGGAGATACTTTCATTAAAAGCTCTCATTTATTGAGCACCTGCTGTATGCCAGGCACCATGCTAAATGCTTTGCATATATAATCTTGTTTCATCTTCACAGCCACTCTATGAGGCAGACTTTTTTGCTCCCACTTTATTCCTGAGAAATAGAGACTCCGGTAAAGTAAATGCCAAGCTGATGCCATAGGAAAGGGGCAGAGCCAGGATTTGAACTCCTGAGCTGGTCCTGGGGTGAACAGAAAGCCTCGTTTTCTACCTGTACAGTTTCTCCTGACTTCACGCCTCCTTGGCAAGCCCTCTGTCTGGCCTGTTCCCTCCTTCAGGAAGCCCTCCTTGAACGGCATACGAGCTCTGACAGTGGCATAAGAGCTCTGAATGGGGCTGGGTCCTCGGGTTACTCTTTCTCCTACCACCAGGGTGGGCTGGGGCAGGCTTTATCCTGGGCTGAGGACTCTGCTGTCCTTCAAAGGTGAGAGCAAGACCGTCCCAAGAGGAGTGGAGAAGGGATACGTTATTGTCTGTCTTAGCATTTTCATAGAGGCACCAGCAGAATAAAAGAGTGACATCTGAGAAGAGGTTTATAAAGCACCTCTGTATGCGGTCATTTGATACACACCAGCACCTGCAGGGTGGAAAGCCTGGGTATTAGCCCATTTTACAGGTGAGAAAACAAGACTTCGAGAGCTGAGTGGACTTGGTCCAGGTTGCACAGGTAGAGAGAAGCAGAGCCAGGACTGGGCGTTTCCCTGTGAGTCCTAGTTCAGTGGCTGCACTGCTTTTCAAGGGCAGCTTTATTTTATTTATTTATTTTTTCAAGGGCAGCTTTAAAGGAACGAGAATTACCAAGGGACAGCTTTCTCTTGGGGGTGGGGAGGGACGGCAGCAGAACCCGTGGAGAGGCTGCAGGCAGAGGCTTGGCAAAAAGAGTTAGTGTTGGCTGCTGTGGGCAGCGCCGATAGCAGAACTTGCCGGAATGGCCATATCGCTGTGGAAATACTGAACTACTTCCATGCTGGGAAGCAAAGGGCTACTGCCTGAGCCTCCCACCTTCCATCCCTGGGACCACTCAGCCCTCCCCCAGGATGCAGCAGCAGAGGGATGATACCTGGCGCAGCAGGGGACCTCTAGCTCTGCTCGGATTGGTGATGCCCATGCCACTCTGCTCATTAAGTAATTTGAATATTCCTCCCCTCCCCTTTGAGGTATATGGACCAGCAACTCTTAGGCACCTAGACCTTCCCAAAGCCTCTCCAGAAACACAACAAGGTGGGGAGGTAGCTGGGTCTGGACAAGAGACATGTTGGCAAAATGGATGTACAGGGACAGCAGAATGACATCAGGCTTGGATTTCCAGTTCTCCTTGCCCTGGCTTCCCGGTCACTCCGTCTCATGCAAGGATTCTTAGCAGTCTCATAAGACTTGGCCTGTTGGCCAGAGCCAGGGATGATGGTGCCCAGGGACAGGAGACCAGCACGCCAGACCAGGTCCTGTGACCTCTTCCACATCCCCCAGCTGTGTGGAGTGCGGGGAGGAACCACCGAAGAGGAGGGTGGGAGGAGCTGTTCTTCGGTCCAGGGCAGGGCTAGGGCAGCCTGCTTGTCCTAATGAGATGCCCTTTGGCCCCACACGACCTAAGTTCAATTTTATGTTTGGGATGTCCAGGATACAGAGGGTATGTGGAGGAAAAGAACTGGGGGGGGGGGTCTGGAAGGAACGTCTGACACCAGCATCTCCACTAAACTTGCCCGTGACCCCACCTGGGGAAGAAGCAGGGAGGCAAGGGGGCAGGGTGGAGCTGAGGAACAGGACACCTCAGGTACCTGGACAAGGCTGTCTGAAGTGCCCTTGGCAACCCCTAAGGCTCTCCTGCAACCCTGGGAAAACTTCTCAGCTTGGGTAAGCGGAGAGACATGTTGGGGGCAGGGTGGGAAAGGAAGAGGAAATTGGTGCCTGGGCTGGAATGTGACACCTCCACAAAGCCAGGAAGAGGGAGGGCTCCCCCACGTGGGGTTCTACCTCCTTTGCCCCAGTGGGGAACTGAAACCTTGAGAGGGAATGCCTCCCTTCCCCACTGCCTCTGGAGTGGCTCCCAGATTCACCTGCTCTCCTCCCCAAGCCCTCCATCCTGGACAAAAACCATCTCTTGAAGCTGCCCTTGGACTCCCTGAGTGACAAGTCGGCACCAAGCAGGCATCACCACCTAGGCACCATGGGCTACCCCCTTCTAAAGATCACAGTAACAAGCATTTCTGGAGCCCCCATTAAGTGCTGGGCTGCATGCCAAGCGGCTTACAAACGTACTTCTCCCGTCTGTCCTGTTTGGTGGTTCCCATTATCCCTGCATCCCCAGATGGGACTGGGCTGAGAGAGGTGAGGTTTCTCCTGCAGGAACACAGACAGCGAGACAGAGCTGGGCTGGGCGCCCCAGAGCCCACCTCTTTCCTCTGTTCATCCCTTGGCCTTGCCTCTGATAGCTTTCTGTTCCTGGCACAAGTTCCGTTTCCTCTTCCCAGCCCTTAAATATGGGCATTTCCCAAGATTCAGTCTCTCTCCTCTTGAGAAACCCATTTTTTCTAAAAGCTTAAGCCGCCGCAGCCAGACCTGCTAGCGATAAATCTACGTGTACGTCTCTATAAAGGCGGAGGAAAAACAGTCTGGCCCCTGGGACCAATAGATATTCTGCTGCCCTCTTCAGTTTACAAAGACTTGTGCTGATAGAGAGAGGGATCCCCTAAGACTCTGGGGTGAGGTGGTAGCAGGACAAACTCATTTCAAAGTTTCAGGGTTCTCTGTTTTTCCAGGGAGGCAGGGAGCTTGTGCACTGCTTAGTTGCACATCAGAAATGACTTCCTCACCCTCTCTTAGCCTGGAGTAAGACTCTTGGGGGCCAAGTTCGTTTGCATAATAAAATACCAGCAACTTTTAGTGGTTCCCTTGGGGGTTCTAAACGAAAGTGGGAGGCGGGGTGTCTTCACAGGGAGAGAACCAAAAGAAGAGGAGAAAGTTCAGCGATGGGGATGATAAAGAAAAAAAGACTTCTGGCCAGTAAGCTGCCCTGGGCAGTGGGGCTCCAGGCACCCAGAGGTTTGTTTCCAGATTTATCCTCTGCTTCACTCTTATCCAGGCTTCAGTACAACTCGAAATCACTAGTGTGGTGTCAGCTGCCTTGTGAACACCGGGCTGGGGGTAGTGGAGCAGGAGAGAGGGGACTCTGAGTCGGCCTGGAGCAGTGCTCAGGGCAGATGACCCCTGACCCACCCCCTACCTCGAACTTCCTTGGGACTGTCACCATCTTGTTTAGGAATCTAAGGAAGTGGCAGCCTCAGAGGCCTGGAGGACACAAGATCTTGAGTTTCTGCCTTTCATTCTTCTTCCTTTTCTTTTTTAATGAAAGTACTGAGAACTGAACCCAGGACCTTTGCACATGCTAAGCATGTGCTCCACCACTGAGCTATACCCTTCCCCCCTTTTCATTTTTTTAATGGCAAAACTCTCTTATTTATTATTTACTCTCCTATTCTGAATTTTAAATACAGTATTTAAACAGAGCCTAAGCGCTGGTTTTCCTTTTCTTGAATAAGGTCTCCACACTATGATATGATATCGTAGGTAAGATTGTGGGAAAAATGCTTACAATTATTTAAAGAACAAGACTATTTCCTTACATCTTCAGAAGTTGCAGAAGCGCTAACTACCTCATGTGCGAACAACAAATCATTATAATCCAGTCATTAAGGCCCTGTGAGAACCACTCCTGTGATTTACATTCTAACAATAGTGAAGTTGCATTCTTTAGAAATCTTCTACACTATGATTTCTTGTTCAAAATGCCTTTTCTCTCTTTTTCTAAATTGAGGTATAACATTGTATTTGTTTCAGGTGCATACCATAGTGACTTAATACTTGTATATATGATGAAACGGTCCACAATAAGTCTGGTTAACCTTGGTCACCATACGTTGTTACAAACATCTTTTTTTCTCAGGAAAAGAACTTTTAGGATCTATTCTCTTAGCACCTTTCATAGTTCACCCTTATTTCTCACCTGAACCCCAGTCTGTGTCTCCGTGTTTCCAAAAGCCCCTGAGAGATGTCCACTTGGTGTCTCCCACGCCCTCATTTCCAAAGCGCCTCTGTTTAAAACGAACCCTACTGCCCGAGCCCCGCCCCACCTAGGAAGCCACAACTAAGCAAACAGCTTTCCCTTTCTAATCATTTCTATCTTTACCAAAGCAGTCTTTCACACAGCAACGTCGGGCGCAAGCCATCCTTTGTCCTTGCGGGCCTGAGTTGCCTAGAGCGGGCACCATGCTAGCTGCTTAATCTGAATGGTTTCTTCCTCCCTATGAAGCAAACACTGTTATCATTTGTATCCATTCTGCAGGTGAAGAAATGGAAGATCAGAGAGGCCACATCATTCACCCAAGGTCACCCAGCTAGTAAGAGGGAGAGCTGGTGTCTGAACCTTCTGCACAGGCTTCTTTTTCTCCCTCTTTTTTAAGTGGAGGTACTGGGGACCAGACCAAGTACCTCACACATGCTCAGCACGCGCTCTACCAGCTGAGCCGAACCCCCACCCCGTACACGTTTCTAACAGTCTCTCTAGGGCTCACCCGTCTCTTCTTTTTCCTTCAGCTCCTTTCTGCTCCTTTTTTTCCTTCTTTTTTTGCACCATGTCCCTAAGGCCAGGGCACCGAACCTCAGTGTTTCACACCCAGACTAGTAGGGTAAATCTCCTGCTAACAATCCCGCCCTCCCCCAGCCCACTTGTCACACGGCCACCTGACAGTGCAAGACAAAACACACGGATGTCACATGGCCTTCCTCTGCTCGGTGGCTCTCTTGTCAACTTGACAGCCCAGTTCAATTCGGTCTCATCCAGCGCACACTCTCCTGCAGGCCCCAGGGTCCCACAGAACTCGGCCTCTGCTCCCTGGCTGTGGTCCCTCCAGACTCAGTCACTGTCCCCCAGATAAATCCAGCCCAGCTGCTCCCTTGATTCTTCTGTTCAGGGTCCTCCCCATCCTTACAAGTCCAGCTCAAATCTCCCCTCTTCCTTGGCTATTCTGCGCCTCTAGCGGGTTAAATAGTGGCCCCAGAAAGATAGCTCTAAGTCCTGACCTGCAGAACCTGTGAATGGGAGGGACCTGTTTGGAAGAAGGGCCTTTGCAGATGAGCACACAGCCTGAGTGTTGGAGCTTAGGATGTAAGATGAGACCCTGGATTTAGGGTTAATGACTAGTGGCTTTCTAAAAGACAGAAGAGGGAGACTGGGACACAGAGGCAGGCAGCGGAAGATCATGTAAAGACAGAGGCAGGGAGTGGCGTGATGTGGTCACAAGCCAAGGAACACCTGGAGCCTCTAGGCGTTGGAAAAGGCAGAAGGACTCTCCCTGAGTCCTTGGAGGGGAAGCGTGGCTCTGCAGACACCTTGATTTCCAACTTCTGGTCCCCAGAACAATGAGAGAATACGTTTTTGTCGCTTTAAGACACCAAGTTAGCAGTAACCAATACAGCCCCATTTGGGTCTCCCTTCTTCTGAACTCCTCCAGCTTTTATCATAGAAATCTACCCACATCACTCCCTTGTTTAACATCTTCACTGGCTCTGCGTCATTTACAGGACAGAGTTCAAGTTCCCAGGCAAGGCATCCAGAGATGGGCCTGATCTGGGGGTACCTCCCTCCCAGCTTCTCCAAGGCTGTGCTGCCCTCGTGCAGAAAGTCTTGGTGACGCCAACTACTAGGCTGGCGGTTCCCTCAACACACACAGCTGCTTCCAACTTCCCGCCTTCACACATTCTGCTCTCCACCTGGGACACCTATCTTGCCCACCTCGTCCCCTGACGTCCTCCTAGGTACCCCCTCCAGTGGTGCTCAGACAGGAGCTCCTCTGTGAAGTCTTCTCAGCATAGGCCCCACCTGCTCTGCCAGGGCCCTTCCCCACCCAGCCCACCAGACACAGAGCATCACTCCCTTCTCCGTCCCAGTGCCCTTCTGTACACACGCTTCTGCTGTCTGCGCACTGATTCCTCTGGCCAGGCTGCAGGGCGCGTTCCCTGAGGGCAGAGCGGTGTTTTACTCTTCTGATTCCTCTGCACTCAGCCTGTGCCTGCGCACAGAGGTGCCCCGTTAAAGTCTGCTGAACGGAAGGTGAAGTTCAGCAGCTGTTTCTCGGCCTGGAAACCTTTAGGGGCGGCTGCCCTGGCTCCCCCGGGACTGGCAGCCTGCACCCCGGCTGGCCAGACTTTATTCTGTGCTCTTACGATGGTTAAGGTACACCAGAGCCTCTCTCCCCCTCTTTGTCCTCCCCTCCTGTGCTCCCATTTCTGAGCTCCGGGGCTGCCGCCATCCCCCCACCACCTGGTTTCACACACCTGCGCCTGCTGGGTCTTCTCCAGCCACCGGGCCCGGTCTGCAGGGCTGGGACAGTGCACGGTGAGGGCGCTGGAGACGCACTGGAATTCCGTGAGGTGGATCAGCAGGAAGCTGCCTGGGTGGTGGAGAAGGTCAGCTTCCAGGGCTGGACCTTATGTGATCCCCATCCCAACCTCCCCATCCCCTGCTGATCAGACAGGAGAAAGAATAGCTCCCCCAGGAGAGACATACTAGGGTCTCGGAGCGGTTGGCACACGAGCTTCTCCAGCATGAGGGGCGGGCGGATCACCTTGGCTTTGTCTGCCCTGCGCTGGCGCTTGGTCACCAAGAGCACATCAGAGAAGAGGAACAAGTACACGTCCAGCTATGGGGTGCACGTGGGAGAGAGAGGAGGTCAGCTGGGGAGGGGGGAGGGCGGGACGGGGGTCAGGGCCCGCGTCACACAGGGACAGGGCAGAGCTGCGGAGTCCTGTCAGCCTGGTCCCACCTCTCGCTTAGCAGGCAGGGTAAGTGGCTGACTCAGGGTCTTACAGACAACCAGAGGTTAATCAGAAACACATCCTCTTCTCAACACACAGACACACACAGACATACATACAGATGCACACAGAGACACAGACACACACACACCTCTTCTCCCACTTCCAGCCTTCTGACTCGTCCTGTCTCCCTCCATCTCCCCCTCCTTTCTCTCCAGCTCATCTCCCCCTCCTCTGCTCCTCCACAGCCCCCTCACCTTCCCTTCTCGTCCCTCCTTCACACGCACAGGTCCCTCCAGCAGCAGCTGCCTGGTGTGCTCGGGAGCAACCCCCAGCACAGGGGATGTCAGGTCCAGGGTGGAGAACGGACGCAGGTTCTGAGGGACGCAGAGAGCGGAGGATCAGGGCGCTGGGGGAGAGGGAGCATCCCAGTGCCTCCATTTACTCCTTTGAACCCCGAGGCTTGGACCCGGCCCGCCGGGAAGGAAGGATGGGAACACAGCTCCGCCACGCCCTGGGGCGCCCTGCCCCTCCCCCTGCAGGTCTGGGCTTCATCCACTTTCTGGGGGCTTTGCTCTTTCTGAGTCCCTTCCCTTGGCCTCTCACCTTCTCCACCTCCTCGCTGGACGGCTCCAGCACCTCGTAGGGCCCGATGCGCTCAGCTGCAGCCACCAAGCTCTCCTGCTCCTCGCCCTGGCGCACCTGCTTGTTGATGTGTCGGAGGAAGGACTCCACCGCTGCAATCTAGGTGAGGTGGGGGGTGGAGGGAGGACAGCTCAGCTCCTCGCCCGCACATCCTGCCCAGTCAGGGACATCCGGGCCACACTGTCACATACACATGAGGAAAGAAACCTCAAGAGTCCTGGGAGATCCGTTCCGGGTACCAGCACCCAGCCCCCAGCCTACCATGGCGTTCAGGGCCTCCTGGGCGCGGGCCTCGGGGCTCCTCTTGAGCACAGCCTGGAGCAGCAGTGGGTACTTGGTGATGCGCTGGTGGGGCTTGATGAGCAGGTCCCCCAGCATCTGCCTCCCCGAGCGCTTGTGCTTCTCACACCACTGCTGGGCAGGTGGGCAAGGGTCAGGGGCCTGCGAGCTTCCTCCTGCCCCAGCCCAGGGATGCGCTCAGCCTTGGACCCAGCTGGAGCTCCGGGATGACCAAGGTCGGCCGCATCCCCTTTCCCCAGGCAGCCCCTCTCCCACCTGCACAAAGGTGTGGAAGAGAGGGTTGTTGTCTTGCTGCTCCCGGGCGTAAGCCATGGTCTGCTTCACCCGCAGGCAGTACAGGACGTAGGGCTGGAAGCGCTGGCTGAACTGGAGGGACAGATGTCAAGGCGGGGAGCAGATGGGGCATGGAGCCTCGCACAGACCCTCAGTCCAGCTCCTACCAACCCTGACTCTCCATGACTTCCAGGCCCCCTCTTGGGATCCCAAGAGATCCAGACCCACCACCGCTCTCTGAGCTCCATCCTCAGCCCCTGCCACGCCCTGCTCCTCTGGACTTGACCCACCATCAATAATTCAGCTGGACCGTTTTCAGGACACTACAGATCCCATTTCACCCCCACCATGGGGCGGTGACTCAGGCTTGCTCAGAAGCCCTGCTCCAGGGGAAGGGGCCACCGAAGGCCCCCGGGAAACTGTTCCCTGCCTCTCTACCACAACACAGCTCTGCAAGGCCCAGCGCCCAGGTGTGCTGGGAGGAAGTCTGACCCCAAGTCTCTTGCTTTCTCCTGTTGCACTTTGTGCTCCGGGTGCCCCTGTGGCCTTTCCTTCCCCCAGTTTCCTCGGGGACACCCCGCCGCTTGTCAGTGGGGCTCTGTCCCAGGCAAGATTTCATGGCTGATGGGAGCTTAGGCGTAGCCTTTCCCAGAGACAGCTCCACCCCAGGGTCTCCAGAAGGCCAAAGAGCCTTCGGGACAGAGCTCATGCTGGTGGAATGAACAGTAGGACGTAGGGTGGTATTCTGGGGTAGGAGCTGTGCCCCTGGGCCCCTCGAGTCACGGCAGGATTCCAGGCACATGGGCCTGCCCTGCAAACAGGAACCCTCTGGGCTCTCCCAGTCCCGCCATCCAGACGTGACCCTTCTCCACGCCTCACCATCAGGAAGCCGTTTTGCAGGCTGACGGGGTCCAGAGGCTGGCCGGAGGCTCGCATTTCCTCCAGGGAAGGCCCCAGCACCTCTTCCCAAAAGCTCCGGTGGGCTCGAATCAGACTGGGGACATTTCCAAACAAGGTCTCAGCTGACACCTGGAGGAGGGAGCAGAACTTAGCAACATGCAGGCAGGTGACCTCTGGGCAGCCCTGGCCATGGGTGGTCAGGTGAGGACAGCTAAGCCTGGATGGCGGGGCTGGGGAGGGACCTGCAGCTTGTTTGGGGTCTGGAGCAAGAAGGGCTGGGGAAAGGGCTAGGGGGTGGTCCTCGTAAATGGGGCAATGGCAAGTCATTCTGGGCAGCCTGGAGGGCTCTCTGTGACCCTACCCGCAGCTCAGCCTTCCCTCCCGAGCACCCACTCACCTCGGTCAGCAGCCCCACTCGCTGCAAGTTCAGCAAACCCGAGGCTAGGAGCTGGGTGCAGGGAGAGAGGAGGGTATCAGCACCTGACCTCCTCCTCTCTGCCCCCAGCCTGGCCCTTCACAGCATCTCCACCCCCCTCCCCAGCTTCAGTCCTGCTAACCTCTCCCGCAAGACCCTGGGCAGCTCTCAAGTCAGGGGGATCTCGGTATCCTGCCCCTCCCTCCCCAACAACCCCACCCCTCTGGTCGGAAGAATGGGGGATGATTCAAGGGAGACGGTTAGAGGCCAGGGCTGGGGCTGGGGGGCCCTGGAGAGGCTCACATCCGTCATGATCTTAAGCTTCCGCACGTAGATGAGCTCCGTGGTCAGTAGCTCCCACAGCGCTTCCTGCTGGTGGCAAAGCTCCCGGCTCATGTCCTGGCACGGATAGGGCTGGGTCAGCGGGGGAAGGAGAAGAGGACGGGCTGCCACCATTCGGTCTGCTGGATCTACTCCATAAACGGCCTTTGATCCTCAATCAGTCCTCCAGTGTGTGGGGTTGTTGTCACAGATGAGGCGACCGAGGTCTCACTAGTACGAGGCAGGGCTGGGATCTGAACCCAGGGCAAGATGCCTCCAAGTGCTTTCCCCACAGGGCCCCACTTGTCAAGACCTTTCCCTCTTCCAGGCAGAGGTGAGATACACGTGTGTGCCTGTCCCACCACGAGGACAGACACTGTGTTCCAGGCCCACCTTGTGCCCAGGCACCAGCTCCTTCCAGGACTTCTCAATGGCCTCGCCACTGTCACTGGCCTCTCCTATCTCCCAGTGCCGCCGGTCCTCGGGGGGCAGGCGGGGCATCCCAAACATGCTGAACGTGTGCAGCCTCACCTCCAGCTCGTGGGCCTTCGTGACTTCCTGGGGAATCGAGAGGGGATACGTCCTGGCTACATACGTCCTGGGCGCCCAGACTACCTGGCCAGGGAGGGGCTGCGAGGGTGCATTTGTCTGTGTGTGTGTGTCTGGGAATGGGAATGGGAGCCCTGAGTGTGAGTGGGGATGTGCAGGTCTGAGGGTCGAGGGACAACCCTGACTGGGATTACAGGGTACAGGGTGTTGCTGGGACATGGATGGAAAGGCACTTGCCTGCAGAAAAGTCCCTGGACAGAGACAGAGGGGTCTGACCTGGGCTCCCTGATCAGAAAGATACCTTCCAGGGCTCTCTTAAGACAGAACCCTTCAGAGGGAACTTCAGGTGGAGATGAGCCTTAGGGAACCAGTGGTCTTGGGCAATATTTTGACATTTGCCCCTAAAGCTCACATTTCTATGAGGCAGGCTCTCTAGACAGAGCCGAATGCAGCCTCTTGGAGGGAATGCACATCCTCTCAGCTCTGACCATCCGTGGGGGA
Organism: Camelus bactrianus; assembly: GCF_048773025.1. Taxonomy (NCBI): domain Eukaryota; kingdom Metazoa; phylum Chordata; class Mammalia; order Artiodactyla; family Camelidae; genus Camelus; species Camelus bactrianus. Next base: position 4,594,015 of record NC_133572.1, on the reverse strand, counting down.
CATCGCAGGTCAGGCAGGGAACATGCAGATGGGCGGAGAGGGACCCCTTACCTTGAGTTTAGGGGAGTAAGGTGGGCCGGCCCCAAAATGGCCTCCATGCCTTTTCTCAGGCTCCAGTTCCCGCCACCGCAGAGGAGACAGGCCTCTGGCAGGGCCACAACCCTTGGCAAAGGGGGCATAGCCCTGGAGGCGTCGGCGACTGGGATCCTGGAGGAGGAGCAGGGGGCAGTTCTGGAGGGGTGCTTCCCTTCCCCCAGAAGTCCCAGAGAGGCAGTGGGGCCAGGCTTGGCTCCAGACAGCATCCCCTACCCCTGCAAGTTGAGCCAGCTGGCCTCTCCCCTCAAACCAGTTTGGTGTGAGCTGCTCTGGCCCTGAGTCACAGCAGCTGCTGCCAGGGAGGCTGCTGTGGGTCCGGCAGGGGCACGCCAGCCTGGTTTCCCGAGGGAGCTGGGGGTAGAAGCAGGGCCTCGGCCAGAGCAGGAGCCCAGGCATGCACACACCTGGGCTCTGCGTGTGGCCCCCGTGCCCGCCCGCTCACGTGTGCAGTCCCTGTACCACGGCCACGCGGGCACGGTGCCTGGTGCACACGCACGCTGAGTCTCTCACAGCTTCCCGTGTCTGTGACGGCCTCCCTCGCACATGGGGATGAGGGCATTCTGTGGGACATGCAGCCGTGTCCCGAGTTGGGAGTGGCTGCCCTTTCGTGTGAGAGGCTGAGGCCGGGCCAGAAGTCTCCTCCAGGGCAGGCCTGGTCACATTCCTTGATCTGCCTGTGGCCTGATTTACCCCATATACCTCCTAGGCTCCCTTCCTGCCCTCAGCTCTCCTCCCTGTCTCTCAGGGCCAAATCCTCCTCCTGTCAGGAAGGGATACCCCCGGCCAGAAGCAGAACTGTCCTCCAAGTGGAGGGGAGGTCTGGAGGCTGAGGGAGAGACGGCTGGGCCGCCACACCACTTTCCCTGGTCAGCGCTGGAGGCCAGCCAGGAGGGTGGGGCCAGGGTGGAGCCAAGGCAGGCCCCCCACCTGTCCCCACCCGTGCAGGAGGGACACTTTGAACCTTTGCTCTTCTTCCAGGCCTGACTCAGAGGGAGGCAGGTCTCAGGGAGCTCACAGGCTCTTCCCAAGCAGAGGCGGGAGGCTGGGAGGTGCCAGCCCGGGGTTTGGTGACCTTCTCCTCCCACCCTGGCTCCGCGCCTCTGACCAGTCTAACAGTGCCTCCTCTGAGGGCCTGGATTTCTCTGGCTCTCTGCCTCACCTGCCCTGTCTGTCTGGGATGGGTGTGGAGTCCTGGGAGCCTGGCTCAGCATGGCCCCCTCTCCCTCACAACCCAGGAAAGAAGGCAGGGGTGTGGGGTGGGAAGAGAGTGGGGCACAGAGATTTGAAGGCCTTGGTGTCCTCCCACCTCCCCCATCATGGACACCTTTGGGGCACAGCCTAGACTCACCAGCACGGGGCCTCCTCGGGCAAAGAGATTGCCGGCAGTACCCTGGGCGGAGGCCCGATAGCCACCCCCATAAGTCTCAATGCGGGAGGCCACTAGTCCTTGGAAGGGACGCTGAGTGGGAGGATCGAAGCCCTGCATCCCTTTTCTTCTGGGTCACCTCCAAAGGGTCATAGCTCCAGTGTCCCGCAGAATGGGGCCCCCTGAGGCTTCAGAGAGAAAATAAAGAAATGGGCCAGCCTTGATCAGTGAGTGGCACCAGGCTGGAGAATGATGTGGGAGGGGGAGGGAGAAAAGGGGAAGGGAGAGGAGAGGGCCAAGATTCCTTGTTGGGAGAGCAGCTGCCTCATCTATGACTTGGTGGGGTGGGGTACACCCCACATGCTGGGTAGAAAGCCCCTTGGAACTATACCTCCTCCATCACCTGTCTGCATTGGAGCACCAGCTTCTACACTGGCCTCAAAGGGTGCTCGAGTCCTAAGGATAGCTGGGAGCAAGGGTCATAGGTCCCCTGCCTCCTGGATACCCCCAGGTGTGGGGGTGCCCCTTGCACCTGGCTACCCCTCCCCTTCCCCATAAGTGGCCTGGGGAAAGGCTGCAGGGGGGCCATGGGGGGCAGCTGGAACTTGCCCCGCCTGCCACCTGTTTTTGCACAGACCACAAGCTACGAATGTTTTTCACAGGTTTAAATAGTTGGAAAAAATCAAAAGAAGAATAATATTTCATAACGCATGAAGATTATATGAAATTCAAGTTTCCATGTTCATAAAATTGGAACACAGCCACATCTCCTCCTTGACCAACTGTTTGTAACTGCTTTCTTGCTAATTGTGACAGAGAGACCACATCGCTTCAAAGTCTGAAATATTTACTTTCTGGCCTCTTACTGAAAAGCTTGCCGACCCTTACCTGGTTTCCAGGGCACAGACAGCTGTCAGGCTGCTGGCTTTAGAGACAGCCAGGTGGGAGCAGGCTCCGTTTGGTCTTCCCCAGCCTCTGGGAACTCCTCTGAGGGGCTGGGAGCCGTGAGTGGGGCTGCATCCCTTCCCCCTGAACCTGGATAGAGGACCCGCCCTCTGAGTGGGTAGAGCCTGGAGGAGAGGCCTCCTAAGAAGGTGCTGGTCCCCTCCAGGTGGGCTCCAGGACCCCACTCAGCCGTCCCCTTATTCTTCCTCTGATTTCTGAGCAGGGGAGGGCAATGCTCCTTGTCTCCCAGGTGCCCTCCCAACAATTCTCCCTCCTGGGGCTCTGCGTCCCTCTCCCTCTTCTTCCCCAGGGTCCTTTCTGAGCTTCGACCGGCTTCCCTTCCTCTCTGCCTCCCGAGCCCCAGGCCGGGCGCCCCGCCCCCGTCGGCCCAGCTCTCCCACCACTCACCTGTGCCCGCAGGTGTCCCGGCGCCCGCTGCCCACGCGGACGGCCCCTAGTCGTCGACAGCTCCCCGGGCGATGCCCGCCCCGCGGCCCGGCCGGGTCTGGGACCGAGCGGCCCGCGGGACCCGGGCGGCGCGAGGCCGGGCCGGGAGGGAGGGGGCGGAGGGGGCGGGGCGGCGGGCTGGCTCCTCCCCCTCCCGCGGGCACCGGACCCAGCGGCGCAGCGGGCGCCAGTGGGGCCCCCGGGGACTTAGCGGCTCTAGTCGGGCCTCGGCCACTACCAACCGGGGGCAAGGAGGGCTCACCCTGCAGGCCCACCCCTCCCCCTGGCCCTTGAACTCGCCACTCATCCGGCCAGTCGCGCCACCCTCGTGCACCCCACTCCTGGCCAGACCCTGCCAGGCGCCGCAGCTGCGAGGATGGGCGCCGCGGGATGACCGAGTGACCCGCCGCAGGTGCCCACCTCGCTTTCCGCGTGCAGTGAGTGGCCAGCTAGCCCCCCTGCCCCGGCCTCGGCCTCATCTTCCTCCGTTAACCAGGCAGAGAGCCGTACCTGCTGCAGAAGGGGCGTCGGGGCCCGGGGACCTGGGGGCACTTCCCCGGCTCTCCGGCTGTGGAGTCCAAAGTGTGATCCTTATCTCTGCTTGCTGGCTCTAGGCATCTGGTGGAAGGCTGGACTTCACCTTTGCTCCAGGGATGGCTCTGGATGCCACACTGAAGCTGACCGGACACTTCTCCCATTGCCTAAGACGGAGGAGGAGGGAGAAGTACAGGGCTATCAGGCAGGGCACTGTCATCCTTCACTGGGGAACAGGCACACTCCAAGCTTCAGTAGGGCATCCCAACACCTACAGCCGCTGGTAAAACACACACCATTCAAGAAAGGGCACATTTTCACATTGCCAGAACAGGACACATCATATGACGGAAAGGCTGGACATTAGGAATCAGAAGTGTCCATGGACATGTGGTCATTGTCATCTCACAAGCATGAAGCCAAAGACCCAGAAAAGGAGGTAAGGGGCAGGTCTGAGTGCATCCAGCCCTCCACCCTGTCCTGTGGTATTCCTCCTGCGAACCGGCTATGCAGTGATTGATACAGCTCTGAAGTGTACCAACACTTTCAAAAGCATCATCTTACTCGATCACCTGGGGCAAGGGTCTCCAGTCTCCTCTCCTGCTTGGCTTATTAAACACACACATAATCTGAAGTGTTCTGGTCCTCACTCTGACTCTGATGATTGTTGTGTTTGGAAGAGGAATGTTTATCCTTTGATACTTGCTAATTTTGTCTGCCCTCCTCCCGTTTGCCCTCCAATATTCTCTTCTGAGCTCGCTGTTACGCGATTGCTCCGTAAGTTCAGGGAGCTACTTGTACCTTCAATTCAGCGCTTCCTACGACGTCCTGCTTCCTGCCTCCCAGTTGACAGGTTTTAGACAGAGAAGTCAGGTGAGGCAGGAACTGTGGTGGAGAGAAGTCCTTTTCCCATTAGTGTGTGTGGATGGGGGGTGGTGGGGGGAGAGAGTCATCATGAGGGAAAGGGGGCCCGTCAGCAGAAGGTGTGATTACTGGCGGTATTAAACGACACCCAGAGACGGCTGGTGCCAAGAGCCCCCGCCTCCCCTCCCAGTGCCTCCCGGAAGGAAGTGGAAGGAGTCAGGGGAATTGAAGTTGAGAGAACCCCAGAGGCAAGCCTGGGAGTACAGGCTCTGGGGAGGGCTGGCTAGACTGGCCCAGTGGACATGGGAGAGTTAACCCTTTCACTTCCCTCAAGGCTGAGATCCTATCTCCACCTGCCACTGCCCCAGGGCTTGTCTCCAGCCTCTCTGGGAGAGGTTCCCAGGGAAGCTGGAGCCTAAAAGCTGGAGGAGTGGCTGGCAGAGCGCGTGGGCTGGGAGGCAGGGCTCTTGTGCTCTGTTCTCTTCTGACCTTGTCACAACCTCCCTTGTCCCTTCTGTGCAGTGGAGAGAAGACCCCTGCCTGCGACAGGGCGCTGAGTGAAGCCTACAGAATTGGGAGGTTGGCATTTTGGCCTCGGCTGTTGACCCACAAGGGGCACCTGGATTGGTGCCTTTCTTCCTAGCTGGCCCCAGCCACCCCCCACATCTCTAGCCTGAGTCCTGGCCCTCCTCCATGCCTCAGCTTCTGCCCCAGTGGAGACGGCCCTCCTCAGGCCCCCAGCTGGATCCCACCGCTGTTGAGATGTCTGTCAGTCCCAGACTGGAGTCTGAGGGTCAAAGACCTCTGTCTCATAGAGCATGAGGCTGGTACAGGGGCCCCAAGTCCCTTCTCCCCTTCCTCACAGGCAGGGAGATCAGGGAGACTCCCTTGATCCCTGAACTCTGCCCAGCCCACACTTCTCGGGGCAGGGCGGGGGCCATCTGGGTTAATGAGGTGCTGGCAGGCACTGGCCATGAGACAGCTGATAGGAGGTGTGTCCTGCTCGCCCCAGAGCTGGGAGGGACGGGCAGGGGGAGCTTAGTGCTCCAGCTGGGAGGCACAAGGTCACGTGAGGCAGATAAAAGCAGGAGGCCAGGCCACGGGCACAGCTGACAGTGCCTTAGACCAGGACAGATGCCGTCCCTCCTTTTCCCACTTCCTGGCAGTGTTCATCTGTGCAAGGTGCTAGGAGTATATAGAATAAGGGTTCCTCGTGCGAGGAACAGTATAAGAATCATACAATTCCTGGTGTAGCGATAGCCCCCTGAACTTCCAGGAGATTACAGATTAATGGGGAGACAGACAGACTAATGGGGAACAGAACACTGATGTATAACTTACATATATAAGGGATGAGCCAAGAGCTGTGGGAGCACATGGGAGGGGCTAGTAGCCACATAAGGGAGCCAGGGAAGGCTTCATAGAGGAAGCGAGCTTTGTGCTGGGACTTTAAGGATGAATAGGAGGCTGCTGAGCAGAGAAGGAGGGAAGGGCATTTCTGGAGGAGGGAACAGCATGAGCAAAGACACAGAGATGTGTTTAAAAAGAAAGAAGGGGGAAGAGCAGGCTCCCCAGAGCCCTCCTGAGAGCCTGCCTGATGGCTTCTGGGGGACATCCCACCCTCCCAGCAGCCAGTTTCTGGAGGGTGGCTTTGGAGGACAAACCTCTTCCTGACATTCGAGAACCTCAACGGTGTGGCCAAATGGCCCCAATTACACCTCTCACCTTTCACCTGTTGCTCCCCTGCTCCATCCCTGGACGTGTCCCCATTCTCTGAATCTGCCATGATTCTATGCCTTTGCTCAAGCACTCCCCCCACCAGCCCCCCTCCCTTTACTGGCCCCCACCACTGGCATAACGCTCCTGACCCCTTGTCCTCCCATCTCCACTTCTGCCTCCTTTCAGGTTCTGCTTCCTTCAGGAAACCTTCCCTGACAACCCTCTAGCCAGAGTGATCTCTTTTCTGCCTGCTTTCAGTGCCCTGGCCACTGTGTTTCTGGGAAAGGCACCACTCTCATTCTGCCTAATACCGTAGCTGTTTGCCCACGTGCCCACATCCCTCAGCCCTCAGGGGACTCCCAGCTCCTTGAGGGCGGGTCCCCTAGCACAGGGGCTGGCGAAGGTCTGGTACCTGAGTCTGTGGAGCTGAATGGCATTGACTTGCTAGAGGGCCCACCTACTCTGTCATCTCCCTACCCCTGCCCAGAGGAACCGCCTTTGTTTTTTAAATGCCTGGAATTCTTCCCTAACTTCAGTGGGCATTCCTGGTTCATTACTGTAGCTTCAGCATTTCCTCGGTGATGCCCCTCCTGAAGGTGCCTGGCCCCGTAGGACAATCAGGCCACATCAGGTTCACCTGCATGTCAGTTCTGAAGGATGAGTCCTGGCTCCCCCAGAATATTATGTCCAGAAGGATTCCGGGGTGATGAGGCTCCAGAAAAGGAGCATGAAGATGGCTTAGCGATGCCTACCTTGGTGGGGACAAAGGGCTCCCTCTGCCTTAAGTTAGTCTATCAGATGCTTTTCTTGCATTAGGCCAGGACTGGGGCACTGGCAGAGTGTGGGGCCTTTGCCTCTGGTGGAAGCTGATGGGGGAATTGAGGAGAAGAGGGTCTGGGGGCTCCAAAGGATGTACCTTCTTGGGATCTCCCAAGCAGACCTGGGAGTCAGGGGTGTGAGTCTCCAGGTCTGTGCTCTGTCTGGGGCCCTCCTGCTCGTGACACGGATCGGTCCCCAGAGGGGCCGTGGCATCCCAGCCAGACCAGTATGGTCTCGTGGCTCAGGCAGGTTCCTTAGCAGGTGAGGCCGAGGCAGTGACACTGAATCCCCCACCTGAGGGAACGCTCCCACTGCCTTCTCCTCCCAGGCAGCTCAGGCCTCAGGAATGAGAATGTAGTAAAAGTGAACCATCTCTGGAGGGAGTTCAGTTCCTGGCTTTACTTTTGCCGGTTTGCTCCTGTGTGCTGCGGTTTCCCCTAGTGGCCGTCTCTGGAAGTGCAGTTAGACTTGGTTTTGGAGGCCAGGGGTGGACCGGCCCCCAAGATCTGGCCTTTCCCAGTTGAACGGGAGCCAAGTGTTTTCTCACTGAGACACTCCTGCCCTTGCAGAGACTCTGCCTCGTGTCCTTAGCAGATGCCTGGTTTCTGCCAGACACCCTCCAGCAAGGCTGCTCCCCGGTCGGTGCCTTTGTTCCAGTGGCTCTGGTCAGTGAAAGCTGGCCACTGCCTTCAAGCCCCTTCCTCCAAGCGGCCATCTGAGTTGCTCCACCAGATCTGTGCTGACACTGGGTCTCCACCTCTTCAGCCCAGGGGGACTCAAAAGCGCACGCAATTAAGTTTAATGCTTTGGGTCAATCCTCGTTCGAAGCCAGAACGGCCCTGTCCACCCCCTACCCATGTCAGCTTCTGCGAGCTCTGTGACCCTTGTCACTGGGTCCAGGCTAATGGCCAGCCCTTGCTCACTTGTGACACATATATTTCCAGGCTCATTTACCCAGAATGACTGTCTCAGCCCATCTCGCTGTGACACGTCCTGCCCAGCCCAGGAGGAGGGGGCAAACATTTCACTCCTAAAGTAGATGATAGCTCAACTGTCCTAAATCAGTATTTCTAATTTAATTTGACAACCCTGACTTTCAGGAAGTTCTTTCTCATCCTTGACCCAAATACCTCCAACTCAAGCTTAATTTCCTCATGCTCTGGGGACTATCCTTCTCTGTATCACGGATAATTGGATAATTGAACCACAATTCTGGTCATTTTGGCAGCGTCCAGAAGCTCCGGGACCTCTCCCCATTCTTCAGAGACCGTGGTTCTCAGATTGGGTTCCCATGAGCAGCACCGAGTTTTCTGTACCATCCCGGGTGCCCTGCACCATGCTGGAAGCTCAGTGTAGACCAATTAACTTTCTCCTCACCTCAGCCCAGTGCAGCAGGACTGCTGGTGTTATCCTGTTTGACAGATGAGTCTCAGGGGTAAAGTAACTGGGATCCAGTCCCCACATCCCACAAGGCTTTAGCGCGGACATCTGGTCCAACCACTAGCCTCCAACAAGAGGCCTCTGTGAGCGCTGTGGACAGACGTCTCCTCTGACCTTGCTTCCATTTAACTCCCATTTTACGCTTGTCTCTGGTGTGATTCTGCACTGATCTTTGCCATCTGCCTAGATGGCCTTCAGTCATGGCTTTGTGTGTTCCTGACTGTCCTCGTTTCTTGTCAGTGTCTTTGTTCAAAGGCAGGCCCTTTACAAAGGCTTTTGGGGCTGGCAGACCCAACTTCTCCAAGTCTCCATCCTTGTATGTAAAATGACTACTACATTTTAGGATCATTCTAATAATAACAGCTACCTTTTTAATCAAGCAATTACTCTGCGTGGGCGTAGTTTAGCACCTGACACGTGTAATTTCATTAAATTCTCACAAAAACCCTCCTGAGTGAGATATTATCCTCCTGCAACAGATGAGGAAACAGCCTCAGAGAGGTTACCTGATGTGATCATTAGGATGCAGTTAGCAAGAGGAAAACCTAGGATTTGAACTCAGATTTGTCTCACCCCAAAGCCCGCCCCTTTCACTGTTATCCTGTAGAAAATAAGTGGGTTACAGTGGGCAAGGCTGCCACGGGGCAAGGAAACCAGAGGAAACCGACTGCCTCGGTTCCACCCTAAAGGTCATCTCAGCATTCAGAGAAACAGAAATCTGACTCCTAAAGCCTTGAGAAGTGACGCTGGCCTTTGCTCAGGGACATGTCTTGGAGCACACCAAGACAACGCAGCAACGTTTCCTTAAAAAAGCATCTTTGCGCATCACCCCATCCCCAGAATATCACTCCTCATCGCATCTGCTCAGCCTCTCCCCTCCTTCTGTCTCCTCCCAAGCCCTCTTCCTGATCGTCTGTCCCGAAGTCCCAACCCCTTTCCTTTATAAAGCCACCTGCTTGTGTCCTCTTCTCGGCAGCTCTGTCCACCCTTCTGCTCAGTAAAACCAAAGATTTGTTGGGGAAGCCACCATGCTCAAAAGGAGGAGTAAACTCACATGAGAATTGAATACAGTTGTCCTTTGCATGCTGGGCACTCAGTGCATGTCCAACGCTGGGAGAAGGAACCCCTAAGGGGTGAGGGGACAACTGAGAGGGGATTTAGAGAACTACCTTCCTCATCGGTCTCCTGTCCCGTCTCCCTTTTCCCTCCCTTCCCTCAGTACCTGGGTGAGGGAGGAAGAAGTGGGGTTATTCGTCCCTCCTTTCTCACCATCGGACTCATTCAGCAAGACCCAGATCAATCCCAGCCCGACCCTCGGGCGTCTCCGGTCCCTGTACCCTTTCCCACCTTTGACTCCTGTTGTTTTCTCCACCCCTGCCACACGTCCTGCCTTTTTGGTCACCAGGCTTTCCATGATGGGTGTTGTGGCTCCTTAACTAAGCTGTACGCTCCTTAAAAGTAGGACCTTATCCCTCTGCAGTGCCCGTCAAGTACTGGATGCACCAAACTGATGGAACTCTGTCACCGAGCAGCACCCTCTTGTCACCAGTGACCTTCTGATACCTGCGATGATGTTTGTAACTGCCTGACTGTAACGGTTTAAAGGGTTTTTCTCATGCTCCTGCTGACCAGGGTTAGGCTGGAGAGGAGGGAGGCTTGGGTGGTCCACCCAACGCCCTCGTGGTGCTGTGTGCGGGGACCATGCTCGGTGCCCTGCTCTTGCCCCCAGTGCCCTCCTCTTGATCCCAACATCTCAGAAATGGCAGTTGGGTGTTTTGTGTATTTTGTTGCTCATAACCGCCTCCCCCCAACTGCGCATGTCTGCAGTTGTTTTTGCCCCCTTGTGGTTTCCTTGTATCAGCTTATTGTTCAAGCTGCAGGCTGCTTAAAAGGCTAAAAGCATTTATCAACCTGACTTTAAGCTGCACAGGTTTTTCTCTAGAGCTCTTTTCCACGGAGCCCCTTCCAATGCATCCTTTGTTCTAGGTACAAGAATATTAGAAGAGTCCCAAAGCCAGAGGTAAACTTCATACTCAGCAGAGGGAAGGGGACACTGTATTTGCAAAAACAAGAACAACTTTGCAACATTTGTTGCCCTGCATGCGATCTCTATGGAAACTAGCTCCTCGCCTTGAACTCTTGAAATTTTACTGTAAAACTCCCTGCCTTCTCTCCCCAGAAGGCTCACAGTCATAGAGGCATTAGTCCACTGTGACCTCCTTTGCCTGGCAAAGAAATAAAGCTGTCTTTTTACTTCATCCAAAATTCTATCCTTGAGTCTCAATTCAGTAACCGGGTATGGAGGCCGTGTTTCAGTAACAACTTGAAATGGATACTAACTAAAGATTGGACAGGGTGGAGGCTGTGGAATAATGGTTAAGAGTGAGGTTTGCATCCATCACTGTGCTTGATCCCCGGGTTCCGTGCCTTGATGGATCTGCGCCATGTGGGAGCATCTTCCCTTTCGGACACTGGGCGTGACCTGGTGATTTGCTTTGGCCAACAGTGTGGAAGCAGTGACCATCTTAGGTCTCAAAGGCTTTGTGCACTTTCATTCTCTCCTGGAACCTTCCTACCATTCTGAGGACAGACTCAGGATAGACTGTGGAGGACGAGAGGCCATCGTAGGCCAGGCAAGGAAAGCTGCCCCGTGGCCACAAACGCATGACTGAGCCCAGCCGAGATGAGCCTAGCCCGGCCCAAGTCAGCAGAACCACAAAGCCGACCTGCAGACTCACCCAGAAATTATTGTAAGCCGGTGAGTAGACATTTTGTGGATGATTTTTCTGGGAAGATGCAACACTAACATGGTAATAGATAAGTGATACGACCAGTGACCAGCTCTGTGACCTCGGGCAAGCTGTTTTATCTCCCTGTGCCTCCACTTCCTTGTCTGTAAAATGGGGTTGTAGTGGACATTGTTGAGAGTTTGCAACAGAGTCTCCCCTCCAGCGAGATGCTGCCTCACCCGAGGTTCCGCCCCTTCCCTGGGGCGGCCTGCAGGCAGTGGCTGGCTGGTGTGTGCAAAGAGGTCTGGCCTCCTTGTCCCAGTGTGGGACAGCCCTGCAGGGCCATCCTGGCTCCGAGGCTGCCTGCGGGATTGGCTGAGGCCTTTGGTGGGACTCTACCATATCCCCTCTCCTCTCTGCCCAGTTCTGCTCCGTTTCTCTTCCGGGGGGGTTGAATCCAAGAGTGCTTCCCAAAACCCTCTTCCATTCATACCGCCATCTTAACGTCTGATTTCCTGGAACTCACTTGTGAGAGGGGCTGCAAGGGACCATGTGGCAGGTTCTGGCCAGTGGGGTGAAAGGGTCACAAGACAGCTTCCTAAAATGTTCCCTCGGACTGTTGTCCTCATACTTTGTGCCTGTACGGCTGCCAAAAGAATTTTGGAAAACGGTATTCATTCTTGCGTACTTTTTAGATCTATTTTTTTTTCTTTAGAGTTTTAAATGTAATTTTTAGTATATTGTCAATATTAATATTTAAAACTGAAGCTATTCACTTTTCAGTCTTTATTTTTCAAAAATCCAAGTTTATTAAAAAAAAAAAAAGCTCGCAAAAATGATACGATGACTTCTTGTAGGCCCTTTTCTGGATTCATTAATTCTTAACCTTTTGCCCTACTTGCTGTCTCCTACACTCTAAATATGATTAGAATTCTTACTAGTATATAATGGATCAAAACAGAAATATATTTTGAATTCATATTAAACCTAAAAAGAAATATTTTACTGGGATTGTACTTCCTCAGTGAGGCGGACAGAGCTTCCCCCAACTTCCCTAAATTGTTTTCAGAGCGGCAGCAACAGCACAGCTGTTTAGCTCCAGAGTAGCATCACGCAGCCTTGATTTGAATCCTGGTTCTGACACATTAGCTGTGTGGCCTTGGGCAAGTTATTTAATCTTTCTGTGTCTCAAAATCTTCCTAGTAATAGTACCTGTCTCATATAGTTGTATGAGGACCAAATGAGTTAATGTTGTAAAGCACGGAGAATGCCTGACACGTTGTAAGCACAGTTTTGTTTATGACATAAATGAAATGCACCAGTGGACATATAATTATTTATTGTTAGAATAATTAGACTTCTGAGCAAATTAACCACAAGAAGAAAAGAGATTATAATACTAGGAAGTTGCAGGCTTACAGAAGCCGCACTAATGATGGTGGTTAAATCCATCGTTTACCGGAGAATCACATCACAACGTTGTTAAAATTAATCTGTTAAGAACATGGTAGGAATAAATAAATGAGCTGAGAAATGATTGATGAGTGGTGGAAGGCAGGAGACCTGTACCCAAATTGAAAAAAAAACCCAAAACTTTCTATTATCCAATCATTTGAGAACAAAAGTTAATGAAAACATTTTTTTCTACAAGTCATTAAATGTTTACAAAAATATAAAACACTGAAGTATCTCTGATATAAGTTTCTTTTATTCAAAGATGCCATGTTTATCAGTTGAAAGTAAATGTGAAACTTTTCACTTCTTCCTCCAGGAAGTCACGAAATAATGCAAAGAAGGGCAGAACCAGACAGGACGGCTGAGGGTTTCCCAAGCTCTACAGAGAACTGAGCCAGGGCATGGGCGCGCCTTGGAGCAGAGCTGCCTTGATTGCTGGGATGCTTTTTAAGAATCATGAATATTTTTAAGATAGATGGATAAGGCATGACGCTCCGCCCTGAGTTTGTCACCTGCGTGGTACAAAGTCCCGTCACCTTCAGTCTTTCATTGCTTTATGCTCAAGGGGTTTGCCCTCAGGAACCAGGCATTCTTGGACAGTTTGGGGCCTATGGAAATTAACACCATCATCACTCGGCTGCCCCCCTGTGCTACGTCTGAATCCCAAACAGCCCAACACAGGCCAAAGCGTCTTCTTTTTAATTTCACATTGTGCCCATAACAAAAATATGTACATGACAAAGAAGACACGAAAATCGACCACAGGCTTGTGGTGATTTGATTAAAAGAGGATTCACCCAAGCTGAGATTTTGGTGTCTCTTTGTTCGGGGCCACAAAGTTTTTACACACCAAGCAGTGTATCTTAATAAAATCCAGGAGGGGTGAGGCGCACCAGGAAGTGTGTGACGCAGTGTGGATTGTTTTTTAACCCCTCCCCTCTCCATGAGACAAAATTATTTTCAGCAATAATCAGGAAAAGAAATGATGACATTTCATGCTTGTCCTAAACAAAATGAGTCAAACCCTTAATTTGTCCTCCTTTCCACAGTTTGAACTTTCAAAACACAAATGAAAAGTCCAAGCTGACAGAGGGAAATAACTCTATTTCATTTGTCTTTACAGGTAAGGTGCGGTCACGGTTTCCTTTGCATCTACTGTTTGAACGCAGACATCTGTTCCACAGGGATGCAGGTGCCCACCCACAGTGAGGGGAGCTCGGATGATTCCAAAGGAGGAAGCCCTTACAATCTCACTCTGGAGTCAGCAGGTGCCAGGGACCCACTGAATAACTGGAGTTACCCTGGTTAAAGTCTTTGTGGAATATAATGTTTTTTAAAGAATAAGTTATAAAAAATATGCTAATTTGAAGTTTGCGTATCTATTATTGAAAGCCAGGAGAAACCACGATGTTTGTTTAAAACTTAGACCAACGAAGTGTTTTTTTTTCCAGGAGGAATATGTTATCACTGACATTTATTTATTTTTTTATTGAAGTATAGTTGATTTACAATATTGGGTAGTTTCTGGTGTGCAGCAAAGGTCACTGATACTTAGATCGCCGGCCGAGGTGATAATTTAGAGCAGCTGGCGTTGGGGGTGGACAGCACAGCCTGCCCTTAGCGGGGGGTGGGGGCGGCCCCAGCATCCCTGCACACGGTTGCTGTGAGGCCCCCCTTTCCTTTAGAGGTGGCAGCACGGTCCACGGGCAGGTGAGACGAGAGAAGCAGCGGATGCCTTGAGGGCAGGCAGGAATATCTGAGGAAGGAGGTGGTAGAGAATGTGAGTTGGTGGCGACTGATCGCCTCCCACCTGCGTGCCGAGTACTCCTTGCAGATTTAATGACCTCCGTTCCACAGCAGCCAGCACCAGTCCCTGGCCCCTCTTCTTCTTGCTCCTGTCTCCTTCCTGCTGTCTGCAGTGCGGGTGCTGCCCTCCGGGACCCTCGGGCTGGCAGAGCTGGAAGAAACCTGGGCTCTGAGGACCCCGTGGAGAGCGCCCTGACTTTACTGATGGGAGAGAGAAATAAGGTTCCACCCTTTATGGGGTTTCTGACACTTCCAGGGGTCAGAGAAGGCCCTGGCATTTAAAGGGCCTATGATCTAAAGGCTGAATTGGTGTTCTCTGAGGAAAAAGCAGAGGGAAGAGAATGATGGAGGAGGAAGCTCAGGTAGGGAAGTCAGAAGTGAGGGACAGCGTGGTGAGTCTGAGGAATGGGAAGCTCAGGTTCAAGGCGGTCTTGCGGGTCGGGAGAAGGCCTCCAGAAGAATGGCCGGTGACGCATCTGTGCTCGTTGGCTTTGCCCGGTGTCATTGTCTGCTGTTCTCGGAGGTTCTCAGAAGCCAAACCAAGAAATCCAGGGCCCTGCCCTCCCAGGGTTGTCCCAGGCAACCTCTGTTAGTAATGATTCTTGTTTACTACCTTCTGACTCACACGCACCTGTGGTTTCTATGGTTGCCACCAACAATGAAGCATAAATCCATTCCTGCAGGGTGGGGTCCGCAGGGTGGGGCCGGCCTCTTCCTTTTCTGGTTCAGAACTCAGCAGAGTTTCCCAGGCTACAGCAGAGGCCTTTGCCAGAGCAGTCTCGGGTGGGTTTCCTTGGGAGGGGATGCAGAGAGTCCAGGGCAGGGAGCTGAGTGGGGCTGAGGGACCCATCTCTGCAGTCGGCCTGAGTGGGGGAGATACACAGTGTGTGAGAGAGAACAGGGCCACCCCGAGCTGTTCAGAAGCCCCTTCTCTCCAAATAATTATGGGGAAAGCCCAGGAGACGGAGCGAGAGAGAGAGAGTCTTGGGGCACAGAGGATTCAGAGCAAGATCCAGGAGACCCGGCCACTTTCTTCACCAGGACAAATAGGGTTTGGTCCCCAAGTAGTGGTGGGGATGATGAGCCAGATTATAAATCTGAAGTCAGGGAGTGAGGGGCACAGGCTGATGACAACTGGTACACAAAGGAATCAAAAGAAAGGAAGCCAAAGGGGCAGATGGCTTTTTAAAAGATTGTCCCTCATCTCACACATTTGCACAAAGTCTTGCAGGATGCAAAGCACCTGTGCATCCATTTTCTCATTTGCTTTTCAGAGAAGTCCTGTGAGGAAGCTGGAATGGGAAATGCCAGTCTCTTCTAGAATGGGGAGACCAAGGCTTTTATAATTTGACTAACACAGCCAAGGTCAAAACCAAGACTACACTCTAGACTTCCTGGCTCACAGTCCACTGCTTTTTCCATTAAACCAGAGTTTTTCAAACTTTGGCATCTCCAGACCATTTTAGTGCGTGTCCCGAACACACAAAGTACCAAAACGCTCGATAAATTTTTTAAATGATCACAAATTTTAAAATAGTGTAATAAAACATTTTAAAAGGAACAAATTGATGAGAAAGATATGTGTGTAATCTTTAGTAAAATATTTATATTCAGCTTGATTTTAGATTGTTTGAGTCATAGCTCAGGTTCCATATCCAGTTAGGTTTTTGTTTTTACAGTTTTTTGCTTTTTGTATATATTTTTATTAAAGTAGAGTCAGTTTACAATGTGTCAATGTCTGGTGCACAGCATAATGCTTCAGTCATGCATAACACATATATATTCATTTTCATATTCTTTTTCATCATAAGTTACTACAAGATTCTGAGTATAGTTCCCTGTGCTGTACAGCATGAACTTGTTTATCGGATTTTGTGAGAATCCTGCGGTGTTTTGAAGCAAGGATACTCTGCCAGAGTTCAGTAGGTGTTCTGTGTGGTTCAGTGGTTTGTAGATGTAATTCTTGGTGTATATGGGGGAGCGGGCGAGCTGTGTCTTCTTTGCCATCTTGGCACGTCCCACCAGGTTTTTCTTTCCCTAACGAGTCCACTAAATTAGGACAGCTTAAGGGATGACATCAAGTGCTTCATGAGACAATCCTGGATGAGCTGATGAAACTTAACACTCAGACGTGCACGGAGCACGCTCGGGTGAAGACGGTTTGCTGAAAGAACAGGATTGAAGTCTGCAGGTTGGAACGAGGGCTGTTTTCACCTGGGAGGTGGGGACAATCGGATTTCTCATCCAATCCTTGGCCTGGTTCAGCTTTGGAAAGTACTTCTTGTTCTGATGTACAATTACAAGATGTGTGTGTGCAAGGGCGTGTGAAATACCCATACAAAGTTTGCTGTTTTATCAAACTGCTTTGAAAATACGCCCAATTATATGTTCTTTAAAATTTCTTTTTCCAAGAAATAGTGTCTGGAAATAATAAAACTTTGACGATGCAACTGTGCCAGAGTTCCAGCTTTAAGAAATCCTGGTGTTTTATACCCAACATTACAATTGCGACATTTTGGTCCTGGGTGACAGGTCCTGACATGTCACTAAGGTGTGTTACCTGAGCAAACCGTTTGCCATTGGAGAAACGCTCTTTCTTGGCATTCTCAGTCACAAGTGTCGTCCCACGTTTCAAAAAACTCGCGTAATGAAGAGGAAGCAGTAGAACTCTCTTATTTGCTGAAGGCAGTCTGGCAGGTTCTCAAGGTTTAAATGTACAGAATTTCCACATGACTCAGCAGCTTCACTCCTAGGTATACGCCTGAGAGAACTGAAAACGTGTTCACACAGAAGCTCGTGCATGAAGGTTCCGAACAGCATCATCGAAACAGCCAAAAAGTACAAACAACCCAATGTCTATCCACTGACGAACAGATAAACAAAATGTGGTCTCTCTGTACGGTGGAATGTGATTCCACCATAACGAGGCATAAAGCGCTGTTTTGAGCTACAAAACGGTGAACCTTGGAAAATGGCGGTGAATGAAAGAAGCCAGACGCAGAAGACCACACACTATACGATGTCATTTATATGAAACGTCCAGGATAGGCAAATCCAGACAGACAGAAAGTGGATACCAGTTGCCAGGGGCTCGGGGAGGAAGGGGATTTGTACTAACGGCTACTAGGTGTGGCGTTTCTTCTGGAGGTGATAGGAATGTTCTGGAATTACATAGTGATTGACGGTTGCACAACATGATGAATATACAAAATACCACTAAAGTGTACACTTTAAAATGGTGCATTTGTGAGGAGGGTGTAGCTCAGTGGTAGAGCGTGTGCTTAGCATGCATGAGGTCCTGGGTTCAATCCTAAAAAAAAATTAAAAATAAATAAATAAACTTAATTACCTCTGCTCCCCCCAAATTAAAATGGTACGTTTGATGTTACGTAAATTATATCTCAATTCAAAAATGGTAAAACAAAACCCAATTCATGGGAACACCCTTGCCCTCCAGCATGAGCGTGCTTCCCAGGGTTTGAGAGGAGGAAGCAGTTTCTTGTATTGTCACCTATTTCTGCATGATCGGGTTGAAAAGAATGTATCCTTGGTGACTGCACTTTGACTCATGGTGCAAATGTTTTCTGTTTCCTTTAACACTGAACTGGGTTCAGGAGACATAATGAGGACTGACTGTCAGTGGATCCCTGTGAATTAAAGTGTTTGAACTGGCATTCGTGTGATGGTAACAGTAATAACAAACCTTTATTTTCTTTTATTTTTTTCTTTCTATCCTTTTTCTTTTTTTTTTTTTTCTTCATTCTTTTTTTTATTGAAGTATAATCAGTTTACAATGTTGTGTCAATTTCTGGTGTACAGCACGATGTTTTGGTCATACAAACACACACATGTATTCCTTTTCAGATTCTTTTTCATTATAGGTTACTACAAGATTTTGAATACAGTTCCCTGTATAGTGCTACACAGTAGAAACTTGTTTATCTATTTTATATATAGTAGTATCTGCAAATTTCGAACTCTCAATTTATCCCTCCCCACCCTCTTCCCTCCCTGGTAACCGTAAGTTTGTTCTCTCTGTCTGTGAGTCTGTTTTGTCAGTAAGTTCATTTGGGATAACTAACCTTCATCAAGTACTGTCTCTGTGCCAGGCATTGCCCTAGAGTTTTCTATGCAGGTGTTCACTAATCTTGACCACAACTGTATGAAACAGGCATTACTATTAACGCTGTCATCATCGTTCCCGATTTTCAGAGGGAAAACCTGCAGCACAGAGACACAGAGACAACCTCCTTTATTAGAATTCCACCCCCTGCCTTCTTGCTCCCAAAGCCAGTGCCTTGGCTGTCCTGATTCCAGTGTGGCTTTTTCATTTACCAAATAATCTCTAGTAAGACAAAGTATCTTCCTCCTGCAGTAGAGGATTTTAGAGATAAACAGAACAAAACGTCATTGATTACTTTGCCGTCATGTGTGTTTTTCCCCTCCTAAAAGCTGTTTCACAATCTGCGTATCAGGGTTTCCGACAGCCAGGAAGCGGACTGCACGCTCACAGGCCTGCCTGACGGTGATGGGCGTGCGCCTGGCTTGCCGCTGTTCTCCAGCATCCAGCAGCATTCAGCAAGGCTGCTTTCTCTCTAAGTATTTACGGTGTTAATTTCGCAACTGGTTTGCCTGCCTTTTCTGTTGTGTGTCTTGTACCCGTGTTTGCTCTGAGGACTGAGGGCAACTTGGGGTGATGTGCTGTATTCTCTGTCTCTATCACAAAATTATTTTTTTTCTAGGGAGTGCTATAGTGTGCTTATTCTGAGAAAAAAAAAAACCCATCAGCAAGCTCTGACTGTGATGGATACACAAGTGTTGATGACTTTGAGCCTTGATTTGACGTTTTAGAGCCAACCATGCACTGGGGACCAGTTTCTAGGAAACGTTTGTGGTAGTTCCTTTTTGTGGTTTCTTTTTTTCTTAATATGCAAAATAATCACTCTTACATTTTCCTTCATCCCGGCACCTTTAGACATATTAGATCCCCACTGGAACCTTGTTCACTGTTTATAATGACGCTATTCTGAGTTGTCCTGTCCCTGTTACGACCTTGGCTGCTTTTACAAGCCAAGGCAGCACTTTGAGCCATTAATGAATTTTTCTAACGTGGGGTTTAACACAGCACAACAGTATGCACATATAAAGCCCATTTTAAAAGATCTTTAAGAATCTGAAATCTCTAGGACTGTGGTGATTATTAACATAACGAGGCGCCGTGACAGCCTTAATCAATGCCACATTTCAGATTTGTGAAAAGCGGGAGACGAAATTGCTCATCATTTCCTCCCCTGGAACTACCAGTCAGCCTGAGGGCCCCGTGATCAGCTTTCCTTGGAAACATTTCAGTGCTCCAAGAGACCTTAAACTCCTAAGCTTGGACTGCGGGGAAGATGACTGAAAGGCAGGAGACTGGTGAACAGAAGCCACCGGAAGTGCTGAGGGGAGACTTCGGGGGACGGCATCCCGCATTTCTCCCCGGGGTCTGGGAATCCCAGGAGACAGTGATATCCCACTACCAGAGGGCGCTGTGGAGCCAGGGACGCCGGACTTGGACCCTGTGTGTTCCTTTAGGTATTCCCCAGGCATGCTTTTTTTTTTTTGGCAGGGGAGGTACTTAGGTTTATTCAATTTTGTTTTTTAATGGAGGTACTGGGGATTGAACCCAAGACCTCGTGCATGCTAAGCATGTGCTCTACCATTTTAGCTATACCCTCCTCCCTATTTTTAATTCTAAAAAACCCACTCAACACCAAACTTACCATCTTAACCATTTTTTAAGGTTTACACTTCAACAGTGTTAAGTACATTCACATCGATGTGCAATCAGTTCCCAGAACTCTTTTCAGTTTGTAAAACTAAAGCTGTACACCTATCAATAAACAACCTCTCCCCCCACTGCAGCCCCCTGCAACCACCGTCCCACCTCGTGTGTCTCCATGGATTTGACAACTCTAGGGACCTCACAGAAGTGGAGTCATAACTGTGTGACTTTATATGTGTGTGACTGGCTGATTTAACTCAATGTAACATCCTCAGGGTTCACGTGTGGTGTGGCATGAATCAGACTTTCCTTCCGTTTTTAAGGCTGAATAACACCCCACTGCGTACGGAGACCACTTCAGTTTCTCCCATAGTCGTCTGTCTGTGGACACGGGTTGCTTCCATCTCTTGGCTGTTGTGAATAACGCCGCTGTGAACGTGGGTGTACAAATATCTCTTCAAGACCTTGCTTTCAACTGTTTTTCTTTGCTTTTCAGTTCATGTTTTGGAAATAGTAATACATGAGTCTGAGACAGGTTTCAAAAGACACAAAATCATTCTGGCTGGGTTGGAGAAGAGATTAAGGGGCAGTCTGAAGTGCAAGGACATTACGCGGTCCAGGCCAGAGATGGGGGCCTGTCCGGTGGTGGACTGGCTGAGGGAGAGCAGTGGGCAGTGTGGTGTTGCTTTTTAAAGTCCTCGGAGGCACACAAATGGCGATGTCAAGTGGGTGTCAGGCGTGAGTCCAGTGGGCAGGAGGTACTTTAGGGGTCGCCGTGATGTAGACAGAGTGGAAGGTCATGAGGCAAGGCAGAGAGTAACAGGGAAGATGGGGGCTTGAAACCAGACCTTGATGTTTAGTGGAGGAGGTGGAAATGAAGAGGAGACAGAGGCATGGGTGGAGAAGCAGGAAGCATGGCGCCAGGGCCCAAGAGAGAGGGAGCCACGGACCATGCCATGAAGTGTCCACGGCACCCACCGGGCTGAGCAGCGTGGAGCTGATGGTGAATGACAGAGCAGTGCCAGCTGAGAGGTGGGGCAGAGGCGGGCAAAAGAGAGATGGAGGTGAGGGAGTGCAGACAGCGTGAGCAGACAGCTCTGAACTGGGCTCTGCAGGATGGCAGGAATGATGGGAAAGTCCTGAGTGAGAGGGATGTGGGGAAAGAGCGGTTTTGGCGGATGTTTTGGCTTTTTAAAATGCATTTGGTACAAGACCGTGCTTTGATGCTGACAGGAAGGATGTGGCCAGGAGAGAGTGAGAATGCAGATGGCACAGTGAGGATGAATGAGGAGAAAGAGAGGGGGGACCTGGGGCACCTGCAGACCGCTGGTTCTGGGGAGGAGGGACTCTTCCTCCGGGGTATCGGGAGAAAAAACGAGATGGGGTCTGGTATAGGTGCATGACTTTGGTCACAGGAAGGTGAGAAAGCTCTTGCCTGATGGTTCCGCATTCTGGTGAAGTGAGAAGACAGCTGTCAGGTGGATTTCCGGGGGTGGGGCAGGGGTCCAGGAGCAGCTTCCAGGAGCAAGAATGGGAGAGGGTGTTTTCTTCAAAACATCTCAGGACTGTGGGATGCTCTTGGGGCCCCTGGAGGGTGGTGAGCAGGAGCCACAGTGCCCATAGACGCCTGGATGTTGTGTTCTCTCCAACCACGCTTGGCTCCGTGGGTGCAGCTGCAGCAGTCCAACCAGGGCTGAGGTTTTGTTAGGACAGTGTGATGGGAGAGGGAAGAGAGGGAAAGGGACGGGGGACTTTTCAAGGGAGTGAGTTTAATGAGGATCCAGTGACTCTCTGCCTGGGGGAGAGAGAAGAGAAGCCCAAGGAGAGGTGATGGGTGGAGGTCTCTGCGACACTGAAGCCTTGGTTCAGAAGTGGTCCTTGTGCACATGTGCCAGATGCAGGATGATGGAACTGGTGACTGGGGATGTGGGTCAATGATAAGAGCCAGGGTGTGGCCCGGGAGTGGGAGGTGGAGGAAGTGGTCGTCGGGGAGGAAGAGGACCAGGATCAGAGGCCACGATGATGATGGTCTCCCACATGGAGGCTGAGGCTGCCTGGCAGAGTGAACAGAGTCGAGGGGAGGGCAAGATGTAAGCCAGAGGCCGAGCCCCCAGGGAAGGCGGGGGAGTGGCCAGGAGGCCAGACCACCAAGGTAAGAGGGGGCGGGGGATAAAGCTGATCGCCTGGATTCTTCAAGGATGTTTGTGCAGGGGTGGCAGAGGCGTGGGGGCATGAAACTTCTGCAAGCAGCCAGGAGGAGCCAGGAGGGTGCGAACCTCACTTCTTGCCCCTGCAGGATGTAGGGAAGGTGAGAGTAAGATCAAACTAGATTTGAGGAAGAGCTTTCCGACCCGGACAGGGTGTGAGGCATGAAGACGGGCAGCTAACGGACCCCTACGAGGTGTCTTTTCTTCCTGGACAGGCTTAGGGGCAGAAGCAACCCCACTCCCACCCTTCAATTCCCCCTCCCCCTCTCCCCATCATCTTGAGGCTTGCCTGTTGGGGACGGTCTGACCTCTTCGATGGAGAGATTTCATTTATTTAACACAAGTATATTGAGCTCCAAGAAACGTAGACTTACTCTCCTAGGCACTGGAGAGCGCGCAGTGAGTAAATCAGAGAAAGAGAAAACCCGGCCCCCTGGAGCTGCCTTCCAGCAGAGCAGCGGAATTTGTTTAGGTAGGTTCTCATAGCAAAAGCTACCAGCAGGGTGAGTTACTCACGGGGCTGGAATCTGGATGTGGACTGAGTTAAGACTGTGAGTCACATTTGTTGCCTGGGGGGAGGGAGAGGTGACACCGAGAAAATGGAAAAAACTCCAGCGCTTGGGGGCTGAGACCCAGGCTGAGACCAGCCACCTTGAACAAGTCATTTTTTTTTTTCCTTTTAGCTGATCTGTAAAGGGGGAGGAGGGAATCCTTCATTCCCCAGTTATTGGAATTAAACAAACTGTTGCCTAAATAATTAAGAGCTCAATAAATTGTCATTACAGCATTACTTAAGCTTTCATTTCCTTCTCTGAGTACCCGTACATAATAGCACCTGCCCCCTCCCCAGGGGGGCTGTGAGCATTAATTAAAATAAATGAAATAAAATAGACATCGAAGACTTAGCAGAGTGGGGGGCACACTGTGCTGGACAATGCTGGCCACTGTCCCCTGCTCATTTCCAGAGAATTCTTTGCTTCTCGGGACCAAAGTCCACCGGAAGGGAAAACAGGTAAAGTGCCAGACCGAGGGTCAAGCTGCTGGGGGCCGGGTATGGAACCCGCCTGGGCCTGACGTGGTGAGCCTTAGCTCCTCCCGGGTGAAGGAGGAAGAGGAGGAAGACCACGGCGTGGGAAGTCTGCTGAGATTTTGGTGGGTAAGTGGCGGGACCCCAGCATTCTTTGGGACTACTTCCTTCCCCCCTGCACCCCGAAGTCCCTCATCCATTCAACCATTTAGTTTTTAATTCAAGGCCTACTAAGTGAAAATATTGTGCCTAGTGGTGGGGATAGGGTGGAGAATCGGACAGACAGGGTCACTGTTTCAGGGCCCACATCCCGGTGGGGACACAGGTGGGGGAGTGGTAGCTGACCACCTCCCTGGAAGCGAAGAGATATTTCTGGTCTTTCCTTTTGGGGGCTGGGGTGGGTGGGTCGGCCGTCTAGTTTCCAGCTCCAATTTGGCCTTAGTTTGGGGTCCCCAGGAGAAGGCTCAGAAACTCATCTTTTAAAAGCACAGTGTGTTGTGCCGTGGGAGGATGAGAGAGCTATCTCCTCCTTCAGCTTTTTATTTTGATCATGTTCAGATCTGTAAGAAAACGGAGAAATACTACAGTGAAGGCTACTAAGTTCTTCACTTAGCTTTCGGAGCTGGGGGTGGAGACCGGGAACGGTGAAAAGTGCGCGGGGTTGGGAGCCCGAGGGGCGGGGCCCGGGGATGGGGCCCGGGAGGGGCGGGGCGCAGAGCGCGGGGCGGGGCAGCCGTGCGTCCAGGCGGCCGCCAGGGGGCGCCGCGGGGCAGCAGGAGCGGACTGAGCCGGCCTCCGGGGCCGCGGGTGAGTCACGGCGGCGGGAGGGAGCATGAGTCAGCCGTCCTCGGGCTTCCCGCGCCCGCCGCGCCCCGGCCGCCGCCCACAGCTGACCCCTGGGAGGGGCCCTGGGGGCGCCGCCCTGCCGCCGGCCGGGCCTGGGCTTCCCCAAAGCCGGGGCGCGGGGACCCGGCGCTCGGCGCTTTCTCCTTTCCGGTCAGAGTTTCGGAAGGAGACTTCGTGCGCGTTTGGGCCTGGGCCCTCCTGGGCTGATTCAAGGAAAGCGGGGGCTCCTGGGGTTCGGGAGCCGCGATGACACATCCTGCGGGGTGGGGCGGGGCGGGGCAGCCAGGATAGATCACCGAGTCTGCGGGGGCTGCTCCGGGTGCCTGGGTGCCGGGAAGCATGCCCCCCCTCCCCCCTCCCCACCCCCAAAGCCACACGCAGAGAGCCTGCTCTGTTCCTTGGCGTCCCAGGCGGCTTTCGCCTCCTCTCAGACTAAGTCAGAAGGAAGGGGAACCCTTCCTGGCTGCAGGTTGACGGTGCCCAGAGAGGGTCTGGCTCAGCACCTCGGGGGTCACAGCTGCCCCTGGCCTTGCAGATCCTGGGTCTGGCCTTGCGTGGGAGATGTGGCCCAGGCAGGGAGGTGGCTTGTCCAAAGGCCTCAAAGAGGAGGCGGAGCTCCTGGGTCTGGACTCCCACTCACAAGGCCATGGACAGTGCCTAAAACAGCGCCTTGTACGCAGCCATAATGCAGAGCAAGCAGTACAAATATATAATTTGCCTAATAGCTGATCTGTATGAGGCCCCTGCTGAGTGCCCCGTATTGTTTGTTCCAGGTGCTTGAAGGATTAATTATTTGATTTTCAGACTACTCTAAGACGTAAGTACTATTCATATCCGTATATGGCAGCTGAGGAAACAGAAGCTCAGAGAAGTTAGGTAACTTGCGAAAGATCACACAGCTAGGAAGTCTAGTGTAGGAGTTAAAATCCAGACCCCCTGATATCAGAGGCTGTATGCATGAGACTGACTTTAAATATTGGTGGGGTCCAGGGTCCATGAAAAAGATAATCAGTCGATCTAAAAGAAATGTAAAATTTTATTCGAGCCAAACTGAGGCCTATAACCTGGGAACAGCCACTCAGAAAGCTCTGAACTGTTTGGCCCATTAGAGGTGAGAGAGCAGTTATATAAGTTTTAATAGAGAGGGCTGTATGTGAAATGACACATTATTGACAGTTTACACAATCCATATCAACTCCTACCAAGTGTGGTCATGAGTCATCGTGGCCCCTTACGAGATTAAGAAGGAAGGTTCTGTCTTAAGAAATCGTGACCCTTTATGAGATGAAGAATGTTATCTCCAAGGGAGGTCAGGTTAATGCAGATGCACAACACACACACTGAAGGGGAGGGAGGAGGCCTGAGTGGGCAGAGAAAAGTTTTATGTTTAAATTTTGCTTGTCTTGCCATAAAATATGAATTTTGTGTCATCAGAGGAATATGCTGCAGGTGATTTTCTTCTCAAGGTATCGGAAGAGCATAGTGTTAAATGGCAGAGTTGGCTCAGCACTGGGGCAGGAGGCTCGGTGAGCCCTGTGGTTTTCCCAGATGCCACAGAGCAGACGAAAAGCACTGGGCGTCACTCTTGTTCAGTCTTTGGCTGTCCCTATGGCCCCAGGACCTGGTCTCCCGCCGCCACTACTCCCCCTGCTTGTTTGTGACCCACACTTGCTGCTTTGGGGCAAGTTGCCTTTAGCAGCTTTCCCCAAATACCTGCCAACAGACTGAGGCAGACTTGAGGTTCACTAGAGTTGGCTGGGGAGCGTGTTAAACACACAGATCCCAGCCCATGGCACGCAGAGCTGTGATTCTCAGCCACGATCATACACCGATACTCCGTTGACTTGAAGGAAGTGCTGATGCAGAATCCCCCGGAGATTCTGGTTGAATAGATCAGGGGTCCACCTGGGCATTGGGATGTCCTCGTATGCGGCTGAAATTGAGCACCACTGCTCAGATGGTTGAGTTCAAAGGGCTGAGGTGGTCGGGAAGTCTGTACTTTTAAGAAACTGTTCGTGTGATTTTCTGGTGCAGCCGTGTTCAAAACGTCTGGTGTAGATCTCACTTTCTGCTAATTGGCTTTGAAGAGCGTCCCAGATTCTTCCAGTGGGACCATCTGCGTCTCCTGTGAGAGCTGTTTCAGGAGAAGGAGGGGCCCTTCTCAGTCTCTCCTGGCCTCTGTCTCAGTTTATAGGATCACCAGTGTTCCCACCCATCCAATGAAATTCATTTCCAGAACGTTCTGGGCAGGGTGGTCACTCCTCTGGGCTAGTGGCCACCTGCAGCTGAAACCCCTGAACTCTGAGGGCTCAGACCAACCATGTCGGCAGCCCAAGGGCCTGAGTGAACCTTGGCATCCATCGTCTTTCCCCCAGGCTCAAGTAGACCGTGTTATCTGACAAGCCAGCTAGGTGGAGTGTCCCTCCCTCCTCTGGGACATGTTGCTTATCCCTCTCTCTCAGTTTTGTCTTCTGCCCTGGAGTTAAGTTGTATCTATCACTCCCAACTTGATAGTCTGTTCTGGTCTTTAGATGCCAGGTGTTCTTCTGGGTACTAGGTGCCCATGCGAGGTGTCAGGCTAGGAGTCTAGGGACCTGCGTTCTGGACACTAACTGTGCACCCCCAGGCATGTCACTCAACCTCTCTGACTCAGTTTCTTCATTCTGTGAAGTGAGCTAATGTGTCCTGCTACTTCACAAGGTTGCTGTGTGATTCAAATAAGATCGTCTGCAAAGCGGTGCCTTGGTGACTGCAAGTTGTGACACCAGTGTTATCTGTGTTCACTGAGTTGGATAAAATGAGCTTTCTCTTTCCCAGTTGGCAGAGTGAGGGGTCGTTTGCCCTAGGAGGGAACACCCAAGGTGTCAGCAGCTGATATTAAAGTCCCTGACAGTGGTGGATCCTGGAGTCTAACCCCCCTTCCTCGGTGATTCAGAATGGACTCATTGAGAGCTGACTGTAGGGTCCGTGTTCAGCCCAGTTAGGCATGAGGCGGTTCCCAGCTGTTTGTGGGGAAGTAAGACAGTCCACATAGAAGCGAGGTGGGCGATGCTGGGGAAGACCCGTGCTGGAAGCAGCGAATGCTTGGGAATTTCAGAGGCAGAGTGTCGCATTAGTGGCCCGGGAGTAAATACTGTGTGCAAGGAGGAAGCTGAATAGACCAGCCCAGAAGGACAGGTTGGAACTGCGTGGAAGGAGCAGAGGATGTGGGCAGAGCTGCCCTAAGCAGCAGGCCGCCCCTCACCCTGATTTCTAGCAACCCCAGCCAGCTGGACTGACCCAGGCATGTAGGCCTCTTAGGGAGCTGCGTCAAAAATGGTGCCATAAAGCGGTCACCAAACAAGGCTACGGCTGCTTCCTTCCTGGCCTTTGCTTTTTTAAGCCAAGGGGCATATCTTTCTTCCGGTAGTTTCCTCTGAAGGGGATGCGGTGCCCTGCCTTGCTGGCATCTGTCACTGTTGGTGCTTTGACAAGGAAGGACCAAGAACAGCCCCCTTCCTCTCGTCCCACTGGCAGGGGGCAGAGGCGGAGCAGCCACCGGTCTGTTCGTATGTCACCAAGGCAGTAAAGTGTAAACCTGTTAGGTTGCCGGGTCACCCCTCACAGCTGCTCAGTAATCGTCTCCCCTTCACTCTGGGCTCTCTGGCACCCCTGTGCTACCTTGCTCTGAACCGCCCCCCATGACATCTCTGCCCCCGCAGCGGGAGTCTCCACCCTCCGCCCAGGGCTGCCATCCATTTTTCCCCTTGGGAGTGGATGCGGCAAGGGAAGTCACTCTGTTTGGGGCCAAGGAGGAAGGAAAGAGGGACAGGACTGGAATGGGTGGGCAGTGGAAAAAGTGACCGCCAGCCATCCCCTGGACTTGGGCCTGGAAGGCAGTGTGGCGTGGTTGCCACGGTGACAGCCAGAAAAGAACACAGCCGGTTTTCTCTTCTCAGAACTGAAGAATATCTGTGGTGCCTTTTCCTCCCTGCTCTGATACCCTCAGGCCCACGCCTGATATGGGGTACCAATCCCCCAGGTCCGGCTGCTCATGCCTCAGTTTCCCAGCCTGACCGAAGGAAGATAAAGAGATGGTGCTGGGTATTCCATGTGCCCCTGCAGACCTTCCGGCCTCCCCTGTCTGCTCTGCGTCCCAGCAGGCTGACCTCTGTGGTTTCCCCTGACCTCTGGCTTTTGGTCATCACCCCAGGGGGCTTCACCATCCCTTGGTTGATTTCCCTCAACCTCACCTGCCTCTCTGTGATTGGCCCCTCCACCAAGCTCCCCTCAGTCACCCTGTTTGCAGATGGGACCCTGATCGCTGTAAACAGTGTCTTAACAAGGAAGAAGAAAGGAGGGCAGTCGTCTCAGGACGCCTTCCTCCACGGTCAGGCTCTGGCAGGCCGGCTGTGTGGGTGGGGTATTCTTGTCGGTGTAATCTGAGATGCATTCAGAAAGCTGCTCTGCACAGAAATAGCCAGGCTGATATCCTGAAGTTCAAGGGGCACTCTCTGGGTGAAAAAGTTTCTCTGTAAAGATCCCACATTCCCCAGGAAAGTGAGCACATTACATTCACTCATTTCTCACACATCTTCGTTTTAGCAGATAAGAAGCCTGACCTTAAGTTTCAAAAATGCAAGGACTGTGTCTGACTTCCTTGTGTTGACGTGGGTGGCACGGGGTCTGGTGAAGAGTAGGCTTTAAAAAAATCTGCTGAATAAATTCATTCCCCATTTACTAAATGTTTCTTGCACACCTACTGTGTGCCAGGTATTCTGGGTTCTTGCGATACATTAGTGAACAAAACAGATAAAGATTGGAAGCCCAACCCTCAGGCAGAGAGACAGACAGGATGTTTTATATACACACATATACATATATGTGTGTGTCCAAAGCCTGCCACCCCCTCTGAAGAACCCCACTGCGCCCACAACCCCATCCAGATTTTCTGTCCCCATCACTCTAAGCAGCCAAGTCTCCTCCTGTTTCCTTGGTGTAGCTGAGCTCAGAGACAGTTGACAAGGAAAGTAGAGGCTCCTAACAAATTACTGTGGCTGCTAGGAGTTTTTAAAGTGGATATTTTATAGTCAGCCCCACACTGGTGACATTTAATGCAGCATGACAGACTGTATTAAAGACAATCAGGTACTCTCTGATCCAAGATGGTGGCATAGGAGCCTCCTGAACTCACCTCCTCCCACGGACCCTGCACATCTGCAGCTACAAGTGGAGAAATTCCCTCTGAAAGAAATCTGGAAATTCTCTACACGTTGGATGAATGAGAAAATGCCCGCATCAAAATGAGCAGCTAAGGCAGCGACACACTGGCCGTAAAACCCCACCGTGTGGAGTGCCGTGCAATTGAGGAACCCAATTGTTGGACCCAGTATCTTGCATCCCACGTTTTAAGACTTCCACTTGAGAGGTGGGCCCCCCAAACACCGAGCTCTGAAAGCCAATGGAACTTGCATCCATGGGATTCAAAGGACTACAGTAAACAAAGAAAGAGTTCTTAATGGGGTGTACCCCCATGGCTCAGCGCGGAGGGGAGCAGACAGAAATGCCTGTCTCCCAGTCTTTCCCTGAGTAAGTCCTATTTGCATACCTTAAAAGCTGCTGCCTGAGGGTTAGGCTTCCAACCAGCCTGCATCTAGGTGCTGACTGAGATCCTTCCTTCAGGGACACTGACAGGTCTTGGCACACCCTCAACTACTGGGAGCCTTGGAGAACGAAGAAGGC
Organism: Camelus bactrianus; assembly: GCF_048773025.1. Lineage (NCBI taxonomy): Eukaryota > Metazoa > Chordata > Mammalia > Artiodactyla > Camelidae > Camelus > Camelus bactrianus. The sequence goes on along the minus strand of NC_133572.1, from coordinate 4,564,230 downwards.
AGCTTGGACAACCACAAAGGCTTGAAAGACAACCGAGAGCTCCGGCTGGGCTGAATGACAAAGTCCACCCGATACACGAGACCAGTCTGTCAAGACTGGGAGAGGTGACCCTTTTGCCTATTGCACAGAAACCAACATAGATGTCAAGGAAAATGAAGAAACAGAGTATTAACAGTAACTGTTACTACATTAATTTGTTAATGGGTACACAAGGTAAAAAGGTGTAAATTGTGACATCAAAAACATAAAATGTATGTGTGGGGAGAGTGGAAATGTAGAGCTTTAGCAAGTGCCCAAGTTAGGTTGTTATCAGCTTAAAACAGAGTGTTATAAATATAGGCTGTTTTGTGTAAGCCTCATGGTAATCGCAAAACAAAAACCTATAGTAAAGACACAAAAGAAAAAAAGAAAAGACTCTAAACATACTACTACAGAAAATCATCTAATCACCCAGGAAAAGAGCAAGAGTAGAAGGGAAAAGGGAGTCACCAAACAGCCAGTTAACAATTACCAAGATGACAATAGGAAGTCAGTCCATATCTATCAATGATTACTTTAAATGTAAATGGACTAAATTCTCTAGTCAAAAAACACTGAGTGGCCGAATGGAATGAAAAACAAAGCCAAGTATATACTGCCTACAAGAGACTCACTTCAGATTTAAGGACAAACAGACAAAGTGGAGATATGTGAAAATATATTCCATGCAAATAGAAACCAAAAGAAAGCAGAGGTAGCTATACTTATATCAGACAATGTAGATTTTAAGCCAAAGATTCCTACAAGGGACAAAGAAGGTCATTATATTATGATAAAGAGGATGTAACATTTGTAAATATTTATGCACCCAACGTGGAGCACCTACTATGTAAGACAAATGTTAACAGACCAGAAGGGAGAAACAGGCAGCAATATAATAATAGTAGACGACTTCACTACACCACTTTTAACAACGGACAAGTCATCCAGAAGGAAAATCAGTGAAACATCATACTTAAGTTACACGTTAGGCCAGGTGGACTTAACAGACATTTATAGAACATTCCATTCAACAGCATCAGAATGCACATTCTTCTCAAATGCACACGGACCAGTCTCCAGGAGAGATTATATGTTAGGCCACAAAACACATCAATAAATGCAAGAAGACTGAGATCATATCACGTACCATTTCCAACCACGATGGTATGAAACTAGAAATCAATTACAAGATGAAAGCTGGAAAATTCACAAATAGTTAGATATCAAACAACATGCTGCAGAACAACCAGTGAGTTGAAGAAGAAATCAAAAGAGAGAAAAACATCTTAGGACAAATGAAAATGGAAATACAACATACAAAACTCATGAGATGCAGCAAAAGCAGTTCTGAGAGGGAAGTTCATGGTGATAAATGGCTACATTAAGAAAAAAGAAGGGTCTCAAATAAACAACTAACTTTATACCTCAAGGAACTAAGAGCAACCCAAGCCCAAAGTTAGCAGAAGGAAGGAAATAACAATGATCAGAGCAGAAACATATGGAAAAAAAAAAAGACTAAATAGACAATTAAAAAGAGCAATGCAACTTAGAGCTGGTTTTTTTGAAAAGATAAGCAAAAATAAACAAACTTATAGCTTGACTCACCAAGAAAAAAAGAGAGGACTCAAATTACAAATGAAAGAGGAGACAGTACAACTGACAAATGACCACACAAATAAAAGGATCATAAGAGACTGCTATGAACAATTCCATGCCAACAAATTGGACAGCCTAGAAAAACATGGATAAATTCCTAAAAACATATGACCTATCAAGACTGAATCATGAAAAAATAGACAATCTGAACAGATCAATTTACTACTAGTAAGGAGATTGAATCAGTAATCAGAAACGTCCCAGGAAGGAAAGGTCCAGCACCAGATGGTGTCACTGGTGAATTTCACCAAACACTTAAAGGAGAATTAATAAAAATCCTTCCTTCTCAAACTCTTCTAAAAAATAGAAGAGGAGAAACACTCCTAAACTCATTTTCCAAGGCCAGCATGACCCTGATATCAAAGCCACTATACCGCTAAGGAAAACAGCATGGAGATTCCTCAAAAAATTAAAAATAGAACTACCGTATGATCCAGAAATCCCACTTCTGAGTATACATTCTAAGGAAAAGAAAATAGGATATCAAAGAGGTATCAGCGCTCCCTTGTTCATTGAGGCTTTATTTACAACAGCCAAGATATGGAAACAACCTAAGTGTCCATCCGTGGATGAACGGATAAAGAAGATATATATACACAATGGAATATTATTCATGAGAAAGAAGGAGATCCTACTGCCCGTGACAACCCGAATGGAACTGGAGGGCATTAGGCTAAGTGAAATAAGCCAGACAGAGACAAATACTCCATGTTACTGTGTATATGTGGGATTTTAAAAAGAAAAATAAGTCAAACACATACAAAAAGAATGTAGAAAAGTGGTTGCCAGGGGCTGGAGAGTGGGGAAATAGGGAGAGACTAGGAGGCAAAAAAAAAGTGAAACTCAAAAAACAGAAAGTTCCCAACACCTAGAAAGCAAGAAAACATGACAAAGGTCCACCCCTTGTCGAGCTGGGGGGCGGGGGGGACCAGTGAGGTGCGGGTGGAGAGAGGGTCACAGGTTCTGTTAGTCTGTGTTCTTGGCTGCAGCCACAGAAGTGACTCTGGTTGACTTAGGCGGAGGGAGCTCCCTGCGGGAAAGACGGGAGAGGAAGGCGTGGGTACGGGGCACCTTCTGTAGAGCGTCTACCATGTGCTTTCACACACGTGATCTCTTTTCATTCCCATGTCAACCTTGTGAATTAGGCATCGTTACTCCCACTTCACAGATGAAGGAACTGAGGCTCAGTGAGGTCAAGTGACTTGCCTAAGATTGTATAGCTAGTAAGGGGCAGATGTAGACGTGAAATCTAGAACTTTCTGTTTTAAAATCCCATGCTGTTTCTGGGGTTTATTTTTCTCTATTTTTGTGTACATGGATTGCCCAAAATCTGCAAATATTTTCACCACTGCTGGAGTCTTGGCAAAATCAGCCAGCGGGTGGCGGCCAGAGGATGTGTGGGAGGAGGAGGGGGTGGGGTGTGCCTGTGTGGGCCCTTTGTAGTCAGGTTATTTAGAGACCTGGACCTTCTCCCCTGTAACAAATATCAGAGGTATTTCTTCTGGCTCCTGGACTCAAGGAAGGTAGCGTCCCTTCTGTTCACAGGAAGACATCCAGGAGAGGCGGTGCCCGGGGGTCAGGTGAGGCCAGGCCAGCCTGGGGGGTGAACTAAGGCTCCCGGACTGAAGGTATCCTGGGGATGTAGGGCACACCATAGGACTGCCGGCCCGCAGCGACTCCTGAGAGATACTGGCCTGATCCCTGTGGCCCTACCTCCTTTGGCCCAGCATTGGTACCGACTCAAGGGCAGCCCCACCACAGGCTGATCAGGGGTGGGTGATGGGGCTCTGGGGTCAGGGCTGTGCTCACATCAGAGCGGTGGGGGTAGGCTGTGCTTTCTGGTAGAGGCGCAGATGCAAGAAGAGGCCCAGAAAGAGCAGGACGAGAGGCAGCTGCAGGAGAGGGGCTCTGGGCTCTGGAGGGCCCTGCGTCCCAGCCCTGTCTGCTTTCTGAATTACAAGGCCCCTGGTATGGCTGGCCCTGGGGTCCCTGGAGTCCTTCAGACCCTTCTTGCTGTAAACTCCTTACCGAAATCCATTTTTAGACCTAATTAAGAGTGACGAATGAGGACAGTCCCAGGTTGATGTGGTCTCCCTGCC